>NC_037675.1:79417611-79737699 GCF_003255815.1 Theropithecus gelada | reverse complement strand
AAAAAAAAAAAAAAAAAAAAAAAGAAAGTACTAACATCAAACATGCCCTCCTTTCAGGATACATATGACATAGGTATCCATCTGCCACATGTATCCACCTGACATCAGATTATTTGAAAATGCCAGTGTCAATCCACATATAAAAATAAGTTCATCGGCCGGGCGCGGTGGCTCAAGCTTGTAATCCCAGCACTTTGGGAGGCCGAGACGGGCGGATCACGAGGTCGGGAGATCGAGACCATCCTGGCTAACACGGTGAAACCCCGTCTCTACTAAAAAATACAAAAAACTAGCCGGGCGAGGTGGCGGGCTCCTGTAGTCCCAGCTACTCCGGAGGCTGAGGCAGGAGAATGGCGTAAACCCGGGAGGCGGAGCTTGCAGTGAGCTGAGATCCGGCCACAGCACTCCAGCCTGGGCGACAGAGCCAGACTCCGTCTCAAAAAAAAAAAAAAAAAATAAGTTCATCTTAAAATTTTTATTTTTCATTGTAAAATAAGTGGAAGTTTTAGCACCTACGAACCCTGAAATGGGCATGCCTTGTTTTTGAGACTGTTGTTCAGCAAGTGCTTTGGACAGCAAGTTCTATTACTCTTGAAGTTTGAAGTCCATGATCTGCCTCCCAGCTGTGCATACAGTAAAATGGCAGATGTCACTCTGCCTAAACTCTCCCCCACTGTAGAATCCTACCTTACCTATCCCAAGGCCAGAGTTCTACTTCTTAACATGGGCTAGAAGCCCTGGTCTCTTTTCCAAGTAACACTACAAGTTATTAGTGAAGCTCTCTTTGATTTGCCCTAAGGCAAATCATAAAAGAAATAAAGGTCTATCTTATCCACTCAAGTATATACACATGCTAAAGATGGTGGTGACTGGCAGGCAGTATGACTGGTGACAAGGCCCCAGGGCTACAAGTTATGATATCCAGATGTGACCTGACTATCTCTTCAGTGAAGTCAACATAGTCCTTGTATTTCAGAAAAAATAAAGTGTTGTGGGAGAAGAGGCTCCTGAGAGCCTTAGCTTGAGTGGGCCACATGAGGGCTCCATAGAGGAAATCTTGGCAAGAATTTGAGAAGGGAGGTTCTCAAAAACAATAAGCATTTTATCTGATGAGTATTTTATCCTCCAGCAAAATCTTGAGGGCAGTTTAGGACAACACAGGATAAGAGAAGCCCTAGACGATTTCAGAATTGTATGCCCTTAATCAGGAGCCTTGAGAAGGTAAGTTCACAGTGGATACATGGAAGAGCAAGCCTCCCTGGGCACTCAGAGGGCAGAACACACAGCAGATTCTCCAGCCGTATAGCACCTAGTCATAGGCCGAATAGTAAATATCTGAGTGGAGCACTGCAATGGGTTTGGAAGTCAGCGCTGAGTTCAAGTTGAGGTTCTGACACTAACTGTATGAGTAATTTAATCAACCTGTATGTGCCTCAGTCTTATCATAACTAAAGTGGGGATAATAACAGCTACTTTGTGTCATCTTTATGATCATTTAATGAAACAGCAGCTATACCTGATAGAATCCAGGACTTGGCAAGTCATAGGTTCTCAATAAAAAGTTCTCTTCTTCACCATCATTATTCACTCTTTTTGCCCTTGCTTAGCCCATCTTTAAAAGGAAATAAATGAGGCATAGCTATCATTTGCCAAGTACTTAAGAGCTAGGCTTAGCAAGTGCTTATCTACATCAGAGGTTAGAGGAGTGCTTCATGGCGGGCCATGCAGAGTGGATGCTCATGCCCTGCAAGACTTTGCCAAGAAGTCACAGATGATGAGCAGTGAAAACAAAGCAACAAACCGGGCCAGGCTGGAGGAGGGGCAGGTAGGCAGCTGGCAGCCTGCAGTAGGAATGACCTTCTGGACTCACGGATTCCCTAAATGAGGTGGGTGAAGGGCAAAGAGGAAGACAGGAGGCCTGGCAGATTGACAAGAGGATCTTACTTCTTTGTCAACAAACAGGATTCACTTGGTGCAAATCATTGGCACCAATCTAACTTTTCTCATGCAATACCTATGGACTCAAGCCATGCCCAAGCAACCTGGCTCTCCACACCTTACGTTGTGCTACTCTGCTCTTGAAGAAACAACCGAAAGTCTTCCCTCAAAGTATTCCCCCACTACCACAATCCCTCATGTGAATATAGCATCTTTTCCTCATTTTAGAGGGTCTTATGAGCTGCTTACCAAGTCCAAAGTCGTGTGTACTGTTTCCTAGGGAAAACAGTGAGCTTTGATCTAACTGATAGCCATGAACTATATCCCTAAAACAAAACCAAAGTCTTACAGATTTATTCAATTTTTTTTATAAGCACACCAAAAGAGATAGGATAAGTTAATAATTATTGATATATCCTTCTCACCATGACTATACAACTCAAAATTATTTCCTTCTTAATAGATACGAAAAACATCCCTGTTAAGAATAGGTTGTGTTTGAAGTGTTCTGATTTAGGCCCTTTGGAAAAAGATGATGTAACTCCTTCTTGTTAAAAGGAGAGACATTAATTATTTAATTAAACAAATTATTGTTGACTTTTTAAAAACCAATAGGCAAATTTTTCACAAAGAACAAAATGTTAAGATATGCGTATCTCTAGTTCCCATGCCTGAATTTAAACTCACTGAAAACCTAACCCCAGTTGAAAAAAAAAAAATGTGTTTCAAAGGGAGGAATCTGAAAGAAGTTATGAGCAAGCAGAAACTACAGTTTCTTCTTATGATTTTCACTTAGCCTTTGAAAAGTACCTTGATGTGATTCCTATTATAATATAAATCCTAATAGCTTCACAAATAAAGGGAGCCATTTTAGGAAGTGGAGGTGAGAACTGTACCAAATCCATGAAGGATACTTTCAAAATACACAATAGATAATACACTATGCCATTTAATGAAGTATTGAAAAGGTTCAAATTATTCTTGACTTCACTACAGTTAATATAAATGTCCCGAGTCAATAAATCTTGGTATTGATTAATCTACACTCTCACCCAATTCAATTTTTTAAGACCCACTAGTTCCCACAGGCAGAAGGGGCAGATGTGACAATAGCTATTTACAAAATCAATATAGCACAAGAGATTTAGAGAAATTAACTACAGGAGAGATGACCCATTAAATCATCCATTTCATCCCCATCTCCCTCTTGGTCCCTTGCAGACTATTCTCTTTCAATATATTTGAGCCACTTTATCTAAGCAAGTTGTACAGGTCAACAGATACAGGGCTTGTTCCTTTTCCCAAGAAACTTAGTCCCATTCCCTCCTTCCCAATATGGAATCCCATGTCTTACTCTACATCAATGACTCTCAACTCCGGTAGCACTTTAGAATCATTCAGGACTCTTTTGATATATAACTATATCAGGACCCATGCCCAAAGATTTTTACTTCATTGATCTGGGGTGGGACCTGGATGCTACTGGTATTTCTTTCTTTGTAATAGTCAAGTGATCCTAAAGTGGTTAGTTCAGAAAGGGCTAAGATTCAGTGATAGTTATTCATTCTCCAGCTTTGAATGCTTTCTTACTGGGCATGTTAAAATTAACCTCAACACTACCAGGCTCTCTGTAATATCATAGATGATAATAAATCAGTGAATCCCAGCTGGCTAAGGAGCATCAGCTGAGAACCACTGGGGTGAGAAATCATCATCACTGTTGCGAGGATTTACCTCAGTGGATTGGAGCACCTGAGGAAAACAATGGTTGAGGTTTATGGCTTTAAACTCAGAGGGAAAAGACAACTTTCCCAAGTAACTGCATCAGGAGCAATTAACTACATGGAGAGCTGCCAAAAATAGAAACCCATCAGATTTGGAGTTCCTCTGCTGATCATCTTAACTTTAGCTTTGGATGGAAAGAAAATGTAAATGTAAATATATTTTAAAAAGCATACATATACAATCTAAAAGCTAACTTTTCTTGAACCCTTACTATGTACAGGCATTATTCTAAGGACCTTATGTGTATTAACTTACCCAAATCTAGCATAACCTCATGGGGTAGGTGCTATTATTATCCCATTGTGGAGATAAAGAAACTAGGCACCCAGGGCTACACAGGTAGTAAAGGGCAGAGCTGGAATTCCAACTTAGGCAGAGTGGCTCCAGAGTTCATGCTTTTAATCATTACTCTTAACAACCTATCAGTAGTGCCTAACTTAGACATAAAGTGAACACCTTATGTTAAAAACTAAAAGCAAGCCTTACAAGTGCTAGGGTGCAATTTATTCAATAAATATATATAAAGCAGTGGTCTCAAATATTTGTATGCACAAGACTCATTGGAAGAGATTTGTTTAAACAGTGAAAGGACCCGGTCCCCTAGACAGTCTAATTCAGTAGCCTGGATGGGGCCCATGAACTTGCATCTTTAACAAGATGGAAAAGTCATTTGACACTGTCAGATTCCCTAGACAAGCTCAGGCTGGGGTCTGAGATAAGGAATTTTCACAATCAGAACGGAACCAGAAGCCTTGAAGAAAGCCCTTTCAGGAAGTTGGGGTGTTGGGAGCTAAGCTGCAAAGAGTTAAGGAATGGTTATGAAGACATGGAGTTGGTGAGGGGCAGCTCCTCTTCCTAAAACTTCATTGGTGAAGGGTATAGTACTTTGAGAAAAGTTATTTTTAGGTGAGGGAAAAGTGCCAGAAGAAAAGGAGAGATTAAACATTCAAGAGAGACAGGGGGATATTGATGACAGAATAAGGTTCTGGAGAAGGCAGGAGGGTGCAGGGCAACCACAGCGAGTGCACCTGCCAACACCTCCACAGAAAGAGAGACCCGCCTAGATAGAGAGGCTCACACCAGGCCCTTGGCATTGTGTCTAGCAGTACAAGTGTGTACTTCTCAACCAGTACTTCAGAGCAAGGTTAAGAACTATCTTAGGAACAGTTTTTCAAACTCTCTTGAAAAGTAAGTACCTCTAGGTACAATATTATCAAGGCATCGTCCACACCCTCCTGGACTTTGCTTGATTGATATGTTGCTTCTATGAGGACCATCAGCTGGCGTGCAAGGAGTGTTTCTTATATGGGGATGTTATTCTAATACAGTAGCTCAACTCTAGCTGCAGAACAGTCTTCATAATGTACAGGACTCAGCACAAAGGGAAAATATGTAATCCTTTGTTGGAAAATTATGAAGAATTTTAAGAAGGCAATGGCAGAGCATTAAGCCAAATATGGGGCCCTTCTGAGCATGGGGCCCTCTGTGATTGCACAGTTGCTTATCCACAAAGCCTGCCCTGCCTGGCTGCACATTAGAATCACCTGGAGAGCCTTTGAGAATTCCAGTGCCCAGGCCACACCTGAGACCAATTAAAACCAGACTCTTTGGGGGGTGAGAACCACATATCAGAATTTTTTAAAGCTCCCCACTGATTCCAATGTGCAGCCAAGGTTGAGAACCACTGCATACTTGTCATAGAATCTGACTTAATATCAGCTTTGAAATCATTTTCTTTAAATAAGTTATATCTGGAAAAAAATACATAATGGCCCTACAAAATGGGCTGTAGACCCACTTACACAGTAATGAATTACATTTCTCCACCTACCTATTCCCATAAACTGGCTTATTAGTATAAAAGAAAAGAATGTAAATCTCTCCCTATAATAAATACATGTATTACCATACAAACCAAAAATAAGAGATGGCTTGAGCAATGGAGACCATGCTAAATTCCTGCAAGGCCCCTTCCTGAATTTTCTTGGCTCTACCAGATGCATTCTTCCAAGGTCTGGGCACTGGCCCAGAGCTTGTCAACCCTTCTGAATAATGTATGACACAAGGTCCTTCCAAACAACAGCGATCTTTGAACGGAATGCTCAGTTAAGGCAGGAGAATCTGACCGTCACCAAGACCAAAGCTTGAGATTTATCCCAAGAGACAGGATCAAATGAGGATGATCATCCAAGCATCATAGCTGGGCAGCAACCAGCTGTATGCATAGCTACCCAAACGTTCTTAGCCACAAATGCAGCCACTAAGATGAACTGACGTAGTAAAGAGAGGAGAAATGAGACATCTCCCCAGGAATCTTAGACTCAACATGCATTGGAGAAGCCAATGTCTTTTTAGTGTTCTTGAAGCAAGCAGTTATACCAGCCCTCTCAGAATAGCAGCAAGGACTAAAGTTATTAATTCTGATTCAATCAGCAATGGAGAGACAGGGAATGATTTGTAGGTAAATCTCATGGGTTAGAATTCTGGTTCCACAACTTAGTTGCCGTGTAACCACTCTGTGCCTCAGTTTCCCATCAGGAAAATGAAGCTAATAAAGTACCATGGAATTACCATGATGATTAAATGAGATAATCCACACATGGTGCTTACAACCATGCTTAGTACATGGTAAACACTCAGTAAATGTTAGCCTAGCTACTATCCTCATTACCACCATCCCCACAGCACTCCACAAAACACTTGTGACTTTCTCTCTCTCTTTTCCCAAAATGAAACCAAGGTTCAAAGAGCTTAAGCAATGGGCTCCAGGACCCAAAAACCAGTAAGAGTAGTGCCCAGGACTGGAACCCGTGTTTTCTGTCTTATATTCTCAACCCCCTCAACTCACCTGACTTGAGAACTGAGCAGAGACTCTCTCTCTCTCTGCAGCCTTTCTATGGGATGTATGAAATGTAGTGCAACCATACCTTGCTCTAAGTAAAGACTGAAGAAGATAATGTAGGATGCTGTCATATCATACATACTCAATCTAAGTTAGCTATTGCTATTATTATTGCTATTGTTAACACATAATTGATAAACTTCCAGAAAAATTGCATTTAAGATGACCATATTCACCATATCATAGATTCATGTGAAGAGCTGGCTATCTTAGTGAATCCAATGTTAAGCCCTTTGGTAAAAATAGAATTCTTCCTGGTGAAATGATTAAAATCACCTAGTTTAATTATTCCACACCTACACTGAGAGTCTTCTGTATTGGCTATGCCTAAAATAAGAGAAGCCATGCTTCCAAGCTGTCATGGGCGAGGGACAGGGCAAAGGTATGATTTTAGAAAAAAGTCCAACTTCAGAAACCTACAGTCCCACAGTCAGAAATTCACCAGTAGGGAAACAAAGCCTAAAAAGAAAAGGGACCATGTCTTTTTAAGATCCCTTGATATGTTTAGCTCTGTGTCCCCACCCAAATCTCATCTTGAATTGTAACTCCCACAATTCCCACATGTGGTGGGAGGAACCTGGTGGGAGGTGATTGAGTTATGAGGACAGGCCTTTCCTGCGCTGTCCTCATGATAGTGAATGAGTTTCTTGAGATCCGATGGTTTCAAAATAAAAAGGGAGTTTGCCTGCACAAGCTCTCTCTCTTTGCCTGCTGCCATCCACATAAGATGCAGCTTGCTCCTCCTTGTCTTCTGCCATGATTGTGAGGCTTCCCCAGCCACATGGAACCATAAGTTCCCCATTAAATCTTTTTCCTTTGTAAACTGCCCAGTCTCAGGTATGTCTTTATCAGCAGCATGAAAACTGACTAATATACCCCTCTCTTCAAGGGGGATGACAGCCCAACATGTCAAACCCAACTCACCTTCTATTGTCGATTTTCATATTGACACAGCTCTAGGCCCTTGGTGAGGGCCCAGAGACACCCATGTCAGGGTTGTTCCCCTGCCATACAGGGAAAACTTCCTGACCAATCAAATGACATTAAGTCACTGCATTTATTTTTTCATCCAAGTGAGTGTCTCTTCAAGAAAGACACCTGCCCTATGGCACCAATTTCCCTCTTTTGCTGAGTAGTCCAGAAAAAAATAAAATAAAAACTTAGAAACAACAATGAATTTGTGACAATTATACTGGCATATAATGAAAGCCACAAATACATAATTACTATGTCCCATTTGGTACAATACACTCGAGTTGCCAAAAACTGCCCACTCTGATAGCAGTTGCCCTTACACAGGCCCTGGGTTCTGCAGCTGCATCTCAATGAGCCGAAGTCGGCTGCCTGGAATGGTTTCCCTGGTAACGGGGTTCTGGCTGAGAGGGACATTGATTACCCCGAGGAATGAGTTTCCACTTGGAGGGAGACTGGGTGAATGCAAAAGCAGAGAATTCAAAGGTGGAAGCAGGGGTTAAAGGGGTATGGGAGTCACTGAAGACCTGGGAGGAGCCCCAGGTTTGATCCTTTCTAGGATTGAGGAAAGTAACATATATTTGGTTCTTTGTGGATGTTTGAGGTGAGTCATAGAATTGAAATATCTTATATCTATTCCTGACTTCTCCATATTCCTCATCAGGAGAAAAAGGGCAAGTTGAACTGGTTGTCAAGAGGCTTGGATTCTAGTCCCATCTCTCTTATTAACTCACTGGATTACCCTGGATAAATCATATCTAGGTAATATCCAGAAAGCTCAGATCCAAAGATTTTTTAAGGCTCGTAAGATCATCTGAGAAGAGAGAGGGCCAACCCAGCCCATGAAGGCAATGTGGGTGAGAATTTCTGTGTCAACAATTGTCCTTTCCCTTTGCAATCACATTTGTAAAATTCTCCTCTCTCATCAAACGTTCTCTAGAACAAAGTTAAGATTCTTCACCACCTGTTTCTGAGGCTGCCTTTGAGGGAAAGTTTAAGGTTGCCCTCAGACTTAGCCAACTTCCACCACAAATGGAACAAACCTGAATGCTACAATGAATGAAGGAGCTCAACTGTTGCCTAGAGCTGGAAGCAGCTGTAGTTAGCCCTTTTCCTATTATGGTTATAGGATTATCTGAATGCCTTACCTCTCCTTACCAATCACGCATTAAAGATTGATGAATGATGTATCCATGAAATCTCAGAAAAGGAGAAAAGGAAAAGCATTCTAGGTAGATGGAACAGCGTTTGTAAAGGCTCTGTCAGCAGGGCGTGGTGGCTCATGCTTGTAATCCCGGCACTTTGGGAGGCCAAGCTGGGTGGATCACTTGAGGCCAGGAGTTCAAGACCAGCATGGTCAACATGGCAAAACCCTGTCTCTACTAAAAAATACAAAAATTAGCTAGGCATAGTGGTATATGCCTGTAATCCCAGCTACTTGGGAGGCTGAGGTGGGAAGATCACTTGAACCCAGTTTGAGACAGAGGTTGCAGTGAGCCAAGATTGTGCCACTGCACTCCAGCCTGGGTAACAGAGTGCGACTCTGTCTCAGAAGAAAAACACAAAAACAAAAAAGACTCTATGACTGAAAGAAATGGGTTCATATGAGACCGGATTTTTTTAAAAATCAATATGGTTAGAGCCTATTGCACCTGCCTATCTTGTTCTCCCATCTCTCACTGTGCTCCCTCAAAGGGAGAGATGAGGGAACAAGATAGGCAGCCTTATATGGTTTTGTTTTCATCCTAAGAGTCTGGGAAACTTTGGCAGGGGAGAAAGGTGGATATAACATGAAAAGATTTTATTTTGAAAACATGAATTTAGTTAAGGACGTGAGGAAACCAATCAGGAGTCTATGGCTGTGATCCAGGCAAATAGATAATGTCGGCTTAATGGATAATTTTCAAAAGGTGGGGAGGGTTCACACGTACACAGTGGCTGCAGCCTCTTTCTTCTTACCTGGTTCAAGGTAGGGTCTCCTTGTTTCTCTGCCTCACCTTGTTCGGTGTCACTCCCTGGGACTTGTGTGCTGACCACTCAGGTCTCAACCTGGAGAGTAGATTCCCTCTGTCCCTTGGTACCACCGCCTCTGTTTTCTTACTTTACACCGATGTCTTACTCAATTAAAAGTCTTGTCCCTGCAGAGATTTTCTAGTCCTTGTTCCTTCAGAGAGCACATAAACCTTCTTACTGGTTGTTGAATTTTTATTCCGTAACAGTCACTTGCAATAGAGAGAGAATGTTGAGCAAACACACATCTTTCAGGCATGGTAAGACACTGGATGCCAAAAGGTGATGTAAGCTCTTCTAGAAACAGGGAAACCTAGTCCTAGAACCTTTCATGTATCCAAAAGTACTCGAACAGCTGAGGGACAATTCTTTAGAAAATTACCCCAACGATCATTCAAGATTGTACCTGTCTTAGGACTGAGTACTAACCATTCAGCTGCACAAGGAGCAGAAAGAGGCAGTGAGAATTTGGCATCTCATCTCTCAAAGATGAATGATTTGGTTTCAGTAGACTGGGGGTAACTAGATGGGAGAAGCTGGGACAACAGTCCGGGGCAAATGTCTGCTCTAAATTTCACAGGGAAAGGAAGTGTGGCAACGACACATTCTCTCATACTTCTCTCATCAAGAGACAGGGTCTATGTCCTCTGGATCCTATGGCTGCCTTGGGTCCTATGGCTGCTTTGACCAGTGGAATACAATGGATGTGATACTGTGCCATTTTCTCTTCCAAACTCCAGATGTCTACAGAGGCTTCCTCCTTTTGAAGATACAGAGATAAGTAAGTTAGATGATCATTCGTATTTCAAATGGATACTTCCTATTTCAAACAGATTTTCATTAATAGTAGCTTTCCTTTTGGGAAAATCTATTAGATGGCAACAAAAGAACCTAAAGCTACAGTGTGAACAGTCACTTACAAGTAAATATCAATCAGAAATGAAGCTAGAAGACTTTTGAAATAATAGTGCAGGTCAATGAGAAAAAAAAGGACTTCATTTTTAAAGGTCTGGTTTATGAATGGCCTTTTTAAGGAATATAATAATAAACTGAAGTCTGCCTTCATAAACTACACAGTGCACTCTGTCTGCCTTTTTCTATGAGGAACCAGAAGCTCAGGACTGTAGGTTTATTTTATCCCCTTACGAAGTTCAATCTGTACCTCCCCTGAGGCTCATCTCCGAGGATATAGAAATTGCCTATTTCCAGGTACAAACATCTCTGGAATTGCTGTCTCTCCCTTAGTCCCAAATGCCTAGACTTCTTTATCCTTTTCAGGCCACTAGAGGAAGGGATATACATTTAAAATGTTTGCAGATTTTTTTTTCTTCAAAATTGTTTTTTCTTAGGGTCTAAATGTTTGTGTTCCCCCAAAATTTATGTGTTGGAACCTGATCACCAATGTGACCTCAGCCTTTGGAGGTAGTTAGATCATGAGGGTAATACCCTCATGAATGGGACTAACACCCTTATAAAAGAGGCCCCAGAGAGCTGCCTTGCCCCTTCCACCATGTGAGGACACAGCAAGAAAAATGCTATGAACCAGAAAGCAGGCCCTCACCAGACACAGAATCTGCTGGTGCCTTGATCTTGGACTTTCCAGCCTCCAGAACTGCGATGAATACATTTCTGTCATTTACAAGCCACTCAGTCTATGGTATTTTGCCATAGTAGCTCAAATGGACTGAGACAATCCAGTCAAAGAGAGCAGTGCAGTGAAGAGTGAACGTGTGTGGGAAACGGAGACCTGGGGTCTTGTGCTTTCCCAGCCTTTCCTTGGCATTATAAACTGCACTAGCTATTCAGCCTCTCTCAAGTCCAGTTTCCTCATCCATAACAATAAAAATCCATGTTGGACAAGATCATTTGGCATGTCCTTCCAGTCCTAAGAATCTAGAATTTTACACCTTTTGCAGGGAATGTGATCGATCCTTACTCCCTGCTCATGATCTTAAGGAAGAGTCAGAAATCCCCAACCCAATTCCATCCTCCTTTCAATGGCTGAAGCTCTTGGATCACTGTGTTGACAGGAGCAGATTGCATATGCAGATTTGAGGGGAGCAAAACAGCTTCTCTCCCCAAGTTAGAGAAAGATGAAGCCTGACTTCTGTGGCTTTGCAGAGCCTTCCTGATGACAGCAAGCCCCCGAAGGGCCTGCCCAGCTGACAGCCGTGCTCTCTGCTTACATCTAGGTCTCAGGTGCCACAAAGCTTGCAACCACTGAGATGTTTTCCCCTTATGTCCTCATTCAGTCTCTCAGTTAAATGCAAATCTCTCTTATCTCAAAGCGATTTCTGAGATGGCAGAAAATCCAGGGAGTTGCTTTTTGTGCCCTGATGTCCACACAAAGCCTGTTGACAGTGCAGAGGGTAAATCCCTCTGATAAGGAGCCCAGCCAGGAGACCAGGTTTCTTCAACCAGGGGTCATGGTGGGCTCAGACTCAACTACAGCTATCTAGAGTTACTAGGAGAAGGTCACCAATGGTGCTACATGGGCATGCGGGCAGGGTAAAGTGTTGGCTTCTTTGCAGTGTTTACCCAGTGGAAACACACAGAGCAAGAGAAAGGAAAGAGGCCTTCCAGAGATAAGGACATATAGAGGAGCTTTGTACATAATGAAAAGAGCACTGTAAGTTAGTGAGCAAGGGATGGACTATTCAACAAATGCTGTGGGGTAATTGGCTTTTAAAGAAAATAAATAAGAGAATCATATTCCCTACCTCTTGCACCACACACAAAAATATATTCTGCTGCACTAGAGGCCTAATGGTCAGAAGAAAAGCTTTAAGACTATTAGAAGAAAATACAAGGCAAAATGCCTACTATCTTTTTTTCGTTTCTTTTCTTTCTTTTCTTTCAAGACAGAATCTCATTCTGTTGCCAAGGCTGGAGTGCAGTGGTGCAATCTCAGCTTACTGCAATCTCTGCCTCCCGATTCAAGCAAATTATCTTGCCTCAGCCTTCCAAATAGCCAGTACTACAGGTGCTCGACACCACGCCTGGCTAATTTTTGTATGGCAATGCCTACTATGTTTATGACACTGAAATAGGAGATTTTTTTAATAAGGCATAAAAAATACAACCTATGGAGAGCCAAATTAATAAATTTGCCAACATCAAAATGTTAAAACCTCTTTTTGGCCAAAAAAAAAAAATACCAAAAAGTTACATGACAAGAGATACACTGGGAAAGATATTATATAATCCTTTCCAGTGAAAGGATTGGTTATCCAGAATAATAAAGAATTCCAACAAATCTAGGAAAAATTAATAATGACAACCCAAGAGAAAAATGAGCAAAGCATATGAACAAATAACTCACAGAAAAGGGAATGTCAAGACCAATACCCAGACAAAAAGTTGCTCTTTCTGTCTGGTAATCAAGGAAAAGCAAAGAAAAATCACCCACATCAGAGTGGCAAAATTTATAAGGCCCATAATAGCAAGCGTTGGAGAAGACACGGACAAAGAGAATGTCTACTATTGGCGGGAATTTTAGTTGATACAATCACTTCAGAAAGTCTTCAGCAGTATGTAATAAATTTGAAAATATGTATTCCTTAAGACTAAAAATTCCATTTCTAGTAATATATCCTAGAAAGGTCCTCATTCATGTATGCAAAAAATATTCACAGTAACTGAAATGTTTGCAAAAGTTAGTAACTGTAAACAATCTAAATGTCTACTACTAGAAGAAAGGAATGTAGTATATTTATTGATAGAACCCTATACAGCAGGCAAAAATAGAAGCCCTAGAGCTAAACGTATCAACACTATGTAGAACAATTTGGAGAAAACTATAGAAACCATTTCTGTGAGTACTATATGTTTATGAACACTTAAGTATGAGACTAACATAGGAAAGTTTGGACTACAGTGATAAATGCCAATTCTTGGCAAAGGTTGCCTCTGGCAATGGAGTAGTGGATGGAACTAAGTGGAGAGACTTTATCTGTAACTTTTTAATTTTTATAATAAAAATAGATCTGAAGTACGTAAGATACACCGTAAATATTTGTTCATTCTGGGTAATGGGTTTTTAGGAGTTTGTATTATTCTCCAGATTTTTCTATTTTAATTTTTTCAGAAGCAAGGGATGAAAAGCATATAAATGCTCTCACATTGTATATAAACTCTCACACTCTAAATATGTCTACACTGTTCCCTACATCTCACTGCCTGAGCTCAGACTTTCATCCCTTCTCATACAGGTCGTTAATAATCTCCCTGCCTCCTCTTTCCACCTCTACAGTGTTACCAGGGTGATTTTTCTGAAACATAAATCTTTTAAAAATTGTCGAACAAAATGCAAATCTAACTCTCTTAATATAGACCCTTCACCCTTGGAATAAAATCCTAGCTTCTTTAATGGTAGACAAAACCTTCCATAATCCAGCTTCTGCTTCCCTCTTTGGCCCCAAATGCCAGTCCTTGCCTCTCTCCCACACACACCCTGCTCTGGCCACATTTGCTGCCCCAAAGCCCCAACTCCTACATGCTTTTGTGGGGGCACTTTTTCTCCCCTTATATATCCCCTCACTATTTGTCCTTTGGCACTGGGCTCAGCAACCTTTCCCTGGTCACCCTAGCCTGCATTCGGGGGCCCCTTTTCCAGCCTCCCAGAGAATCCTGTTCTAACAATTTTTTGTTTGTATGTTTGTTTGTTTGAGATGGAGTTTTGCTCTTGTTGTCCAGGATGGAGTGCAATGGCGTGACCTCGGCTCACTGCAACCTCCGCCTTCCTGGTTCAAGCAATTCTCCTGCCTCATCCTCCGGAGTAGCTGGGATTACAGGCACATACCACCATGCTCAGCTAATTTTTTGAATTTTTAGTAGAGACAGGGTTTCACCATGTTAGCCAGGCTGGTCTCGAACTCCTGACATCAGGTGATCCACCGCCTCAGCTTCCCAAACTGCTGGGATTACAGGCATAAGCTACCGTGCCCCGCCCCTCTTCTAACAATTTCAATAGTTACCATACCACACTCTAACTGCCTTCTCCCCAGGGAGATTTGGAGCTTCAAGTTGGCAGGGCCTAGGTGTCCTAAAGCTCTTTCCCCATGCCATAATTAGTGCTCAGTAAATTTTGTTCAATTAATAAATTAAAATATGCATGCACATACGAAACACCCACTGAGCACACAGTAGCACCCTGAGTTGTGTTATTCATTCATTTGACAATGACCAGGAATAATACTGATAACAAAGGCTACCTTATATTGAGTGTCTATGAAGCACTTGCTAGTCCTTGAAGGGGAATGCAAAGCAAGGATGGGACATATCTCTTGTCTTCAAGGAGCTTACAGTCTTGTTGGAGAAATAATACTGAGACATGAAACAACTGAAAGCCTATAACTGGACCACATGTAACTGAAAGCTAAAATGAGTGACACACAATCCAGATTTCTCTTAAAGCATTCAGATGGAGAGCTACTTTAAAATGAACACGTAGGAGAAATTGGGGAAAAAGATAAATGGGGACTCGGAAAGGAAGAAAGGGCTCCAAAATTGCTGACACTCATTCCAAATTTCCCAGCTAATATCCTGATGGGAACAGGCATTGAAGGCTGGAGCAGGTCCAAATCAGGTTAGGCCTCCCCCATGAATGACTGCCTGTCAGAATGCCCTGTATCCCCAGGATTCATAAGTTAGGGAGAAAAAGGGGTGATACTGGCTGGCAACTTGGCCAGACAGTCCCAGTCTTGCCCCTGCACCAGGGCTCTGCTGTTCGAATCAATATTCGTTAGCAGGCACAATGAGCTCATTTCACGCATGTTCTAATTAGACAATGGAGATTATTACAAAACACCTGCAATGTTTGTAATCGTTTAAAATAATGAGAATCAATATTAGCTTCTAAAGGCACCATATGGTAAATGCTCATTCCAGGCATGTGGTCCCTGATAGGCTCTCAATGCTTCAAAACTGATCAGTAACAATTTTTAATTTACAGAAAGTTGCTCTTGGTTAATGAATTGGCTGCCTGTGTGCCCTCTGCACAGTGACCACCTTTACATGATCGTTTAATTGTAACATGACCTCAGTGCCCATTGGAGCACTTGAGGTCTGCCACAAGGGACAGCCTCTGGAGTCAAGCACCTGTAAATATCCTACCCTCACCAGCTACTTCTCAGGGGTCTGACCTCTAAGCCCCTAAAGTCGTGGTGCTCCAGTCACTCACAGAGCTCATGAAAACACAGAGAAGCGGATTCCACCCCCCGACTTTCTAATTCAACAGGTCTGGGGTACTGGCCTGAGATTCTGCATTTCCAGTAGGTTCCCAAGTGATAACAGATGCTTTTGGTCTGGGGACCACATTTTAAGAAGCACTGCCCCAAAGAATGATACCCAGTCTTACACTCCAAGCTAACACTTTCCTCATCCCCAAGAACCATATGGGGGAAGAGTGAAGATTAAGAAAAAGATGTTCCTTTCTCCCATGCTTCCTGAGCAAACTTTATAGGCCACACCTAGAGAGATGGGCAGTGAACTTCATGTTTCGTGTGTTCAGCTGAATGCTGTGTTAGGCATTTCCACATCTTAGAAATCCTTATCGCAAGCCCTTGAAAGAGTAAATTAAAGTACAGACTTGTCCAGTGTCAACTGGCCAACAAATGGAGGGGTCAGATTCAAATAGGGGAGGCTTTTGTCCCCAAGTTTTATGCTTCTCAACTTAGAATGTGTATAGGAATCCCCTGGGAATCTTGTTAACCATAGCCTCTGAACTCATAGGTGTAGGCTGAGCCAAGAATTAGCATTTCCAAGCTGTTTCCAGGTGACGGTAATGAATAGTTCTGTATCCAAGAAAACACAGAGGAACCGGCGTGGTGAAAAACATGAGGTCTGATGCCAAGCACACCTGGGATCAACTGACTTCCAACATGTTTCAGAGTGATTCCGTTAGCCTCTCAGAACATCGGTTTCCTCATCTACAAAATGGGAATACCTACTCCATATACTTAAGAGCTAAATAAGATAATATATGGAAACTACATAGCACCCTAGTACCCTCTCGCCCCTCTACAAACCCTTCTGCAACAACTCCATACTTCTTTGTATTTCCCTTCTCTCACTTCCTATTATCCAACCTTTTGGGCCAGGGAGGTTGGGCAATTTTATCTCCCTTTCAAAGGCGAGGAAATCACGAGCTTCTGATATACTAAGTACACAGCCAGCCTGCAGCAGCTCTCAAAATACAACCAAGGACTCCTGATTCCAAGCTGAATGCTGTTCCCAGCATCGCAGAGACTAAGGCCTCAAGAGGCTCTAGTTTGGTGGTGAAGATAATAAATAATCAGAGAGTTGTGGCACAACAGGGTCAGGTCTGTTGGAGGACAATCGAGCTCTGTGGGAGTCCTCAAGCAGGGATGCATGTGTTGTATTCCACCTTACCTTTTGCTCTCTGGAAATGGGAATATGGGTAGGGGAATGAAGAGGAAATTTCAGCATGGCAACAGCTTAGAAAGTATACATTGTCAAGTCTCTATTTGGAGCTCTATTCTCATCCAGGGAGTGACTTGGTAAAACACTCCTTGGGATAACATACAGGACACATCTTAGCCCCAGGCAGTATGCCTGGAGAAATGTACACCATCAAAAGAAGAAAAACAGATAACACCGAAAAATCATAGGTAAGATTTATAGCAAAGTTTGCTCACGAGCAGGTAAATTCACTATGCTCCCTGAGCGCTTTCTTTTTCTTCCTCCTTTGATGTTTTAAAATACATAAGACTGTTGTTTTAAATCGTCCCCATAAAACATTGCCTGCTACAGAAGCTGCAATCAGGGATTCTCCCAGCATCCACATTTGTCGCCAGGACTGTAATTCACGGCAATTCATAAACTTTTTCAAAATGCTGTGAACGTAACTTCAGGGGGTTAATAAAACAGTTTTCCACTCCTCTACTTCTTTCCATTGATAACTTATTCAAATTGTAATTGCCTGTAATGTGCACCCTCTATCACATTACTACTCACGCCCCATGCAGTCTCCCACACCATCCATCACCCTGGGCTGTCAGCAAAGTCCTCATTCCTTCCCTGCACACAAAAACATGACTGCTTCTCTTTCCACATTTAGTGGACAAGCCTCTGCCCACATGCCACCTGCTCCTGTTCCCTCCCACTGTGCTCCCAGGTAGAGATTTTCATTGTCTTTGCTCATTTGGAGGCAGGCATTTAGTCTCAGAGCTGTCGGAGTCTCAACCACATGTCCTGTGGCATGGTGGGTTAGGTGGTCTGGGCAGTTATCTGAGCAGGTGCAGACAGTGCAGTAACAGTGCAAGGCTCCCCTGGGTAAGGTGGGGTGTTAGAAGGATCACAGATTGAGAAGTCAGAAGAGCTCATCTCACCCCAGTTGTATTATCTGTGTGAATGTGAGTAAGCCATTTAACTTCCCTGATCCTGTTTCCTCACCCAGAAAACAGGGGCCCTAATACCTGCCCCCTATTCCACAGGGCCACTGCAACTGTTACAAGGAGTCAATGAGATTATTTCTGAGGCTGACTTGATTCACACAGAGCCTGACATTTTCCTCCAATTTTTCCCCAGTGGAAATAGCAAATGATTATGTGAGTTACTGAGGCCGACCAGGAGACCAGGTGGGGAGGAGGTCATAAGGGTGGGGCCTCTTTTAGGAGCAAATACAAAGGACATGAGAGTTAGGCCAACCTTCTGGAGTTGGGAAGATGGACATCTGATTCCAGTTAACCCAGGATGGACAAGAGTTGCAGTCAAGACTGTAGTCAGAGATCAGCCAGAGGTTGTGGGGCCTTCTGGTTGCTGGGGAAATTGTGCATCAGAAGATGCCTGCTTTTCCCCATCACCCGTGCTTCAGGTCTCAACAGAGCATCAGCAGTTTCAGATCTTTGTTGCTGAGCCAGCACCCATGGGCTTTCCCTCTCCTGAGCATCTCCTCTCAGCTTCCCAGGTGTCCCAAAGCCTGGAGTCACAGCCTTTAATGGCCTTCCCATTTGAAAACAACCCCATCTTCTCAGAAGTCCCTGACACATCTGCCCCAGGCCCTTCAGAGCTAGAGTAGGCACAACACTCAGGGCCTGTCCCCAGGGACCTGACACCACAGAAAAGCAGCATCTTTGCTCCCTCTGGTTCCTTCAAGTCTCAGCTTCCCTCGATCTTATCAACATTTTTTTGCAACAAGTGGCAGCAGTAGGTTTGCCCATCAGGTGCCTGAATGTAACCAGGAAGAAGAGAGGAAATCTCAGAAATTACCAGGAGACTTACTTCCCAGATCCCTCATCATCCCAAAATGGGTTCCTCTTTATAACCCATAAGGGAAACCAATTGGTTTGCTATATCCATTGAGACTGAGAAGTGGTAATAAAAGACAGAGGGAAGAGAGAAAGGAAATCTCTTCCTAAGTCCCACAGTTAAGCCCCTGCCCCTTTGCCTGAGTCTCTGGAAGCCCCCAAGTCCCTTGGGAAGAGGCAGGTGTAGGAAAATGCTCTTTTCTGCAGCTGCTACCACTTAACACAAATCATTTATTTTATCTTCTTAGCAAGTGCAAAGTGTATCCAATCCCACCGACTGCTGTTTCAAAAATCTTAAGACTTAGAATTCCCTGGTAGGACTTCCTCCTGAACAAGATTGCCTTCCTTCTGCGATTTACATTAGCAGGGAGTCTGTTATTAGCTTGATATTTTATCTCTGACACTGCAAGAAATATTGCTGCCATAAACCCTGGTGCCCTTAGTAAAAGCTGAACTACTTGGCAAAAGCTAATAAAGCAAGGAACAGTGAAAGCAATCGGCTATGAATACCTAAGCAGCAAATATAACAGCTGCCCCCCAAGTATGGGGCACAGGCATGGACCCAAACACAGGCACACATACGTACACACGCACATGCGCACAGGCATGCCCTCCCTTATCCCATTCCCTAGACATCTCACAATTCCCTTTTCTCCTGACTTACCTGATTCATACCCTCCCAACACAATTCTCTACAGTACAAGGGTCTCACTTGGTTTATTCCTAAGAACTGGTGGAACCAGGCTTTCTAAATCATGCCAAAGTTGTTAATGCAGTGACTCTCACAATTTCAAAGGCCTAGGAAACAACTGGGGAGCTTGCCAAGGATTCAAATTTCCAGCCCCAACCCCCTTTCAAAGAATCTGAGAGTTGAGATGGGGTCTAGGTACTGGCATTTGTAACAAGCACTCCCAGGAGGTCCAAAAAACCATACTGCAATGAACGCTATATTAGCAGGTGCACAGTGAACAGGATGATAAGCAATGTCGTGTCCATGCACCACCATTCAGAGTAAAGTGGACTTCAGAACAAGGCCAGGTAGAATCAGTGCTCATTTCAGATTTGGTTATCAAAGTGCCCCCAAAAGGTCTCAAGCAAAAGCAGCCACGTCAGAGCAGCAGCTCCCCAATCCTGAATGCCGGTGGCAGCCCAGCTCTCTGTGTATGTGCCTCACGTGCAGGAGGAAGGGAGGACGCCTGCTCAGCTGTATTAATGAGCATGTGTTGTGAGTCACTGGACATGCCCAGAGGAATTTTAATGAAGTCAGCATCTCTTTCTCTGGTTTTGGCTACCTGTTTAGGAAACTTTGTCATGTGAGAGAATCCTAAATGCAGTTGCTGGAGGTATATGCTGACTGCTTTATTTGTAGGCCCTCATTGGTTGAGAGACTCCAATATGCCCTGTGGTAGGAATGTTGGATGTTGTTCCAAGGATAAGTCTTGTCCACCAGCTGCTTAAATTCTGGTGCCGAACCATGAAGAGGACAAACCCACATGTGTGTGCACTTTTAACAAGTGCTTTTTTGCCAAGTGATAAAGCCAGAAGTAGAAAGGTGGGCTTCATTCTGAGGGCTAGCAAGCCTGCTTGGAGCCAAAGACATGCTGTGCTTCTCAACCCTGGATATCTAGTGGAATCATCAAGAAACTTAAAAATAACAATAGCCACAATAGCCACCCACCGTAGACATTGCAACCCAGTGGGATGAGGCCAGGCACAGGTACTGTTTTAGGGTTCCTCAGATGATTCTAATGTGCAGCAAGCATCAAGCATCACTGCCTAATAGAACTGCCAGGGAGCTTAAAGCCATGTGTTCAACCTTCATTGCAACTGAATCTCCTGGGGAGCTTTACAATATATTGATGCTGGGGTCCCATGCCCAGAGATTCTGATTAATTGGTTGTGAGACTTTTAAAGTCTCCCTAGGTGATTGCAATGTGCAGCCAAGGTGGAGAACGGTGGGCTGGAGGAGGTTTTGTGCTGGCAGCTGCGTGACCTTTCTCTCTGGTTTTAACCAGAGTGATCTAGAGGAAGCACCAGATTTTTAATTGAGACTGAATTTAAGCCTTAGCTTTGTCACACACACTTGCAGTGGCAACTCAGGCAAGTCATTAACACTCTGAACCTTAGAGCTCCCTAAAACTCTATTTCACAGAACTGGTGTAAGAATTAAATAAAATCATTTCAAAGTACTGTAAAGATAGTGGCCTGCTATATAAATCTTACTTATCTGGCTGTTTTACCCTTTCTTAGCCAAAAATCAGTTTCTAAAGGATTTATATATCAGTAGGAAGGTAGAACATGAGCGATTTGGGAGAGGTGCCCACAGATGGATAATGTCAATATTGATGCTTTAATGTTTAAATTCAGTTTTGTGCCATTTTCTTATTTGACCCTCGTCATAGATAGAACTGCGAGATTATGATGTTCCATACTAGAGAAGAAGAAACAAAGGCTCAAAAAGCTTATAGCGTGGTGTTGATGTGAGCATTACCCAAATGGTAGAAGCAAAATTCAACTTTCTTCTGTTGATTTAAGAACCCAAGCTCTTTTCATTATACTCATGGTTCTCAAGCTTTACCATGCAACAGATTGTTGGACCCCATCTCTAGATTTTCTGATTCGGTAGCTCTAGCGTGGGGCTCAAGAAATTTGCTTTTCTAACAGTTCCCAGCTGTGGCTAGTCTGGTAGCCAAACTTTGAGAACCACTGAACTATACCAAACTTTCTCTGATGGTAGAGAATCACCCTGCAGAATGAAACAATTATGACTGTGGCAGAAAGTGGGAGGCAGGGGGAATAAAGAATTGAACAATCTAAAGTGTTATTAACTACCCCCTGTTTTTAAGCATATGAGCAAACAGGCTCAGTGAAGTAAAATATCCTATCAAAAACACATAGCAAGTGTGTGCTTCCCATCACATCAGAGATGGGTGGCGACCAGGAAAGGGGTCCTAGAGGCAAGAGAAAATCTAGGAAAAGCTTTGGTGCTGTGGATGCATGAGTAATTAAGAAGTCAAGGTCTTAAGCATTTGAACACCAATGTATTAGCTGTGTGAATGGGCAAGTCAACACAACTCTCTAAACCATAAGGTAATTGTCTGTAAAACTGAGAAAATTAATAGTACCTAGCTCACAGGTTTGCTGAGAGAACATTTAATCAGATAATGAATGTGAAACATACAATTTACCTGACATATATGTAAGCACCCAAGAAATGTTAGTGATTATTTATATTAACTATTATCATTACTACCACCATCTCCACGAATGTCGCCCTTGGCAAGCCTGGCACCTAATTACAGAGGGCCACTAAATGTAGCCCTAGCAAGCACTTCCCAACTCTGTGTTTGTATTCCCTATAACAACGCCTCCCTAAAAGTACAGAACAGAATGGCATGTATTTCTCAAGTTCAACTAAAATAAAGTGGATATTCCTTTGAGACTCTTCTAACCGCCTTTGAGTTCAGTGGAAATACGCTGGTCACCAAATCATTATTGTAGGAATCGTCTGACAGCTCAATGACTTCTCCCTCCCTCTCTCTATCCTGGTTTGCCTGGAACTGTCCTGGTTTCAGCAACGAAAGTCCCACATTTCAGGAAATCCTGCAGGCCTAGGCAAACCTGGACAGTTGATAAAGCAACATCTTGTTCACACACCTAAATACCTTTTAGTAACATGAGTATTTTAGTTATTGACACTGGCAAGCACACCTTAAGTGTGGAGCTGGCCTGCTCTAGGCAAACATACGAGTGAGAGCCCAACTTCCCTATTCTGGGGTCCTCTGTCCCCTCAAGAAGGGATCCTAAATACATTTACTCTGGGATGTAAAGACCGTTTATCAGCTTAACAGGATTCCTAGTTCGGGGAATTTGCATTTCAATAGAGAACGAAATATTAGCTGAAGATCTGAATAATTATGAGCAGAAAGAAATCTGTGTTTGGCAGTAAGGGATTTAGTGCAATCCTTTCTGAACTCCTGAAATCATAGACTTCTAGTACAAGCCTTCCCTTCCTTGCACCAGAGATTATCTTCAGAGAAGGGAGCACATAAGAATCATCTAACTCAGGGTCAGCAAATGACAGCCAGTCACAGGCCATATCCTGTCCACTGTCAATTTTTGGAAATACAATTTTATTGGAACACAGTCACGCTCATATTGTTTACATATTGTCTATGGCTGTTTTCCTGATAAAACACCAGCTGAGTAGATGCAAAGGAGGCTCTACAACCCGCAAAGCCAAAAATATTTCCTATCTGGGCCTTTACAGACCTAACTTCTTGTTGCTCAAATTGTATTCCATGGACCAGCATGGGGATCACCCGGGAGCTTGTTAGAAAGGGAAAATATTGGGCGCTACCCCAAACTTCTAAACCAGAATCTCCGGGTGATTCCTATACACATGAGAGTCTGAAAAGCATTACCCTAGGAGGCTTTTTCAAATTACCCATGCCTTGGACTACAAATACTGGGAACCAATTCCCTCCAAAACCCCCACTTATGCCCTCATGAGAATCTTGCCCTTGGAGAGCCACTGTTACCAAAGTTGCAAAATAAAATACAAACTATCCAGTTAAATGTGAATCTCTAATAAACAACAAATACTTTTTTACTACAAGTATGTTCCAAACATTTAATGGAATATACTTACAATAAAAAACTGACTCATTACTTATCTGAAATTCACATTTAACTGAGTGTCCTATATTTTTATTTGCTAAATATTGCAACCCTACCAAAGGGAAAGCTTGCTATCGTTTATTTGGGCTAAGCAGGTATAAAAGTATTTCCTATGGCAGTTTGCCTTCAAATGTGGCTGCCAATCACACCACCCATCAAATCAAGAGATATAATCTATTTCTCCTCTCCATGAATCTGGCTGGGCCTTTAGACTTGCTTTGACCAATAGAAGTGGGCTTAAGTAATGCTGTGTCAGTTACAGGCCTCGTCCTGAAGAAGCCTAACAGTTTCTATTTTCATTCTTTTAGAACCCAGTCAACATGCTATCAGGAAACCCAGGCCATCTTTCTGGTTTGAAGAGCCACAAGAAGAGACACTGGAAGATGAGAAGCCACAGGGAGGAGAACCAAGGGGCTCACCCTCCAGTCAACACTAAGGCCCTGGATGTGTGAGAGAGACCTTGATGAAACCCAGCCTATCTGCCAAATGAATGCAGCTGCATAAGTGACCCCAGCAATAGACTTGGGGCAAACTTCTGAGTCAACCCACTGAATCATGAAAAATAATTGTTATAAACCATCTGTTATGACGCAATAAATAACTGATATACTTCCTCTGTCCCAAAGTAGACACTTGGCTTCACTCCAAAGAGTCCCTTCCTTGTAAGGCTACACCTGGTAAAGGAAACATACATCTTCAGAGATGGCCTAACAAGGGCTGGACTGGTCCTCTTGGGAAAAGGCAGCCTTCTCTCCTCTACTCACCATCTTGGAGGAGACAATTCTGTTGCCTGCCAAGTTGGTGGCTGGTTTTCTGTTTCCCTTCAGGCTTGTAGATGCAAACTATGCTTTTGATGAACTGATATTTCCAAGGCATGCTTCTCCCCCAGAAACCAGTACAGTCCATTGGATGAGACCTGCTTTCTAAGCCATGAACAGCTTTCTTTTTTGCTATCTTCTCACTCATTCTTGCCTCCATGAATTTCGGCTGGTGGTAGAAAACAACTTGTCTTCCAGTTACCGAAGATTCTGGATTAAAAGGGAGAGTCTAATATCTCTCTTCCTGTCTCCCTTTGTGTCACTGAGAAGGAGAAGGAGCACTGAAATTCAAATTTAACTGGGTGTCCTGAGAAGAAGATGTACATTGTCTTCTCAGTGCTCCCCATCTACTTTTCTTCAGGAATTCCAGAAAATCTTCGAATTCTCTTTAAGAAAGTCCCTGGCACTAATTTCTAGGGCCAACATGACTGCATAAAGATATTTACTTCTATCTGGAATCCTAGCATCCAAGGAACTCATCTTAAGGGTCTACATGTGTACAGAAGAGGTATCAGCTGGGAGCTCCTGTCTGCCAGTGATTTCAAGAAGGCAATCCCTTCTTGACTCATGCAGTTGGATTCCAAAGAAATTGGCAGTCCTATTTGTCCACCTGACCTCAAAGTTATTTTTTCTCCTCACACTTATGGCTAGAAGAATCCTATGTCTAAGGAAGGGTGACCCAGGCTCTGCTGACACCCTTCCCCAACATACCACCAGACACAGTCAATGCTATATGTGTACCTCCTCTCTAAGGGCCTGTGTCTGTTTGTCACAGAGCTGTGGAATGATGCAGACACCAGGTTCTAGAGTAGCATGGACCTAGATTTGTAACCCATCTACTCACTAGCTTTGAGACTTTAAGCAAGATTCTAAACATTTCTGCGCTTCAGTTTCTTCATCAGTTAAAATGAAAAAATAATGCCTGCTCCCATGCGAAAATATATTTAAAAGGCCTGGCAAAGTGCCTCATGTGTGGTAAAGATTCAACAAATAATATTTATCTCTTTCCTTAAACTTCTCCAACTAAGGTGTCACAAGATTTAGTGGGACCAGCCAGCCCGTAGGGAAACAGTCTATTTGCCCTTATCTGTCCTTCTCAGGTAAGAAAAGCAACTTGTTTGACCACAGGGGACTACAGACCCAATGAGGCCATAATATTTCCTTTTTGTTGAGAGGTAGTTTGGTCCAATACAAAAAGCCAACAATTCAAAGTCAGGAGCCTAGGTCCTAGGCTCAGCCTTACCACCTCCACCACCTTGGGCAAGTCACACAATCTCTCAGAAACTGGATTTCCTCATTTCTAAATAAGGTGAATGAAACCACAATGAAGAGGCCCTTTCAAGTGTTAAAGTGTTAAGTGCAAAATTTTCACCTAAAGTACCAAAGCCTAATTTTCGTGGTCCTGGATTCTGCTCTCATTTCTTCTTCAATCTAACTTGGGGCCAACTTCTGAGTCAACCCACTGAATCATGAAAAATAAATTGTTGTTATAAGCTATCTCTTCATTGTGCAGCAATAAATAACTGATATACTTCCCCTGTTCCAAAGCATCTGAGTGGTTCGGTTGTCCCATTTGCACTGTAGTTTATTTTATCCACTTTTGGAAACCTAGCTAGTCTGTACCACCCTCTGCCCTCTCTGTCTGTCATTTCCACTTCTAGGCTATCCATCAGGTGTCTTGCTATGGGACAACTACAGGGCTCACTGATAAGGAAGAGTCCCCATTCCCCCACCAGCAAACACAGGCCCAAGGGGGCTCTAGACCCTTGGACTAGAAAGGACTTTAAGATCGCTCCATTCAGCAGGAACTTCTTCAATGATGGAGATGTTCTACCATTCTGCACTGCCCATCACATTAGTCACTGGCCACATGTGGTCATAAGCACATTAAACTAGTGAGACTGGGGAAGTGAATTTTATTTATTTTTTTTCATTTTAATCATTTGAAATATAGTCACATGTGGCTAATGGCTACCGTGTCAGATGGTGTTGCTTTGAGGGAAATGTTATAGAGATGTAGCATCAAGGGCAGCCTCAGTGGAAGTCACCAATATGTCTGTGGATGGCATTTACTCTGCTGGGAGTAATTTAGTCTTTGAGGACAGAAAGACCTGGCTCACTCCTAGCAATAACAACCTAAGCACCAAAGGGAAGAGAGAAATACATAATACCCACACCTCATTCTCCATCCCCCCATCCATGTACCTCCAGCACACCTTCCCACTGGGTACTCTGAAGTCACTCAGTGCCATGACAGCCTAAGCTGAGTCAGTCATGACCCTCAGGATCTTAGAGTTTTTGACTGTGAGTCCACCCAACTCTATACTTCATTGCTGCCCCAAACATTCCAGATTCATCTACTCATCTCTGGGTCCTCTAAACAAAAGAAGTTTAAAAATCATGACGCCAACCACCTGGGAGAACAATATCAGTACTATATACATGGCCTTCTCAGAGCTTTAGGAATGTAGAAATAATTAGGATGTTTGAGGAAGCTAAATTTCATTTAGACCTTAAGTGCTTAGAGAAAATATCCAGTGCTCTGCCTAACACACAGGGTTAGACAGCCTTTGAAACCCAGAGCAAGCCCTATACACAGGCACATAGCCACCAATATCATAAAGACTCCCTTGTTCCCTCACTGTGATGGAGGCAGGAGGCTGTCCCTAAACCCAGGTGAGCATTTACTTTATCATCCCCAAAGCTGGTTAGCTGTTTTCTCTTCCTTTCTGTGCCTGCTGTTCCCATTACCTTCCTTTTCTCTCATAACCCCCATTGCCACCTTCACTAATTATCCCTGGTATCTACAATCCAACAAGACCCATAACTAGGGTAAGTGAGCAGCTCTTTGCTCCAGAATGTTAGAATTTGGACGGTGTGAAAATAAGTGGTATACCTGAGCTCGAGGTCAAAGGCAGGGAGGTCATGTCATTCCCTCTGTACAGTCAGGGAAACTGCATCTCCCTCCTCCATTTGGCTCTTTGCTCTCCACCTCCATATGTGTCCATTACTGTGAAGACATGCCTGATGCCTCCCCCAGTAAGTGAAATTACTGCTAGTTATTATTTCACACCTTAAGACACGATTGAGGCAGACACCAGACATGCTCAGACAAAAGTCTGGGCACTGAATTCCAGAAAATTCAAAAAAATTAGAAAGGGGCTTAGACTGAATTCTAGAAAATTCTAAAAAAATTAGAAATTCTAGAAAATCAGAAAGGACCTGTGCTATAAACATATATACGATCCAAAGACTACCGAAATTTGCACAAGGAGCAACAGAGACCCATAGGATTCCACGACCTGGCTTAGAGCCTAGCAGAAAGTCATTGTCCCAGTCCAATGAATCGTATCACAACAGGATGCTGTCCCCTAGCCATCTTCCCCAAAACTCTTCTCATAGGAGAGCAGATAAGAGGTAACCCTGGGGGTGGTCATATGTGGATACTGACCCTTTGAACATGCTGGGAGCTGAAAAAACACACCACCCATTGCACCTCTGTTACTAAGAATCATCTCAGATGAGTCACTCAACCTCCAGAGGCACTTACTCTCCTCATCTATCAAACAATGCGTAGAGGATGTCCACTTAAGACCTGTGGAGCATCCACTTGCTCAATTTCAGAGAAGGGACTCCTTCTTGACCATAAATATAAAACCAGGAGCTTCCTAGACTAGAAGCAGCTCCATGAGAGCAGGGTCTTGACCTTAATCCCCTGTTCATCCCAAGTACCTAGAACACTGCCAGGAGCAAAGTAGCTGCTCAGTACACACTTGCTGAAGAAAGGAGACAAATTCATTATTTAGCAAGTGAGTTATTTAGCAAACTCATTATTTACCAGTTCAAACTCAGGCCTGGGAAGGGAGGCACAGCTTCAAGTCAACTCACAACCAAGAAAGCATAAGAAAAGGCAGCTACTGGCAAAGAGATTATTAACACATTAAAGATAATCAGACCAATTCCAAGAACCCAGGTCCCAGCCTCACTGCAACTCCAAGTCAAATACGGGAACTCTTTAAAGTGTGGTCTCTAGAATCACTCACACCCAAAAACAAATAAATGGACTTCCATTTTAAGTGCAGATACCTGGGCCCCAACTCCAAACCTACTGAATCATACTCTATGAGGGTGGGGAGAGGGGACCCAGGAATCTGAGTTTACCTTGCTCCTCCAGTGATTCTGAGGAGCTCTGGATTTTGAAGACCATAGCTCCAAAGCATTTTCCTGAGTCTACTTTGTGGAGTTCCTTTTTAAAATGGAAAGCTGGAAGGCTTTTGTGAACCCAAGCAAAACCTTCAGAGTTGGGGTTCTGGTTACCTTAGCGATGCTCTCTCTAGGCTCAGGCTCTTCCCATTAGCCTCACCTGACAGCCTGTGCCTTCACCAACAGTTCCCAGATTTACATTCCATGGAGCTAGAGACAGGGCTTTCCATGGAGAGAGTGCTTCGGTCTCTGAAGTCATTTTTGTCATGACTCAGAGACCTCAGCAGACCTCCAAGAGCTGCAGACAACACTTCCCCTTTATACTCAGCAAACTAAATGCAGGTGGGAGGAAGGAATCAGGCCATGGCTGCCTTGCTTTCAGCTCCTGGCTATTGGGAACTGCTGAATTAATGTGTCTATTTTATTTTACTCATAATCAAAGCTTTTGAACTAATACTAGTAATCAATATATTAATTATACATTAATATCAATCAATCAGTCATTACTAAACACCCACCAGGTGCAAGGCACTAAGAGAGGAGAGAATGATAGAAAGGGAGCCTGGCTCAGCTTGGGCAGAGTCCTGGCCCTCAAGGCTTTTACAATCTACCTTGAGAAATAAGAGATCAACATATGAAAAGATAACTGATGATTTAAAAGAGCTGACAGAGTGCCAGAGGGCCACAGACAATGGGTAAAACTTGAGGTTTTCCTATAAAAGTCTTAAAAGGGAGAGAAAAAAAGGGAAAAAAAATGCAACAGCCTTTTTCCTCCCAAGGGATCCACTGCCCACCACTTAACTTTGCCCAATTATCTTTATCATCTCAAGTGCAGACTTCAGGAGAATGTTTTCTGAAACTCAAAAGGGATTTAGAGGGAAAGAAGTTGAACATTTCAAATGAGGAATTCATGGGGTAAGGGTGGGCTGGAAACTAGAGAAGAGTGGCCTTGGGGTGAGAGCCTGGGATGATGCCTCCCCTCATTTATGAAGTGAGGGGTATTCCCTGTACCCACATTCAATCCACCTCCCCATTCCTGTTTCCTTCATGGAAAGTGATTCTCTGGTCCAAACTCCTGGGGTTGCTCTGAGGATATAAGGTTGGCAAAAATTCCCACTGCTCCGTCCAGCCCTAGTAGGTGCTTCAATAAGTGTTTACAGAGTCATAAAAAGGCATCTCTTCTACAATAGGCAAGCTCGGTGTCCCTCTTACTCCAACAGGGACAAAGAAATAGGACTCCCACCCCCACTGAGAGGTCCAGAATTAACAAAGTTTCCCTCTCCATTCAGACCGTGGTATGCAAACTTTTCAAATCTCCCACTTCGCTAGTAAGAACTTTTTAAATATACATTCTCAGTGAATGAATAATTTATAAAATATAACCACATATTAAGCACAATAAAAAACAAACACATACACACACACACAACTTTGAACGAGATCAAAGATAGGGATTCTGACGTGTTCGTCCTACATCCCAGGGGATCACCTTATATCATCCTTGGGGAGGAGCCCTCCCCTCTGAAGACAACGGAATCCATCCAGGTATGAACCTCAGATGGATGGAGAAGCAAGTGGAAGGGACCTATGGCTAGAAGCTTGACCTGAATCCACCCTTAGGGAATATGAGTTCTGACACAAAGATAGGAAACCGCCATGGGAAAGAAGTGATTCTGGAAAGTGCCCTGGTTTAACCACCATCTGTATGCTGGTGACCCTCAAATGTGTATCTCCAGCCTGACCCTCTTAGAGTTTGAACTGTAAGCTCAAACCCAACCACTTCCTCAATATCTCCTCTTGGTTAGCAAACCCAAATCTGGCATCTCAGACTTAATACGACTAAGCTAGACTCTTGCCCTTTCCCTGTAAATTGTCTCCTCCCCCAGTCTTCCCCATCTTGGTGAAAGGCAATACCTTCCTTCTTGTTGCTTAGGATAAACACTTTGGAGTTCTCACTGATCCCTCTCTTCTCACACTCATGTCCAATCAAGCAGCAAATATTGCTGGCTCTACCTTCCAAACAAAACCGGAATAGAACCACTCTCACGCCATCCATTGCAGCCACCCTAGCCCAACACCCACCCCCTCAATCTCTCACCTGGATTACAGCAGGAGCCTCCCAAATGGCCCTGCTGCAGCCAGAGGGATCCTGTTAAAATACGAGAGAGATTCTGTACCCAGTACCCTCTGTTGACTCCCATTCTCTCAGAGTAGAAACCACAGTCCTCACAGACGCCAAAGGCTTATAAAATATGCCCCCCTCAACACACCTGAACCACTTCCCACTCTAATTCCTAATCTGTATGTCCCTCCCTATGTCATCTTCATTCAAATATCCAAATAGCATATCCTCAGTGAGGTCTCTCTAACTGCCTTATAGGAAATTGTTTTCCATCTCTCACCCACATTCCCAATCCCCCTTTCTCAGATCTATTTTGTTTCTACTATAGCATATATCACCTACCAACATCTATCTATGTATCTAGCAAGTGTATTTATTGTGATTTTTCTTTATGTGTGTACTTCTCTGCCCTACTCCCCCAGTAGAATATAAGATCCACAAAGGCAGGAATATTTTTGTTCATCTTATTCTCTGATACATCTTCAATTCCTAGAATGGTGTCTGGCACAGAGTAGGCACACACTAAATCTCTGTTGAATTTGGACTTGGAAATCACAGCACAAATCCCTCATGGTACTGACCTCACAGGCCTCCCTTACTGCATATTTCCCAATAATTCCTTTACCCTAGACCTGGCTGGATGACCAGTCTCCCTTAGGCCTGCAGAATTTACCAGAGTCCAAGACCCTGCCAATCTAATGTCTAACAATCCAAGGAGCAAGAGTTCTGCCTTAGGTTTGGATGCTCTCCAGCAACAACTAGATTAGCACTTGCAAATTTATCCAGGGACCAGATCAAGAAACACAATCTTCAGAAAGGCCCAGCACAGTAAACTCGCTAATGAAGCTATGCACGATCTCATGGCACACAGACCACTGGCACAGTAACAGTAAATTATTCTGACCTCTGATTAAAGTGGTCCTGGAGAGTCCTCCATTTCATAGGCAGGCTGGCTTTACAAGTAGGTTGACAAAGACCACATGAAGAAAAGGTCAAATGCTCAGAAAATTATATAGTGTGATAGCAAGATGGGACTGGCCCCAGACAAAACTGTCTCCCATACCAGTAAGCCAGGAATTAGAATTCTACCATTAGAGATTGATTCCTTTAAGTCACAATAATTTTTAAATTTTTCAAAGTTGCCCCTAAAAGATCAGTATAGGTAGTACACTTGGGTTAGATGACATTTAAGGCCTTTGTCAGCCAGTTCCATGGAAGCGGCAATGTGACGGCTCTAAGAAAATATGGTACAGGCCGGGTGCAGTGGCTCACACCTGTAATCCCAACACTTTGGGAGGCTGAGGCAGGCAGATCATGAGGTCAGGAATTCAAAACCAGCCTGGCCAACATGGTGAAACTCCATCTCTACTAAAAATACAAAAATTAGACAAGTGTGGACGTGCACACCTGTAATCCCAGCTACTCAGGAGGCTGAGGCAGGAGAATTGCTTGAAACCAGGAGGCGGAGGTTGCAGTGAGCTGAGAGCATGCCACTGCACTCCAGCCTGGGCGACAGAGCAAGACTCCATCAAAAAAAAAAAAAGAAGAAGAAGAAGAAGAAGAAAAGAAAAGAAAATATGGTACAAGACAGGGGCCAAAGGCAAAGAGGGCAACAATGATGGGGAGGAGGAAAAGAATTGAAGGGAAATAAGGGAAAAGATATTTATCAACGGTTTGCCTTATGCCAGGTATTCCACTATCTGCTTTATGTGTGCCAATTCATTTACTTTGAAAACACCATGCTGAGGTCTTCATTATTACTCCCTTTTTAGAAGAGGAAATTGAGGTTCAGAGAGGTTAAATGACTTGCCCAAAGTCACACAGTTGATATGAATAGAGTGAGAGCTCTAACCTCAAGTCTACTGAGCTCTGAAGTTCATGGCTTTTTTCTCAATATCAACCTCCAGAGATAGTTAACATTCAGCTGTTTCACGGTTTTCTCTCTAATTGGCCTGGCTGACTATAATTAAGTGGTCCTCGTTTTAAGGTTGCCTGTACAACTGTATATTGATGTGCAGCAGAGTGAAATTCCAGATCTCAGGACAAAACTATTTTTATATGGAGTAAGCAAGCACTCTCATTCCAATACATCAAATGATAACAGCTTGCCCTCTGCACGCTCTCCAGTCTTTAGGATGTCAGTCATTGTCCTTCAGACGCCTTCGACTCACCAGTCATTTCTCTGGAAGTGAACAGCATTTCCTCCTCAGCTCACACATCCTGGAACTCTGAGGCTACCTGTTCCAGGAAGTAGCCTTCAATCACAATTTTCTGGATTATATTCAACTATAATTGGTCCTTTCTGGGAATAAAGCTGTTTCAAAGACTTGGTAAACACTCTGCCTTTTTATGTGGCTGAGATTGGAGCTACCTCATGCAGCCACGTACTCTGCCCCCATGATGCTTTGCATCTTTGCATCTTGGGATCTTGGAACATTTTCAAACTAGTCTTTTCATCTCATATCTTTTCCCCATCCCATTTTTTCATGTTTTAAATGCTGATGAGGTAATACTTTCGTTCCTTTTTTTATCAAAACAACAGTACTTTTAAAGACAGTGCTGCGTAGCTAAACTGGGAGAAGGGTATGATAGAAAAAGAAGGCTAATCATGCCTCGGTCTTTAAAACTCAAATCCAGCCAGGCTTTTCCAAACTTTAGTGAAGGTTTAAGATTTAATCATCCTCATTTCAAGCCTAGAGTATCAGCTCTAAAAGTCAACTCATATATTTTGGTGACCTTTCTCAAACTGGGCTTTGTAAATCCTTGTGGTTATTATTTGACATTATAGACTCATGATGAGCAAAATATCCTGCATAAAATCTAAGAACTAGAGCCCTGACCCTTTAAAATTTGCATGCTCAAACACAAAGGCAAACAGATTCTGACTCCTATGTTTCAAATACACAAGAACATAAAACTGGGAAATGTTAGGAAATTTACTGATATCTTTTATTTAATAAGGGGCAACAGGTATGTACTTACACAGTAATGAAAAACTGCTAGTAAATTTGTATATAGTATCAGTTTGTTTGCAAAGATATTAATTAGGTTATATTAACATCCACATCAATTACATAAAAGTGTATAATTACAAAGATTTTAATTAGTTAATGCAAAAACTTTAAGCTTTGATTCTAGATATCTGCCCATTAAGGAGCTGGCTAATCTTAGACCCCTCCAACAAAGTGGAAACGATTTGACAACTTCAAAAAACCCAAGTATATCATACATGGAAATGGCTTTCAGCACTACAGCATATCTTGTACTCCTTGTCAAGGAAATATATTATATTGCAGAAACAGCATGGATTCCAAAATTCAAAACCTGAGTTTTAGATTAACTCTGGGAGCAAATTTTTCCCTGCTAATTGTCTGAGAAAGATTTAAATTTGTTTGGGAAAGGGGTGAGAGGTGAGGAAGAGTTTTCCAAGCCCACCTAAATTAGGTGGGCTCCTTCCATGTGAAATGAGAGGAAGAATTTTCTTAGTGTTCCGGAGGGGGAAAAAAGACCAGAAGGAGAGAACAGGAAAGAGAATGGGGGTTGCAAGGTAGAGTTTAACTCATAAGGCACACTGTGGTGGCTCCTGTCAAGCTTAGCCAAATCTCTTAGGGTCAAGGTGACTGCCACTGACATCTAGGTCACACTTACCCCTTCCTTAAGCTCTGTTTCAAGAAAATGAAAGGGTGAGCAGATTGGATTAATTATCTCTAAGCTTCCTTAAATTCCTCAGATTTTAAAATATTCTCTGTTTAACTGTGTTACTAGGAGTACAGAAACCACCCTACTGTATAAGGAAATCAAACTCTGCAACCATACATCAATGCTGAGCCTTCCCTTGCATATGGTGGACAGTACACCAAGTATTACCCTGGGAGCATCTGCTGTTTTGATGCTCATAACTGCAATAATAACCAATGTATGTGTAATTGGAGCCAGGTTGATGAAATCTAATCACTATCAGTGTTCCTTCTTGTGAAGCCTCTGTAAGTCTAATTCTCAACAAGTTTCTAATTCCAAAACATTATGAGAAAAAATGAGCTTCCCATTGTCTTCTTTCATTTGCCAAATCAAGAGACATTTAAAGAGCAGAGAGAAAACATGGGCTTCCAGGTGCTGATCCTAACTTCCCCAAAAAACCTCAAGGACAGAGGTAGGTATATCTTCCCCTTGGATACTAATTCCCGCAGGATTTTTCTCCCTTCTTTTTGGCCTAATGCACAAAACGGTCAGGATGGGAGGCATTTGGCAGTGACTGCAAGAAACAACTGTGCATTTTATAATAGTCCATTAACGCAAAGCTCTTAATGAAAATGAAAGCTGTTAATGAAGCCAAAAGGCAGTGGAAGCCTTCATTCTGGAGAGGGCAATTAGATAGGAGCAGGAGGGAGAAAAAGAAAAATAAATACCAATCCAAAACAAGGTACTCTGTGATCAAGTATTACACATGATGTAATCATGACAAATCAGCCAATTTATTTCCTACTTTTTTAAAGAGACATATACAAAGCTTGAAAACTGTCATTCTTTAGGCCTCCAAGCTTCACCCCCAAGCTCTCATGTTGCAGAATGATTCAACCTCAAAATTGTGGACCCATTGACACTTTCAAACCAGAAACAGCAAGTGGGATTTTAACTCAGAGAAGGTTTCCCTGTAGAGTGCCATAATTTAGAGCAAAGTGAGTCACGAAAGTGAACTTTGTAATTACTATATTATTTTTATAACTCCTATGAATCAGAAGCTCTCTCATTTTAACATGCTGTAGACAAAGGCAAAGATTGCAGGAGAATAGTCTCCTGCCAAATACACTATTTCTGAGTAGGATATTTCCTGTGAAAAGACAAGTCTCTAGAAACTGTGCAGCTTCTGGAACGAACACAAAAAGATCTGTTTTTTTTAAAGCTGTGATGGAGACCATGTGGTAGAATCCTGTCTCCACCCCTACCCCAACTGCCTGCTGCACTTCCTCAGCAGCCTAGGTTTGCAGTTGTAAGATAGTACCTTGCCATCTATACGTGTCAATCCTCAACTAGATTTTAAGTTCTTTGAAAGTGGGGATATCATCTTACATGCAAGTAAGAAATTATCTCAAAGCCTTTCTTCTTTGCCCAGAGAGACTTACACACTTCCTCTTGTAGCATCTCCATCCATAGCTCTTAAGCTGGATTAAAATTATATATCTGGAAAATTCTTGATATCAAGAAGGATTGGTGTGGATATTTATGCATCACCTCCATGCTTAGCCCATTAATGTGCCTATGTTGAACACAAATACTTGTGAAATGAGTGACTAAATAAATGATCAAATTCAGTTGGATAGTTGTCTTTACATTTGCATTAGCTTTTTTTATTTCCTAGAGACAAGCTCTTGTTTCATTTTTTAGTTCTATTACATGGAATAATTATGTCAATTGGATTCTATTGCGTCAAATAGTTGAATATGATGCTGTGGTTAATGATGATTGATGCAACTCACATCTTCCACCCCAGGGAACATGAATCAAATCTCCTATTAGTTACCATCTGGGTACTTGAGTAGTTGCTGGAAAATCAAAAGAAGCTTACCCTGAGAAACAGCTTTAACTGGAGAGTCATCATCTATTGAGCGAACAGTCAAAAATGTCTCATGAGAATTTTTTTTTCCTAGACTGCCTAGGAACAATTGGGATTTTAACTCACAGAAGCCTTCCCTGTAGAGAGCTGTGATTTAGAGCAAAATGAGTCTTAGGAGCCTCCACCCATCCCATCCCCTGTATGGTGGCTTTGTAATGTGTCAACTTGGCGAGGCTGAACTACATTTCCCAGAATTCTCTTTCTTGAATGCTTCTGCTTAGAGAGGGCCTTAAGGGAGATTCTTGGGCAATTTGGAGGATAGAAGAAAAGCACTAGTCATTTTGCAGCCCATACACATTGTTGCTGATCTGCTGATTCATCTCACTGACATGAAGCAGTGTCTGGACCTGCAACTGCTCCACATTCCCCTGGATCCTCCTTTAGCACCTCCAGATCCTGAGCCTGGGCCTAGGCTGAGTGTATGTTTTCAGTTCTGTGAGGGAGGCTCCCACTCCTTTTAATCTTTCTTTGTAGCATTTATCGCTGCGTAATGTAGTATATACTTTTGATGCCTGCCTCCTCCTCTAAAATGGAAGCTCCATGAGAGCAGCAGTTTCTTGGCTCACTGCTGTATGCCTAGTATCTACAAGAGTGGTGGGCAGATAATAGGCACTCCATAAATATTTGCTGAATGAGTGAATAAACGAATCAGTCAATGCGTCTGCCAAACAACAACAAAAATCCCTTGTAGTTGAAGAACAATAAAGTAATGTGTTGGGTTCAAGCCTGGAGTTTGAGCTATAAATAAGAAGTAGGGTAAATAACTTACTGTTTTTGGTGCTGTATTAATCAGCAAATGCAGCAGGAATTGCTACAAAAAGCTCCTAAGGAGCTAAAGAATAAAAGATCAAATTGCCAGCTACAACCTCAGGAGATGAGCCAGTGTTCATGTTGTTTGCTTCACCTAGGATTCCTTTCTTCCCAGCAGGCAAAGCTCTACTGATCCTTCCTACCCCCATTCAAATATCACCTTTAAGTTGACAGTAGGTTTCTGTGATATTAATTCTTCCCCCAACCCCACCTGATTTTCCCTTGGCTTTGTTGCCTTTGCACTTTAAACATAGGTCTATTATGCCTCATTTCGATATACCATTAATAATAACTAATAATAGCTAACATTTATTGAGTCTTACACTGAGCACTTTGAATGCGTAAGTTCACTTAATATTAGTAACATGGACCATGAGCCAAGTATTCTTCTAAGTACTTAAAATATATAAACTAGTTTAATCCTCACAACCATAATAGGCAGTACTATGATTATGCCCATTCTACAGATAGGAAACTGAGGCACAGAGCATTTTTTTTTTTTTTTTGTAACTCACTCAAGGCAACACAGTAAGCAGACTAACTGGATTCAAATTCAGATCCACTCTGTTCACAATTACACACACTGCATGTCTCCTCCACTAGAACAAAGACAGGATGGTAGTCATCCTTATGTGTTCCCCACACCTAGAACAGATCATAGCACAGACTAAGTAGATGCTAAATAAATATTTGCAGAATTAAATGTGTAACTTCAGAGCGACTTTTGCCTCAATCTCCATTGATCTGTGAACACCATGCTTCACCTTACTCTCTGCTCCTGGGTGCCCTAGTTAACTTCTCTTTCCCTGCACAAACATGTGCACCTCACCATGATGCATATCTTTTGTTCTTTTCTTTTTTCCTCCTTCAATTACTTCCTCTACATTGTCAATCACATGCGTGACTCCCTCACAGTCCCTTCAACCTGTCACCTTTCTGGTCCCTGAGGAATCCAAAAGGGAACATGTTATTCCAGACGGAGCTGTGGAAAACATGACCGACTCCTCATTTCAGCTCATTCTTTCCACAGAGTAGCTTCACATTTACTTATTCTGTGAAATGGTGCCCCTCTCAGACTCATGACTCTCCTCTCAGCACATGTTAAGTCTGCTAGCAGCCAAAAGAACCCTGAGTGAAAATATTAAGTGGGACTGGGTCAGTGTAGAGATGAGGTATGGCCACAGAGATCATTCTATAGGTACTCATGTCTCTGACACCTCCAATGCACACACTTCCCCAACTTTGATCAGTCTACACCGCATAAAAAATGGTGGGTGGCTTTCTAGGGATGATTCCCCTGAGCTCAGTAAAACTGCATTCTTGCAGATGTGCATTTGGACTTCCATGCAACACTCCAACAGGCTAGCAGTTATCCTATGGGCAGGCTAACCAACCATCCTGGTTTGCCCAGGACAAAGGGGGTTTCTAAGAGGCAGGGCTTTCAGTGCTAAAAGTATACAAGTTTGTCATCCTCTCCAGGATGGCAACTGCTGGGTAAAGAGTAAGTCTATAGAACGAGATGTGCTAGAAGATATCCCTCAAAAATGACAACCTGAATAACACAAAGCTCAACTCACTTTGTATATTTGTATAGATATGAAAACTTTTCCAGCTAGAAGGGACCTCAGAGATCACCAGGTCAAGCCCCAGACGTTTGTACACATGGAAACAGGGGCAGAGAGATGAAACCACTCATTCAAGGTCACCTGTAGCAGAGCTTAGGAAAGAATCCAGACCCCCTGACCCTATGCTTTTTTTACACCCTATGCTTTTTTTCAAACTGTTCTCTGGATGTTTCTTCCCCCACTTTAATGAGAAAGGCCATTCCATCAGGTATAGACTGGGCACACAGAGCAATGATGGGGATAATGATAAAAATAACGATAAAAATAGGTAACATCTATCAAGCACTTACCATGTGTGAGGCATGGTGTTAGTGTATCACATTTGTCTATTCCTCATAAAATTCCCAAAGTAAGGACTATTATTTTCCCATTTTACAGATTCAGTAGTAGAGGCAGAATGCAAATGTGCACAGTGTACATTCATTCAAGCGATCTGTGACACTGTGAAAGGCAGAGTACTTCTGCCTCTGAGCCTATCACACTGAAGACAGAGGAAGGGAGAGTCCTACGCAACACTGGCTATGAGGACCACCATGGCTCAGGTGCCTTCCCACTCCCTGAAACACAACCCCTGTCCACCCCTCACGTTCAGTTCAAATTATGGAAGGATAGATCCTTGGATGGCCTTGGACTTTTGTCTCATTCCTGTCCTGATGCTAATTCCTATATATTTATCAATTTTTTAATGTTTGCAGATTGTCCTCAAGGAAATTCCCTCCATTTGTCCTTGCCTGTACTCTCCCCCATTTTTCCTGCCTGCCTCGGCCTCCTGTCCTTGACTGCTGACCTCTTATACTATGCTTTCTTCCACAAGCCATCACCATGACACCTCCCAATTTAGCATCACATATGAATGTCAGTACCAGGAGTTTAGTTGTTCTTCCAGATCATTGAGTGATGATGGCTAAATTGGGTCTTCTCACCTGACCCCATCACACCCCGAAAGCTAAGGCCATTTGTCATCACAACCTTCACTCCCATCTCCCAGCCAGTTGTCATTCTGAGTGACATGGCTATCCCCCTGGCCAACTTGAATTAATTTCTCAGGCAAGATTTCAGGCCATTTCTCCTTCAAGTGATTTTACTAAACTCTAGATATATTACATCCACTGCGTACTTCTCACCTTCTAGAACTGTGATTTGCTTTTCTACAGTGATCAGAATGTCCTGACATGATTTGTCCTTTTATTAATGCACTCACTTTGCTTTTCTCTGTTTAAATAGCTCAGTAAATTTCCCACATTGCTTAATCTCTTAATTTGGTTTTGTTATTTATACTTGAGAATGAATGAAGGCAGACTTAAAGGGCAATGACTGGCCATTAACACGACTTCTTCCTTTTTGAAAACAAAAACATTCTCAGATCACTGCATTTTTTTTCTTCCCACTTTCTGACAGCTTCCTCTGTGAACAGATCATGGGTAGAACACACCTCATTGCGAGCAGGTGCCTCAGCTGTCCTATGCTCCACTGTGTCCCAGTACCCATAGCAATGCCAGGCATGCAGTAGGTGCTCAGTGAATGTACCATAGACACTTTGCAGTATGCACAGTCCTTCCATGTCCAGTCTCTCATCAGATCCTCATACCCCATGTGGTAAGTGGGTTTATCCCCATAATACAGATGAAAAGACAGGCTCCAAGAGGTTGAAGGCTGCAGCGCATAGTGGTTAAGAGCTCAGGCCTGGGTTCCAATCCCAGCTCCTGTTTCTCATTAGCTAGTTACCTTGGGCTAGTCTCAATCCCTGACCCTGTTCTCCTATCTGTAGTAGGAGGATAATAACACATATTGCTATACACCCAGCGCATAGTGTTGTTGCAAGGATGAAGTGAGATAATGGCCATGAAGCACTCCGTCCCTGGCACTTGGTGTATTAATACTACATTTGGAGAAACTGCTCATGGCTGGTAAGTACAGATCTAGGACCACAACCCACTTCTCCTGCTAGTTCTAGTGTTCATATTCATACCCCACAACCTGATATCTGACCATCAGGATCCTGGGACTGGGCTCCCACTTGTACCTGTCACAGGTAAGGTTAGGACCTATGCAGCTTATCTTTATTCACGAGGCCTAGGGAAGCACTTCCTTGGCATGAGAATATTTGTACAGATGGGGCCTACAGGATCTGACCACAGGCTCCCTCCAGTCTGGTCTTTTCCTACCTGTCACAACAGACCTATCCATTGATCTATTCCCCTGCCACAGTGTGGCTCAGGGAGGATTTAGCTGATAAATGATGATGCTGTTTATAGTAACACCACTCCCTTCCATTCACAGTGCACTTTACAGTTTACAAACTGCACACATTTAATCTCCCAACAAACCTGGGGCAGGCATGGCAGGGTTTAAATCCCCCTTCAACAGATGAGGTTCCAGGTATGCTGCGTCTTACCCAAGCTATGCAGTCAGAAATACAGAGTTAGGACTTAAATCCAAGGCTTCTCAATCCACACGCAGGACACTTTGATTTCAGGTCTCTCTTCATTCTTTCCCAACTCACCTCCTTCTGTGTTACTATTCCTCCTCTGCCCCAATCTCAATTTCTGTAGCCCCATACCACGGTACCTCATCCCTCACAAAAATGAAAGTAATACCTTTATCATGTTTATAGGTTGATATTTGAGAAGATACATACAATTTTAAATTCACTTTAAATCTTCAAATTCTTTTCCTATTTATCCCCTACCAGAGCACTGTGTTAAACCCTGTGCAACACTAGTTAATCAGATACAGTCAATCTGCTAGCCTATAACATCAAGCCTTTATTTGTAGGGGCATTATGGTGGCCATGAGGAGTAGGAAATAAGGTGTCCAGCCTCATTTCAGACTGGTTGGGGAGACACGAAGGTGACATACATTGCAGAAAGGAGGGGCAGACAGCTAATGCATGGTGCAGCTAGAAAGCAGTACAGCATTCTAAAGAGCTGAGATGGCCAGGCAAAGTGTCACAGAGGGTGTGAGGCTCAAATTAAACTTCAAGATATGGCCAGAAATGGGAGAAATGTCCATGATAAATGGGGAAGCACGAGCAGAGATAAGACGGCACCTGGGATAGTGAAGCATCATGGACTAGCAGGGTGGGGTTCTAGCAAAGGTTTCAGCAAGTGGGATGGGAGCTGAGGTTAGCCAAACTGTGAAGTACTGAATGCCAGGCTAAGGAGCTTGGACTTTATCTTCTAGAGAATGGGGGCAGTCATCAAAAGTCTTTTCATTGGGAGAGTGACACATGGAGCACAGAGTTTAGGGAGAATTTGTCTGCAGTCCCACAGAAGGTGGTGTATCAAGGCAAGCAACATGACAGAGACAATCAGAGAACAAAGAGACATCGAATAAGGCTACAACACTACACAATACTACTACTGGAGGGCTTGGGCTCCAGAGCACATTTCCATGGAGTAGCAGGAGCAAGGCAAAGGATGTTCAAAGAGAACTAAAGTCCGGGAGGAATGATCACCCCTTTCCGAATAGCCAGGAAGTGCAACCTCTTTACTCAACTTTCCTAGTACACTTTGCACCTTTTCCTAACATCTGTGGCTTTCCCAATTACACATTTGACAGCCATCTTCCCCCAAAGGATTGTAAAGATTCAGAAGGTGAGGGCTTGGCTTATTTTATTCATGCTATCCCCCTGCCCCTAATAACCCGTGGGGATTAGAGTAAAATTTAAGAGCTGATTAAAAAAAAGGACTGGTATGCAGATTGAGGGTAGTGTGGTAGAAAGGAGTAAGAATTGTGGAAGAAATGAGAATGTGATCCTAGTTTTACTGAAGGTGATGAACAGTCCAAAGTAGGGAGTGTGTATCAGAAGTCCCTGCCCTGTATGCTTTCAGAGCCCTTCTCATCTGCACTCAGGTACCATTTGGAAGGTAACTCCTGGTTATCAAGGAACATGGTCTCTGAATCTCCAATGTCCAGCACACAATAGACACTCAAGCAATGGATCTGGAAGGGGAAGCCAGCAACAGCTTGAAGCCTATGAGACCTTGGAGGCATAAAGCATTTTCAAACACATACCTCTTTTGACTCAGTTTAGGGATCTTGAAACTTCTCAACTGTGAAAGGAAGAAGTATACCCAACCCTTCCTTCTCTCTGCCATGGAACCAAGAACCCCACCTTGATGACTGAAGACAGAAATGTACAAAGCACCAGTTGCTTTCAACAGCTGTCTCAGAAATGTTTTAGCAAGAATAAACTTAATGCAGCAGAAAGCCTTGCAAGAACATTTAAGAAACAACAACAACTCATTGTGCCCTCTAAAGAGCAGAGAAGAGGAAAGGAAAGACAGGGTATACACATACAAGAGTATACACATACAAATATTTGTGAATCCGAAAAAAAAAAAAAACAGAAACAGGACAGGAGAGTGTAAAAGGGCAAATCACTGTTCTTTATGAAGGTAAATTTTGTTCTGTCTTTACCAGTGATTGTAACCCCTGACCCATTTACTTCTCCCTTCCTGGCCTTGGGAAAGTTTTTAAATGTGTTTATTGGATATGCTGCCTGGGGCAGATGGAAAGTAGCAGCATGCATGGGACAGTGGAAAGAGCTCAAGATGGGGTTTTGAAGAGCACCCTGGAGTTGAATCCTAGCAGGGATAATTTAGGGCTGGGGGATCTTTTTTTTGTTTTGAAACGGAGTCTTGCTCTGTTGCCAGGTTGGAGTGCAGTGGAGCGATCTCAGCTCACTGCAACCTCTGTCTGTTGGGTTCAAGTGATTCTTGTGCCTCAGCCTCCCAAGTAACTGGGATTACAGGCACATGCCATCATACCCAGCTAATTTTTGCATTTTTAGTAGATATGGGGTTTCACCATATTGGGCAGGATGGTCTCGATCTCCTGACCTCGTGATTCCCCCACCTCGTGATTTGCCCACCTCAGCCTCCCAAAGTGCTGGGATTACAGGGGTGAGCCACCGCACCCAGCCAGGGCTGGGTGATCTTAGGTGAGATGCTGAATCTCTTTAAACTTTGATTTCATCAGTGAAATGGGAACAAAAGCAGCTCTCTCACTGGATAAATGTGCAGATTAAATGAGCTGATACACATTCCTTGAGCACAACACACAGGAAAGCCACACAGTGCCTCCAACTCCCAGCTGACCACCATTGTGAGGCACTCCTCCCCTGCTTCTAGGTCTCCCGTCAGCTCTACTGGGAAATAATGGGATTAAAAGAAATCACAGACATAAGCACTTTCAATTCCTCTGACTATATGCTAGGTAAATATTCACATCCTTCTGAACAACAAGGTAAAGGGTCTTATTTGGAATATTCTCAAGTCAATTTCATCAAAGCCGAGATGTCTGGCCAGGAGCAGATAAGGTCAGATCTCACACAGACGACCTCAAGCCCGACCCAGAGGCTCCTGTTCAAAGGAGATTAACGCCCACTCCACGCTTTCAGGACCCCAGTGATGAAATAAATAATTCATTTCCATCCCTGTTTCTCCTCTCACTGCCTAAATACAGATTTAGGTTTTAAACGCTTCCATTTGTAACTAAAATAACAACGAAAATCCCAGTGAAGGCCCCCCCTCCCAAGTGGTACATGTTCTCTCTGACTCTCCTGTTACTGGATTAGTCCCTGGGGAAGCCAAAGACACACACTTTAACCTTTCTCAGAGCAGATTGAATAACTAGCTCTACTTACAGCTGTTGATGCAGCATCCCTGAAGACACCAGGTAAACATTTCAACCCAGGCCACTGCCAGCTGGAAACCAGAGCCATCAGCCAATATAGACACTGGCAACCAGTTGTGAAATATGAGCCTCCTAATTCAGTTCTGTTCCTCTAGCAGCAGTTCCAAGCTTTTTTCTTCCTCCCTCTAATCCAAATAAAACAAAGGAGTCCACCAGAGAGTTAACAATCTGCTTTGTTAGACAGTCAGATTATATTTCTTAAGAATTTTCTCCTTTGTTTTTGTTTAGATCTCATTCTTCCCAGGGGATTATACAGACGGGAAACAGGGAAAGTGAGATCAAATAAGGCTGAACACAACACAGGGATGGCGAGACCAACACTGCATTTGTGGAGTAAAGTTAAGTGAGATTATACCCAGAGGACACCCCATGTCCAGGGCTGCAGCCTCAAGTGCCAGATCCAGGTTACTGAGAATGTATATTGTCATCGCTGTTGAGGGTCACCCAAGCCCACAGCAACCACCAGTGTGTAAGGTGGTTGATAAATTTGGGCAAGGGGGTGGGATTGGGGCTTACGGGTCACATGAGTTTCCTACCTATGGATAATTACAAGCAACTTACAATGAGCAGTCTGTGAATCATGTAGGGCCCCAGAAATGTGTCCTCATGGTGATGATTTGTTACAGAAACAGGCCTTTTTAGGAGCATGAAGAGGAGTCTCGTAGAGACAGAATTATAGGCTACTCCCCATGTTTCTCTCCTTGTGGGAATGGAACAGCACATGTGCACTTGTCACATATGCCATGACCTCCATGTTTCCCAGGCTCCTGGGAAATAAGTCAAGGTCATCATGCCCCATACAGACACGAGACAGAGGCAAAGATTGACACCCCACTTCTATTATCCAAGGGGGATGAGAAGGCTTGAGTTTCAGCAGGCACTTGCGTGGTTGCCTGAAGATAACAACTAATTCCTAAGAATCTGAGTCCCAGCTCTCCCATCTACTTCCAAGGAGTGCTGTTCTCCTCCTTTGGATCTTTGCATTCTGACTTATTAGAGAGAAAGAAGCAGATGCCCTCACTTGCAGGATCATTCAAGGTGATGGCCTCAAAGACTTGTGCCTCCAAAGTATGGTCCACATACCGGCAGCATCATGGACGTCCCTTGGGAGCTTGTTAAAAATGCAGTATCTCAGGCTCCACCTCAACCCTCCCCATGTAGAACCTGCGTATAACAAGATGTCCAGATGATTCATGCGCACATTAGATTGTGAGACACACTGGCCTAGAAAGCGGTTTGAGAAGGTCAAATGCAACCTTGGTGCTAAGAGGCTTCTAGCCCTTTGAAGAAGGGTCTTTGCTCTCACGGTATTTGGTTTGAAGAACCTGATAACCACATCCTTCCAGTTATTGCACCCTAGGGAACTCATTCTGTTCTACCTGCCATGCTGGCTGTCCCTTGTTATACTGAGGGCTAAAGCAGGTAATAAGAACTGTGGCCACAGGTCAAGGTAGAGCTAACACTAGCAGTGACACTGGGGGAATTGGGGGAGATGTTGCTGCCTCAAAATCCTAGATGAAATGTGTGGTTGGAAATTAGGTCAGTGTGCTAAGAAACAGCAGCTGATTAGGCAGCAGCTAAAAAGAAAGACTCTGTGAATGAGGTGAGGCATTTGAGAAACAGGTATTTACTGAGAGCCACTCTGTTAAAAACACACTTGAGACTACAGGGCTGCCTCACTCAGCTATCCATCAATAGCAATCCATGTCAGGTGACCTAAGTGGAGGCCTGAGATCAAGGCAGAAGGAAACGATGCCATCAGAGCAGTTTCCACTTAAGAAAGTTGGGCCTGGCATTCACTCCATTCCCATAGACATTTCCCTGCCTCTTTTCATATCAATGAACTAAGATCCTAAGATGCTGAGTCCCTGATTCCACAGATGCTAGGATACCAATGGCCTTTTCCTTTCACCTCTCTGCTTCCAAATGTTACCTATGCTGGTGCACAAGCTCCCTCTTTGACATCCCCTCCTCATGGAAATAGGACTATTTGACCGTCAGACAGTGAGGATGAAAAATTTATACCCCCAAATTTCCCAATTCCTTATTAAGAACCTAGTTGAGTTTGGTTTCATATTTTTAAAGTTCTTCTATCAAGGAGGAGCTGGCATTTGCAACTCAATATCCATTTCCCTATTCCCAAAATTTGGAGTCAAATATCCAGCCTCCCCCTAAATCCAATATACTGCAGGAGAAAAATCAACTCTTTAGTGCATTTTCAGTTATACTCAGGATAAATGTATCATGTTAGGTGAAATTATGATCTTGTTATCTTTATTTATAGATTAAGTATCATTTAAGGAGATACAGATGAGTGTCAAGTTGACAAGGGGTGGACTTGTGTCGTGTAATTTTACGTGTCAACTGGACTGAGTCCTGGTACTCTGACTAAACATTATTCTGAGTGTGTCTGGGAAGGTATTTCTAAATGGGATTTGCATTAGAATCAGTGAACTCAGTGAAGCAAATTGCCCTCCCCAATGTGGGTGAGCATCATCTAATCCAGAAGTCCTCAACCTCTTTGGCACTAGGGACCAATTTCATGGAAGATACTTTTTCCACAGATGGAGTGGCAGGGGGAAGGGAGAAGAGGGAGGAGATGATAGTTTTAGGATGAGACTGTTCCACCTCAGATCATCAAGCGTTAGTCAGATTCTTATAAGGAATACACACCTAGATCCTCACATGCACTGTTCCCAATAGGGTTTGCACTCCTATGAGAATCTAATGCTGCCACTGATCTGACAGGAGGCAGAACTCAGGCGATAATGCTCACTCGCCTGCCACTTACCTCCTGCTGTGCAGCCTGGTTCCTAACAGGTCATAAACCACCACCCTCCATGGGTCCACAGCCTGGGGGCTGGAGACTCCTGATTTTATCCACTGAGGACCTGACTATAACAAAAAAAAACCTATGGAAAGGGGAATATGCTTTCTCTGCCTTATTGCTTACACTGGGACATCAGTATTCTCCTGCCCTCAGACTGGGATTGACACCATTGATTCTTAGGCTTTAGGGCTCACACTGAAACTATACCACTGGCTTCCCCTCCAGCTTGCAGACGGCAGATCATAAGACTTCTCAGCTTTCCTAATCACGTGAGCCAGTTCCTCGTAACAATCAACATGTCCATATATATCTCCTCTTGGTTTTGTTTCCCTGGAAAACCCTGACTAATACAGCCAAGGAAGAGAGTTACTCTCCCTCACTTACAAGAACCACAAAGCAAATCATCCTGGGAGTGGCCATCGGCCATCTTAAAATCACACGGGCGGGAGGTGCCAAAAATGAAGCCAACACCAAGAAAGTCAAGCCAAAAAAATGGGGAAGACAGACACTAGGTCTTGGTCATATCATTTGAGTTACTGGGCTTTTTTAGAAACTGAGCCCATAAATTCCCTTTGTTGTTTAAGGCAGTTGAGTTGAAAGTTCTGTTCTTTGCAGCTGAAAGCGTTCTAACTGACAGATCAAGTAAATAAATCATTCTCTGCTGGGAAGAAAGGGAATGTCTCACCAAAATTCCCTTGGCCTGGGCATATATATTGGACCCTCCCAGCTCCCTTCTCCTCCAAAAATAAATTGTCAGACCAAAGGAAACAAACAAACAAACAAACAAACACCTTTCAGATAAAGAGACAGGTGAGGCAAGTTAAGAAAAGTAGCTGCCCCTCCCTTCCTTCATCTCCAGCTCCCTGAAACAATAACCCCAAAGCATCTTATTACAGATCTTTAATTCCTCTCTCTTTCGTTTGGAATTTCTTCCTTTACTCCTTCTAGGGATTTAAGTATCAGAAGCAAATTGTCCACCCTACCCCCACAGCTGTCTGCCACCCCCACCCCCAACTCTACACTTCCTCCTGTCACCATATTTAAAGTGGGGGCAGGGAGCCTTTATTCTAAACCCAGTGCAATTCTCTCAGCTCTTTCCTAATCCCTCCACCTGTGAGATAATTGCTGGCATTTAGGGAAAAAAAACTCAATAGTAATCACAGACTTGCTCACAAAGACACAAAAAGAGGCAGATAAAATAGCAGAAAGAAAAAAAATCACAAGCCCAGAATTATCCACCCTCTGACATCCATTCCAAGAGTACAATGGGCCAACCTCTTGCTACAAGAGAAAAAAAGCACAGCTTTACAGGAAGGGGCTTCATTTCAGAATATCATGGAGGTAATGGTTCCTATGCATACAAGAGATTAAGATACATCTACAAACTAAAATGAGTTGCCATCAATTAACTGTTCACAAGTCAGTCACAAAAAATAAGCAGGCCTATCAAACATGTACTCCTATCATTGTCTTAATGCAACAAGAAAATTATCTTAATCAAAAGTGTCCCTTTTTAGATGATAAAGAGGAAAAAAAATACTGAGATATTTTTATCCAGTGATCACAATAAAACAAAATCCTATTGAATCAGGCATTTGGCCCCACTCCATCAACTCAAGCTAAGATCCCAATCACTTTTGGGTTATGGATGCAAGATAGAGGTTACATCCCTTAAAACAAGAACTGCAACAAAAATCTATGTATAACAAATAGGTTTGGTATACATAAATGCAAATTGTTTTAAATATTTAAAATACAACAAAATACTTTTACTAAAGTCTCATACACTTCCTTTCCATTCATTTTATTCCTTGAAATTTGCTATAACACAGTGTGTCTCAAATTTACCTGATCGTAGAATAATTTAGAGCTGCAGGTCCTACAGTTCTGAGGCAGGAACTAGAGTCTGTAGTTTCACAAGTTCCCTGGGTGATTCTCATGAATTTGAGAAACAATAATGTAACTCTGAAGAGTTTTGTTTAATACAAAATACACATACAGGCTGGGCACAGTGGCTCATGCCTGTAATCCCAGCACTTTGGGAGACTGAGGTGGGCGGATCAACTTAGGTCAAGAGTTCATGAACAGCCTGGCCAACAGGGTCTCTACTAAAAATACAAAAATTAGCTGGGTGTGGTGGTAAGCACCTGTAATCACAGCTACTCAGGAGGCTGAGGCAGAAGAATTTCTTGAACCCAAGAGGCAAAGGTTGCAATGAGCTAAGATCACGCCACTGCACTCCAGCCTGGGCGACAGAGCAAGACTGTCTTAAAAAAAGAAAGAAAGAAAAGAAAAATACACAAAATACACATCCATGTGTATTATAGAAAAACGAATGGGAAGTGATTCTCTATCTCATAGAAACCATACTTGCCTTTGTTCGAATGAAGGTGAGCTGAAGAAAGCTAATAGGCATGACACAAGATCACAACACAGAAGAACAGAACACAACTCATCCACTGGAGCAGAGACTGTCACTGTAGTCACCAGGCCCCTTACCCTGTTCTCCTGAGCACAGAGATAAATCGCATTTCCCAACCTCCTTTGCAATTGGATGGGATTATGTGACTGAGTCCTGGCCAATGATAGGTGATGCACACTATGTCCAGGCAGGGCCCTTTTGGACAAATCCTCCAAGCTCGCTCTCTCCTCCTTTGCCAGTAGACTGCAAAGAAGGACAAGGCTCCAGAAAATGACAAAGCTTCAGGACGGAAGGTGTCTTGGTGCCTGAATGACTGTGTGGAGTAGAGATCCGCCACTTCACCACCCACCAATCTGTACTGCAACCTGGAATGTGAGAAAATTTTGTTAGTATTAAGCCACTGCGATTTGGGAACTGTCATAGCAGTTAGCCTGCCCTCACTAATATACATTGCTACTTCCCTGTTTTCCCCTGCCATTTTCAACCCACTCTTCTGGATTTTAGGATGAAGTAAACACAGACTAACAGAGAAGCCAAAAGTCGCTACCACTGCAATGTCAACATGCTATCTCAACACTATAGGAAACAAACTACTTGCACCCAGAAAAGGCCTTTCATATTTTAAGTGGCATTTGGTAAAGACAAAGCCCAAGACAAAAGAAAAAAAAAAAAAGAATTGCTTTTGGAATTCATTATATAGGGGTTTTCTTCCTACTCTGTTGTGAGTTGCTCAAGAACAAAGACTGATTTTTACCCATTTTGTGTATCTCTTGTGCTCAATACTTGTTAAATTCAATTACACTTTATTGTTACTGTCGAGAGGGAAGGGAATATATTTATTAAAACCATAACGAGAGCTAGACATCTTTTTAGGCACTTAATATATGTTAGATTATATACTTCTCAATTTTACCAAAAGTAAAATAATGTATTATTTATAATACATCATATGTAATATGATTTATATGAATTAAAAATATATTAGAATATTATATTAGCATCCCCATTTTACAGAAGAGAAAATAGGTTCAGTGAATTTAACTGAAATGATGGTATCGCATGTAGTGTCAACTCAGGCTTTTGGGGTCAGACAAAACTCAGTTAATCCTGGTTCTGCTGCTACTGCTGCTAGCTCTGTAACCAGCTTTGTAACCTTGGGCCTCTGGTTTTTTTGCCTGTGAAAATGGGGATAACGCCATGTAATTATTCAGAAATTTATTTAAACTGATATGAGAAATAAAGTTTTTTTTAAAAAACTTTTCTTTAAAGAAAGGCAGAGGTAAAAGTAGGGAAACTTGAGGATTATTTCAGACAAGCTAAACCATTTCTAAGAAAGAAGTAGTGCTGGTTCTCCAAAACAAACTGTCAAGCAAGAACCAACAGAAGAGCCAGTAAACGGGATGCAGCCACTCATCTCCGGGGAGAACAGACCTGTCTCTGTCCACTAAACAGATGAAACAAGCAAAAAAGTGCACCAAAGTCTTCCAACTGTTAGGATGGCCAGAAAGGGCATAAGGGATGCAAGAGAGAAAGGAAGCCTGTGAATCCTCAAATGTATTTTTTTCCTATAATTTTTGGAGGGAAGCCAGCTAAAAACAGGAAGATATCTGGAATGTTGACAAAAGTCAATATTCTCCACAAATTACTCCGACCTTGCCTAGGCAGTGACCTTCACACCACCACTGGTTTAATGGCATTTATTTCTACAGTAGCTGATTTCACTATTAAACAGAGACACAGCGCACAGGATAATAGAACTAAATCACTCTTGTAAATATTTAATATCATTGCCTTTCTTTTTTCCTTTTAACAAATCACTATCAAAGGCTGAGCACACAGTAGAAAACACACTTATTTATTCTATCCTGGAAAAAAAGCTTAGTGCCCATGCATTTTATCTATCTAGTTCTCCAAATGACTTTGACACTTGAGAGCCCTTGTGATCAAAACAGTCTGAAGGGAGGCAATTTTGCAACAATTTAAGAACCGATTTCCTGCACCCATCAACATCCCCCAAGGCTGCCTCATGGACGGGCACTAAACTTAACCCATCAGATGCATGGTAGAACCCTGAAAAAATTGTTTTTTAAAAAGAAAACCCAGAAATGATACTGGCTTAAAGATAAATACTCTCATTTGAAAAAAAAAAAAAAAAGTTTCTTTTTAGTCGAAAAAATTACAAATAAAATGACAACCACTTTTAAAGGAATAAAGGAAGTGCAAACAACTATTAAGCAACAGTTTGGAAATCAGTCCCTAGTGAATATCATCACAGCTCATCTTTATTGCACTCAACGTGCATCCACACTGTTACAAATAGTCAACATGGGACAGCAAGAAAGAAAAAGTTATGGGTATGAAAGCTTTTTAAAAGTCAACTGGTGTCACCATCTTACTTCAGCCAAGACAAAGCCATCAACAAAGCAAGTACATAAGTGGTACAAAGCATCATAAAATACTAAAATTCAAAGCAGCTTACTGACAACTTTGAAAGCTGGAGTCGCATCAGTTCCTAGGAAGACGAGTAATTTAAGAGAGAACCTTTTTTAGAAAGTTTGCACACTGAGACTTCCAGAATCTTCCTTATATGGCATTATCAACAATGATCTCAGCAGCCTATGAATGATCTATAACAAATACCATCAACAGTGAAGATGGGCAGGACTTAGAGGCAACTTGGTGGGAGGAGAAAGAAAACAACATCTGAAGTCAGAAAGTCTGGTCTAAGCCCCGATTGTGCTACAAATTTTCCATGCAGTGACAAACACATCACTCATGCCCTCTCAGCATGTTCTGTCATCCACAAAATCACTGTGGAATGAACTAAAGGAATTCGAAGTCCCCTTTGAGCTCCGAAATTATATGCTTCTAAGATTTGAGGAAGCAAATCAGCATTTTTTAAAAGTAACTCAACCAAATGTCTTTGTTTTCTTCTCGGCTCATATAGTTCCATCAAGTAATATAAGGAATCCTATAGCTCTTTGTGTGCACAAAAAAAGCAGACACATCTGTCAAAAACCTAAGAACGAACAGGTTTTATGAGGATTACTATTTTTAGTGTGGGAGGCTCATAAGCAGGAGTGTCCAATCTTTTGACTTCCCTTGGCTACATTGGAAGAGGAAGAATTGACTTGGGTCACACATGAAATACACTAACACTAATGATTTCTGCTGTGCTTAGAAAAAAAAATTCACACACACAAAAATCTCACAATGTTTTAAGAAAGCTTAAGAATTTGTGTTGGATTGCATTCAAAGCCATCCTGGGCCGTGTGCAGCCCGCAGACTGGGGGTTGGACGAACTTGTTCTAAAGGAAGAGACTAATGATTCCCTCTTGCAATGGAGGTACACAAAGACTCTTTCTATTGAAAACATAATGGGATCTCAGGAAGGCTTGGGGCTGGCCCTGTTGCAGAACTCTGCTAAGAAGTTACTTAACTCATCAACAAGTATTTACTAAGTTGTTTCCACAATGGGGCAGGCACTGTTACAGGCACTGGATATACCAAGACAAACAAAATCAGATACTGCCTCTGATTTTATGGAGCTTGTATTCTCATGAACTGCTTATTATTTAACATTGTGTAGTACTATTTTAATTTGCACAGCACTTTCACCTGCATTGTATCAATTATTAGCCAGAACAAACCTACCAAGTAGGCATTTTACAGGTAAAAACACAGATGGTCAAAAAGATTGAATAATATGTTCAAAGTTCCCAGATTTAATGAGTGATGCTGATATTGACAAGATATATTTATAATAATTAAAGTTTGTTGTTAATGTTTAAGATAACTAAACTAATGCTTATGTATGTTGGCTAAGCTCTACCATAAGCCTTTAATATTATTGTCTCAATAGGTCCTCTCAGCAGCCTTACGAAGTATGTAGTATTCTTGCTCCCATTTTGCTTATTAGGATAATGAAGCTTAACAAGGTTGTATAGCTTGTGAGGGTCAAACACTACCATCAGTACTTTAACCCACTATATTTTATTCCCCAGCATTCTGAATTAGGTCCTCACATATATCTCACTGTTCTATTTGTTCCATAATGCTGACCCGAGGTTAGAATTATTCATACCTGGAGATCTAGTATTCCAGGTTCAGTTGTCACATGGCTCAATTAGTTTAGAACTGCAGAATCTCACTCATAACAATTTGGGCCAAGGCATTTGTAAAGACTCATTATTGGTCACTTGGGGAAACAAGGGAGTGTATGCCTGGCTCAGCAAACTATATCTCCAAGACCAGATAAACAGCTCCAGGCAAATGGTGTACTACAGATGGATCAATGGCTGCCACTTCATACTGAACAGACAGCACATAAATAGGACAAAGTCCTCAGCTGTGCACTGAGACAGCCCACAAAATCCTTAGCCGAGCCAATGACTTCTAAACAAGTAATTCCTACCAGAAAGCAATTCTTTCACCTACATGTTGAACTGTCTGGAAAAAAAAAAAAAAAAAAAGTCATTCATAACCAGACTCTCAGGATGAATGACATTAGATAGACAGTAGAGAAATAACCATGATGACTGTTGACCTGCTCAAAATTGGAAAGCAAATAAGACTAAAGTTCCTAGTAGTTTTCTCATGTTATGCTGAGATCAGCTCTTCCTAGCGTTAAGCAGCCATTCTCAGAAGTATTGTTTACACACACTATATGGATATCTGTTTAAATACTCAGGTAATACAAACTGGAAGTGTTCTAACCAGACTAGTATCTTTAAAACTGCAGTTGTTTTAACATCTGTGGTGTGTACTTTACCAGGAAGCAGTAATTTCCCTATTTAAATGAACCCTTCCAAAAAAACTATTCCCAATCAAAACAGAAAATGTAGTTAAAAGGATTCTTGAGTTAAGCCAAGCCAAAAGCTTCCTTCAAGTTTTACAGTCATTAAGCCTTATAATATTAGCTTTGGTAGCTACTTTAAAATTACTGTCCAAAGTTTTTTTAACTGAACACTAACTAGTTCTAATTCTAGCTATTTTCATCCAAAATGAAAATCATAAAAAAGGGTTTCATGTCAAATAAATTTTGGTTACTTTGAAATGTACATTTTCCTTCTCAGAGGTTTGTAATTTGCCTTGTCAAAACAAAGGCTCTGAGAAGTCCCGCAGTCAATAAACCTGCTTAGTTTAAAACTATGTTTTCAGAACTTACTTTTTCCAGTTTTTTTTTCCTTGAAATATTATTAGCATTTCTAAACATTGAGTACACATGAACACCAAGAAGGTAACAAGACACCAGGGACTACTTGAGGGTAGAGGATGGAGGGTGGGAGGAGAAAGAGGATGGAAAAACTACCTATCGGGTACAATACTTATTACCTGGGTGACAAAATAATCTATATACCAAACCCCTATGGCACACAATTCACCTATATAACCAATCTGCACATATACCCCAAACCTAAAGAAAAAGTTAAAACAATAAACATTATTAGCATTTCTCAAAATTTTTTCGGAAGATGACCATCTGGCTGAACGTGCTATATAATACCAGGTTCTACAAGACAACAAAACTTCCTCAAATTCACCCAGATTTCTATTTTTCCTTGGGCCTATTTTGAAATCATATAATGCATTGTTTTTAAAGAAACAGAACATTTAAAACTTCCCCAGTTAATACACAAATAGGTTTAATAAGTCTAGGTTTAATAAGCAAGAGGTTAATATTTGATTGAGTTTCACAGTCCTTTCATCAACTTCATAGCACACAAGCCATTATAGGTAAAATATTGGACCACAAAACTCACATTATCAAGTTCGGGTTCAGAGATATCACTAATAATAGAAGAGTGTGTTGCTCAATGCGTATTTGCCATTTAGCAATTATTACCAGCAACAAGGAACAACGGATTATAGTAACAAATTTATTTCAAATATTTCAAAAAAATGGGTTGAGAGACTTTTCTATATTTCTTTATTGTTTGAAAGACTTTTATTTGGAGAGCAGTATAATAGACACACACAAACACACACACACAATAGTATTTGAGGTTTGAGATTTATTTTTGTATAGTATCAAGCCAATGTACTGACTCTCATTTCAATAACAGATCTGCAGGCATTTGCGAGGCATAGTCCTTAGCTTATCTTTAAGTAAATATTTTGATTGTCAGGCAGCTCGTTGCAAATAAGGTTCTTTTCGAAACTCAGATCTGATGCATCCAAGCCCACTTGCACATCATTCATTTAATAATCTGTGTCTGTGCTAAAATATGAAATCATCCCAAGGAGGTCAAAGTACAGAGAAAAGCAGGCTTTGCAGGAGTTTCATTTAAAAGGGCTGCAGAGCGTGGGGGACCCAGTTATCTTTCAGTCCTATGGTCTTTACTATGCTACATTACCATAAAGCTTAGGAAATGAGCTATTACACACCATCATCCTTCCTAACCGCTATCACAGAAAATCACACACTCACAGAACAGCATTAATTGTCAGAATTAGCAACCATTTAAAAGGCAGCTGTTCTTTCACTCTTAAATAGGCTCCAAATTTCAGATTTTCTCCCTGCATTGGCTGCTCCATCTATTGCTCTTACACACGCACACACATGCATGCACACGCACACAATGGCTCTTCAAACAAATTTTTTAAATTATCTATATTCGTTTAAAAAAAAAAAAAAAAACAAGAAAATGTTATTAAGCAACATTTTCATCCCAATACTTGCCATCGTTGTTACAACCGGCTGGAAAGCTTCCAACCTGCACGGAAGCACTTTTCAAAGCTCCAGGTGGAAGGTCTCGGTTTTGTATGGGTTGGGGGAAAAAAGAGCAGTATCTCTTTAAGAGTCAACAGTAAATTAACTTGCCCAAAAGACTGAAATAATTAGCAGTTAGTAGCTTATTAAAAGGATGGCAAAGGCCAAGCTGCCATCTGGGATCTCCAGTTTCTTGTGATTGTTATTATGTCAAGATGTGCAAGTTGCATTAGGTTTCATGTCACCGCGCCTGCCCTTGCTTTACACGTAAATTTTAATGAAAGATGCAGCACTTTTACAATCAGATGTCCATCAAAAAGTGTTATTAGTCTGGCTTTTTACAAAGCTTATGGTCTTTTCCACCTCTGTTATTCTGCTTACCACTAAATGCCTTAGGAAAAAAAAAGAGAAAAACTCAATAATATCAATTAGATATTCTCTTTGTATAGAGGGAAACCTGTGCTTAATCAAAAACAGGGCAAAGCTACCTCACAAGAGGACAATATTTTTGCTTCTATTTACACACAGTGAAAAACCACACTGCCTGGGTGTCTCACAAGGTTAATCCTTCTTAAAGAAAGTTAAGCAACCTAGAGCCTGCCTACTGATTATTACATGGATAAACACAATTTTGGATTGAGTGGGGAAAATACATGTATTTATTAAAGATAAATGGCAATTTTAAAAAAAATAAATCAATTAATAAAGAAAAATGGCAGAAAGGGTCACAACGGAACCTTATAGTGATGGGCATATTCTATTTCTTGATTTGGATGGTATTTACATAGCTATACAGAGGTTAAAAAAAAAAAAACCTTCAAGCTGTATGCTTAAGAGCATGCCTTTTATATACTTTGCACTGTGTATGCTATCCCCAGTAAGCAAATAAAAAATTCCCTATGTGTTCACACACAAAGCACATTTTCTTTTATGATTCTGATAATGTAAAGCATGGGTGATCTGACTAAATGATTACCTAACAATTTCCCTTTAAAATAAAAAATTAATTTAAAAACTGCATATATAAAAATACATTAAAAACAGTGCATTTAAGACTTTTTACTTGAAGAGAGGTGTTTGTTACATCTGAAAGCTATTTTCAAACTCCCATTGACTGTGAGCAAGGTGTCAGAGGGCTGGGTCTATGTTTGCTCAGTTTCTGTGTACTCAGTACCTAGCATATCGCTGGCTCTCCATCAATATTTGTTGAATGCCAAATACACATTGCTTTTCTAATATTATAGCAGAGGATCTGCTAAATTCTGATACATGTCACCCTGGAATCTATTATTTTCAGTACACCTACAAATGGCAACTACATATAAAAACACAATATACCAGTATAAGCCTATTAATATGTATTTGCACAAATTGTACCTATACTCAGATATACACTGCCCTACACAACTAAGAAACAGATGATAGCATGTACAAGCCTAAGCACATGGGGAAATGCACTGTGCTTGTTCTCTCATTAAATATCTTTCCATCAGACTATTCTTTCAAAGTCTTTGCAAATGAGATGTATCTTAAAGACAACACAATTCCAAACATTCTTTGCCTGTAGGTGCTATCAAAGTCAGATTTATGTGTGTATACATATTGATCTACAGTTGAAAATTACATATCTTCTAAGGTTAACCAACTCAACTAGATAAGCAAAGGATAGATCATTATTCATACCTTAGAGGAGAAAGTGTTTTATGACATATATACGCAGACATAAAATCTATAAGTAATCAATAAATCCAAATTGATCATTGAGGAGGAGGAGACAGACATGTTGTTTCAAAATCTGAGAAATAATTTCTTTTATGTATTGTCAATTGGAATTTAATTAAAACATTCTACTGATACATTGTACATTTTATTAATAAATCTTCTGTTCACATTAACATTTTTTTGAATGCTCCAAGAAACATCCATGCAAAAAATGTCTGGTGTCCAGTGAAAATTTCTAAACAAGAAAAAAACACACTTTTCATATTTTTCAAGCACCATCTCAAAGACATCACTGCCAAAAATACAGAGCTGCTAAAATCAAGCAATTTACTTTTTATGTTTAAAATAAATCTATTTTCCCCCACAGACTTTCAAAACATTAGAAGAAGAAAACATACATGGAAAACAGGCTTCTTCAAAAAACAAAGCGATTTTATATTCATTGTCAAGAGGACAAATCAGTGGTGGATGAGAAACAGATGAGACAAGAGATGGAAATGTAATACTGCCCCTATTTTATTATAATTAGATATTTATAGAGCACAGATGAGTTTATTTTCATAATTAGTAGCTGGCATTAGTAAATGAATTTGCATACACAGTTGGCTATCAAGGCAGTAACTTATTTTCAGGGCTCTCAAGTCCCAGCAGGGACAAGACGGGGTTCAACTCCTCAAATCAGCTTTCTTAATGTTATTACCAGTAAAATGCAATCTACATGAAATCATGTTCAAATTCATGTAGCTTGATTATCCCTTTCCAGTTTGGCCAGTGTTGATTAGCTTAGCACTAGAAGGCCAGTGATCAAATCTACATGGGAAAAATACACATAAACAAATCAAAAGGGCCTTCTAAACGCTAAAGGACTAGAATAGATCTTAGGGTCAACACTATCTAATCCAGTGAATACAAAACTCTGTAGAGCAAAGGGAAAAAGAAACGAAATCCCCCTGCTGCCCCGGCTGCCCTAAAGGTTTAAAAATCAGTTCTTGATCATTGTTGAAGATGTCAGATACCTCTCTCCCAGGTCATGCTCTGCATTCTCCATACCCTCCCCACACTTTCCCACACCACTCTACAAAAGCAACTTTACCCAACACAGACCAGCCTCTCTGAAGGTAGTGCCAAGGGTAGGAAGGATTCCTGGTAACTGATCACAGCAATGGTCAAACAGAAAATTAATCAAACTACCTCCCACTACTGACATCCAGTAAGAAATTTTGAAGGCATCTTTTTCTCCTCCCTTATTCTCAAACCAAAGGTAAAAAACTTACGGCTCATGCACCAAATCATCTGGCACGCAGGTACACACCTGTGTGTGTGTTCATACGTACGTATAGAGGAGAAGATACTTTGAGATGACATTTTTATCACGTCCACTTCTGGCTTTTCTTGAGCATCTGGTGACTGTGCCTGCATCCTTGCGTGGCAGCGATCAGCTGGAGCAGAGTGGAGGCTGCTGCCTTTGATGGCACTTGCGCTCTCCAGTTTGTCATGATTCCCACCATGACCTATTGCTTCTCTTACACTAGGACACTATTTATCCCCAGGTCTACTTCGTAATACTGGTCAGGGCCCTGCTGGCTTTTGGGTCTGTGACCCCTGCCCTGAGTTCAGTTTCAAGGGAAGGTATTTGGTAACCTCATCCAGAATGGGTAATCCCTAAATGGACTAGAAGAAGGGGAAGAAGGCCAAAATATACTCTCAACACTTAAATGGGGGCTTTCAGAACAGCTGACCAAGGCTAGTTGCTGAAGTCCTCTGTGTGAGCCACTTCTAGGTAAGTTCGGGCTTGTTTTTGGCCATGTCCTGCCTAACAGCCTCCTGAACAGAGTGGTTTTTGTTATAGCCTACCCACCCTGCTCAGTTCTGTAGATTTAACTTGACAATTCTTTCCATTACGGATTTACTACTTCATCAATCAGCTTTAAAAGAATGACAACATCTGAGGTATATTCCTTCTTTTCTCTGACAAATGTCTAAGAATAAATTCAAGACCTCTCCCATGTTTATTCTGGTGTAATCTATAAAATTTTCCCTCTGACACTTGCACACACAGGGCCAGAGAAGGCCTTAGTGAGGAGGGAACTGGAGCCAGAACACGTGGTCTCACTTCATGACCCATTGGGGCTCCTTTGCTCAGTGATTTGGGGTCATGAGGGTTGTGATAAGGAACACATGTTAGTAAGTAGAGTGATTTCATTACTAATATCAGCATTGAAAATCTAATCCTGTCCATCTCCCCTCCCCCATATCTAAAATCAGTTGTTTAGTTCAGTTAAACCATTACTTAATATTGTAAGCATTCATTAAGTACAACTCTGGCCCTAGTACTGAGTTTGTGTAGAATGAGTGACAGAGACAGCGAAGACACAGGTCTTGGTCTTTTGTGGGACAGGTTGTGGGGAGTGGATTGAAACACATGAGTAAATGTGACTCAAGGCAGTTTGGCATAGTTACCTTATAACACAGCACAAAGTCTGGCAGACCTAGGAGCCTTGGATCTTCAAGGATAAGAGGGAGAAGCATGTTCAAGGACATTCAAGAAAGAGAGTAGTAGAGCTTGAGCAAAAGTCCGAAGGTGGGAGAACACAGTGTGGATACAAGCAGAGTGACTTGGGGACTTTGGGAGATGGAGGAGCTGGCAGGGGTGATGGTGGGCAGAGGGGGTATGCCCACTGAAAATAAAGCAGGGAAGGCACCTTGACAATTATACAACAAGAATCTACCTAAAATTTTGGAACAGATGAGCTACATGACCCGATTTAATTTTAATTTTGCTTTATTTTCACTTTCAGGAAGATAAACAACAGCAGAATAAGAGGATTAGAGGATTAGAGATTCTGAGTCGTTTCTGCATGGAACACACTATGCCAGACACATCTGGATGTTATCAAATGAATACGTTTGTCTTCAACATATGTGCAATCTAGTAGAGGGGAGCGGTCCAATTCCCGATTAACTTCCATATAAATTGTTAGAGAGGTACATGGAGGAAGAGCCCAACTCTGAATGGAGCATTCAAGGAAAATGTCACATAAGAAATGAAATATATGTATTTTTCAACAGGCAGAAAAAAGGGGATGAGGGGCTGTTAGAAGGTAGAGAAACAGAATAAGCAAAGGTAAGAGATGAGGAAATTCTAGAGAGGTTATTTGGTATTCCACTTGGCTGGAGCAGCAATTTTGTAGCTAAACTTAACGGAGGAGCAGGATAAAGGTAAACAGGACCATATAAGGGAAGGCTTTGAAAGTGGGATAACTAATCCTGCACTCCATTTGGTGGGTGGCAGAGTTTAAGCAATTCTCAACCACTGAATAGACTGGAAGAGAATAGAGGCAGAAAGACTAATTAGGAGAGGTCAATAATTGAGTAAGTGCTAACTGGAAACTGATCCAGGGAGCTGACAGTAGAGATGCAAGAGACTTTCCGGAGGAGAGTCTCAACAAGCTCTCTCTCTACCAATTGCCTGGGAGTAGGAAGGTTCAGGAAGGAGAATGATAGAAAGTAATTCCTGGGTTTCACACCCGGTGATAAGGCGAGTGGGAACTGCATTAACAAACGGGGAGACATCATAAAGGGAAGCTGGTTTGTGGGCAGATGATATGAAGGTTGACTTTGAGCCTACTGAAGTGCCTCCCTTAGTGGGGCATTTACATAGACGTATGTTACAGAGAATGCAAGGTGGTAGGCTGGAACTTATGACAGGTCAGTGCAGAGAGGTAGCTAGAAGGCTTAAACATGGAGGGCACCCTTGTATCCGGGAGAGGCAGTGTAGAGTAGGGGTTAGGGGCACAGATTCTGGGTTCGATTCTCACTTAGTAGTCATCAACTTATGTTATCTGACTCTGAGCCTTATTCTTATCCATAAAACAAGAATAATGCCACCACCTACCTCACAGACGAGTTATGAGCGTTAAGTGTGACAAGTCCATTAACCATATAGCACAATGGCTGGTGCATGACGAGTACTCCGTAAGTGTTAACAGCTTCTAGTAGTGGTAGTAGCAGTGACTCAGAGAAAGAAGATACTCACGTGCAAAATCTAAAAAACACTTAAAACATCTATTTTATGGGATGTTGTAAGGGATTAGGGAAAGACAAGGAGACAGAGACTGACTCTAATGCATTGCCATTGAGAGAAGAGGCAACAGTGCCACATGCATCAGAAAAGTTGAGTCCTAGGCAGATTGGTGGCTGTGCCTCTGAGGTCACCAGTGCCTTCCACTGAGTAGCGTCAGTGGTGAGGTGGAGATACAGCCAGATGTAGCCCTGTAATCATTTATTCCTCTTCCTCTCCCCGCTTTTCCACCTACCTCCTTTCAAAAGATACCAACTTAGCAATGGGGTAAGGGTTCCCCATGACAGATTTCTGAGAATGAAGCCACCTGGGATTTGCATAAAAGGAACAGGCAATCAACCAACCCCAAAGTGGAAAGGACTGAACTGCTTCCAAGGCAACCATACATAACTTTTCAAAGACCCAGAAAAGCATAAAACTCAAATAAGAGATAGCCAGCTCACAGACGCGTCATTGAATCCATGCTTTCAATAACTTGTCGGCCCCTTCTTTCTTCAACATCCTCATGGCATAAAACACATTTCCTACTTCTGTTACTTGCCAGTCTTTGAAGGAAGAGACAGCACACATACTCATTGAGATAGGGGCTGCAGAGTGAAGGAGGAAGCAGGGAAGACTAGATGCAGACACATATTTATAATTTATCAGTTAACCTCTCCCTTCACTCCTGAACAACTAATCCAATTTGAGCTAGTGAGCCAGGTTCTCTAGGCTTGGGTCTCTGAGAGCTTTGATTAGAAATGGATGCGTTACCCAAAGGTGTGATGCGATGAAAGGCATGTCAGAGTGCTGGCACAAGCTCGCGCGCTCAGCCTCTCTCCTTTTCTCTGCCCACCTGGCAAAAGGCTGGCTTTGTAAGTAAAAATCCTACATTACCTCTTTCTCCTCTTCCTCCTGACTGTATAACACATTTTCATTCCTGTGTTCTTTTACACCCTCCCAGTCCCACCCTTCTGAACCCATTACCCCATCAGAAAATTCCAAATCCCACATATACAGGAAATACAACACAGGAAAAAAAGATAAATAAATAAATATCCCCCCTCGCAATTCCACATTAAATAAAATTTCAGGCAATTCACCAATACTCTCCCTTTCTCGTCTACCATCTTTCCCCCACCAATGTTATCCCCAAATTCAGTTATTTCAAGTAATAGCAATAATGATGCATAATTTCATACTTCCCCTGTTCCCTCAATATATTTACTAGGAGGGGATCTTAGAACACCCTGCATGGAAGTAACATGTATCTTCCCTACACTGTGTAACCACTTTCAGAGTCCCCCATTCCTGCTAGAAAGAGTACAAGATCATGCAGAAGGCCCACCCTCAGTTTAGAGGGAGGCAGGCCAATACAGAATCATCCCCAAACACTGAACGTGAAGTGCACTGAAGGGAAATGATAGCACTGGCTTTTTATTTTTATTCTTATTTTTCTGTTGTTGTTAAAACCATTAATTTATAATCTGGACTGTATTCAGAATCGACAATCCTAATTTATAATCTGGACTGCATTCAGAATCGACAATCCTCTTGGATGCATGAATATTTCAAGACGCAGATTGATAGTTATTATGATAAAAGTAAAGTGAGCTCTACCTTTACTTCTACCTACAGAAATGAAGGTCCAAGTAAGTAGAGGAAGCATGGTGTCCCACCATGGAGGCGGCGAGAGAGAGAGAGAGAGACAGAGAGAGAGCAAGGAGAGTCAAACATCAGCACACTGCAGACACACAAAGAGACGTAAAACACACAAAACAAAAACTCGCAACAGTAAAGGCAGTAGCATTGCAACATCCTGAGGAGGCAGCGCAAAACAAACATACAACGTGGAAGTTTAAACAAGCAGTAAACGCTGTGACCAGCAAGGCTGCTCCCTCAGCTTCATGTTCAAGCTCCATCCCATTCATTTCTTCTCAGTCCCATCCTCAGAAACATGACAAAGTCTGCATGCAAACAGCACTGCACAGCCTGAAATTGCACTGTACGTGAAATTGCATGCACTTAATATAAAAATTATTAGGGAACATCTCAGAGAAGATAGGTTCTCCTGTATTTTCCTAACATTAATATGAGTTATGAGGACTAAGAGTATAACACACATGTATAGGTGGTGTACACACAACATATGTAAATATTTCCACACATATTTATGGGCATCAAAAACAAATTAATAAGATTCAGTGGAAACCAGACAGAAACCTCCTTTTTTCATGTTGAAGGAATAAGGAAAAGGAAAGGAGTACTGGTGAGAAGAAGAGTATCAGTTTTTTAGGTAATCATCAAATGGGTGAGAACAGATAAGTGGATAGGAAATGAAAAAGAATGAAAGGAAGAGGAATGCAGTCAAAGGACCGCCTTAAAAACAGATTAAACTTCAAGTTGCAACTTAAAATATTAGTAGCACCAGTCACCCAGAAGAATTCTGCATCCTTTCTTGAAAACCTCTTGAAAGAGGAATTCACAACATCCATGTCTGTCATTATTTCTTTCTCTCTTTCTAGAAGGTACCAGACTTATTCCCCCAGAGCATGGTTGTATTTGAAGCTCCGTGTTGTGCATAAGGAATATAATATAGGCTGTCCAAATGTTTTTTATACCAGTGTTGGGATTTAACCTTCCAAGATATCCATGCTGCATCAGTGTGTCTGCAATAAGCTAAATCAAGATCAAGGAAGTCCCCATCAGCTTATCCCACCGGCCACACTCTGTCCTATGATGTGATGCACTTAGTTCTCCAGGCTACTATAAAGCTTGGAGGACTCCTGAGGGGCGCCTGGGAGCATAAGGCTAAAGAATATAGGAGGGGAAAAAATAATGTAGGGGGAGGTTATTGGGACTCTAAGAGTCTGCTTTTGCTGGTGTAACTTGTCACCAAAGTTGAGTCATCAAATTCCAGCAATTCATAGAGCTCGGTTCCTCAAAGAGATGCGCTTAACCCTCTCAAGCTACCTGGACACAGCTCAACATCAGGCACATCCCCTACTCATGTCCACCTCATAATCACTTGCTGTTGGCCCTTCCCTCCCTGGTTAAACTGCAAGAACAGAAACTTGATCTCAGCCTCTTCTAGAGCGCCTTCTAATACTAGAGAACTCACCTGATCTCCTCTCCCAGTTCTATTTTTTGACATATGCTCTCTACCAAATCATCTCTTTATTGAAATTGCTGAAGTCTACACCACTGATCTTGGCTTAGGTCTGGAGGATGCATTTACATTGGAAAAGCAGGCTTCCTCCTTACCTTGCTTTGTCAGTTCAGGATACCCTTGACTGCCCACTTCCACAGCTAACTGGATACCATAAACAAACTTCTTCCAGCCTTGAGCAGTTCCTTGATTTGATGATACTGCCCTTTATGTCAAAAATGTCTGATGGACTCAATGTCAGGGAGCAGGGGAGAGGAAGTCCCACCCTCCTCATGAGATCAAGAAAAACAGGAAAATATGGAATTATCCCTCTTTCCCATTTTCTTTGGTCCTCTGAAAGAGGTACTGAGTCCCATGTATATTTCAACAAGACATAGTCAAGAAAAATTAGAGTTTTTGGTTATAGGGCAAGGCAGGTAGACCAATCTTGCAATCATCCCAAGGCTCAGAAGAAACACAATAGCAGCAATTGAACTGTGAAGGAAAAGACAATTTTAAGTAGGCTCAGCTCTCAACTCCTGATTTAGGCTGATAATGTGGAAAATTTTTATTTAGGAGAAAAAGGCTTCATTCACAGCCCACCCTGTGCTTAGCTGAGCTGAATTTCCTGCACAGTTCATTCCTTGCATATTTGAATATTTTAGGTTGCAGATGCTGAATTTACAGATCTTTATATGCAGTTTTCTTCAGGGTGTATAATGAGTTAGAATTCCGCCATGAGGACATTAACATGTTCTTTAGGTGGTTTTTGCTTTTATATAAAACTGAAAACAGTCAAACCCCCAACGGCTTCCTTTGACCATGGAGAGCAGATCATTATGGGCAGTGGAATGGAGGGGAAGACAAAAAGCAAACCGTTCCTCAGAGGGAAATTCAGGGAGGAGCCCAGCTCCTCTCCCCCATCCTGGAGCCCCGGCATGGGGCCTAGGGAGGAGCAGGAGGAAGTTAACCGCTTGGTTGCTCTGAAATTAGCTTCATTCACCCCCATTATGGACACCGTCATGCCTGGTTTCATGCTTCCCTCTTGGATGCAGCCCAGCAGGGCCAGCGCCCAAAATGACAAATGGCGGTGGAGAATGGAGAAGCCAAGGGGACAATGGGGATGGGAAACCACGATGCATCAAGGACGGTGCCCCCACCCCCACTGAGGAGGGTCCTGCAGCCAGCCTGGCCCAATGCGGGAAGGACAGGCAGCGCAGCGAATGGCCTGCCAGTGACAATGAGGCTCTGTGACCAGCCAGAGGCAGGGAGGCAAGCGGTTCAGGCAGCTGCAGGACCACAAGCACAAAGCACCTACCTTGTTCACTCATCATGAGGTGGGAGAGGCCTGAGGAAGAGAAAAAGGGAGAAAGGGAAGAGGAGCGGGGAAGGGTAAGGAAAAAAAGAAAGAAGACAAAGTTAAAATCTCAAAAGCAATACAATCTTAATTCTTGAGTAGAAAAAGGAGTGGCAAGGGCCACGCGCTTGCTCACACATCACAGACTCCACATGCACATATCCTGGGACATGCAACAAGCATGGACACCCCAGCCTTCCTGCTGCTGGGCAGAAAGCCTGGCTTTCTAGCTTACAGTCTTGTGTTTGCGGAACTGCTCTGGGCCTAATCTCGAGAACTTTCCTTTTACCACTGTTCTGTGCAAAAAGTAGGATTTGTGATAGATCTGTTAAAGATTAAGTCCCTTGGGAAGCAGACTTAAGACGCCAGGTAAAGTTGGTTTCTTTCTTTTAAATTACTTATGATAGTAATACACGGTCACTGTAGAAACTTGGGAAAAATCATCAGAATAAAAATAAAAATATCAGTTGCAATCCCACCTTCCAGAGACTACCATCCAATTTTTTTTTTCCTCTAGATAGTCTTTTCTACAAAAATTGAATCCTGTGGAATGTACCAAATAAGTTCCTGCTTGCAAGAGTTGCTCAGACAGCCTGGAACTGTTTCTATCACTGTCATGTTAGCCCAGGGACAATGACACCACTTCTTCCACTTCTCCCCTACCATCTTTCCTGGAAAGGCCTCCACACTTGATCAGGGAGGACTAGCCCAACACTGAATGGTTATAAAAGCTATGTAAATTCCAAGTAAATAGATAAGAGAACCTCTGGTTATATTATTATGGAAGGCAAACAGGGATATTAAGAGCTCCTTGGTTCAGGAAAGCACAAGCCTTGATAAATCTATTAAAAAGAAAAGATTTTCAACCAGGAACTAACTGTACCAGTTATCTGCTCTTGTATTGGTTCTGTTATTACTGGAGATATTTGACAATATCCAAATCACTCCAGAGAACCTTTACTCTGAGCAAAATTCAGGGATATAGGGGATTAATAAAGGAAAAAAAAAAACCTCTAAAGTATGGAAATCTCTAAATGTTTTTGGAGATTACTAGAGATTTAGAAAAGTAATCAGAGACAAAATATAGGTCAAGCAACCGACTTTTAAAAGATCAATGATATATTAAATACACAGATACACATGCCACGAATGTCATGGGGTCTATTTTTTAAACAAATTTCATTAAACTATAATAATATTTTAAATAGACAATTTGAGTATTTGTTGCTCTAGGACCAGAATAAATATTCATGGAAGAATGAAATCATGACAAAACAAGTCATTCTCATGATTTGTTTTGTTCAAAAAATTCATTTTGTGTCTTTGTGGGGGAAGGGTATAGTAAGAAGACAGGAGAAAAGGCCCTAGACTTGATTAAGAGAAACTTCCATAGAAATAACTGTTCTTAAAATGTCTGTTGGAGTATGTGGCAAGGGAAACAGGGACAGAACAGGTGTATGAATTCAGTAGGTGACCCTCACAAGAGTGGCTCACACCTGTAATCCTAGCACTTTGGGAGACCAAGGCAAGAGAATAGCTTGAGTCCAGGAGTTCAAAACTAGCCTGGGCAACATAGCGAAACCCCGTCTCTACAAAATGAAAATTAAAAACTTAGCTGGGGTGGTGGTGTATGCCTGTAGTCCCAGCCACTTGGGGGCACTGAGGTGGGAGGATCGCTTGAGCCAAGAAGTTTGAGGCTACATTGAGCTGTGATCGCACCACTGCACTCCAGTCTGGGTGACAGAGCAAGACCTTGTCTCAAAAAAAAAAAAAAAAGAGAGAGAGAAAAAAAAAAACAAACAAGGATAAGGAAGATCTGAAGAGCTACCTAAGAGTCAAATACAGTGTTAAAAAGGGCAAACATTTCACTCCCGAGATTAAAGATGTTTGGCAGCTGCAGGAAGAAGTGAGTAGGAAAGAGATGGAAGAGTCTTTATTTGACCCATGTTAATATTTTTTAAATTTACCAAATAAAGAGTGAACAGGACATTTCGTAGTAAGAGGGGATTCAAGCCTCATAAAAACCCCTACAGTTGCACCTTATCTTGTGCTTCCCAAAAAGTGTATTTCACTGACGATCTATATTGGCCACCTGGAGATGATTATTTAAAAACAAAGATCCTGGGCTTCACCCAAGACCTAATGGATCAGAATTTTGGGAAGGAATGGGGGCCAGATCTGAATTTTAAACAAGTTGCCCAAGTGATTCCCATGCTTACTGGAACTTGAGAGCCACCCCTTTAGAGTGGCCTATAAATCACGTTTTGGTAAATTAAATCATATAATAAATGCACTAAGGGGAATTGGATATTTAATAGAAACCTGCAGTGGACCCTTTCATAAAGGGAAGAATCCTTTTAAAATGCAAATAACTCACCACCTGTGTTTTAAAAATTCAAATATGTACTTATCAGGTTTTATTAAACTACATATGTAGTTGCAGTATTGCCACTCAAATAAAATGTTCATATTCGACTTATAAAACCCTTAAATAGAAATACTAGGCCAGAAAACGAGATATGCGATCCTGATGCCAAAACTTTGTTTTTATAGCCAATAAAGCAAAATGGATATGAATCAGTGTGACAGGAAACAGGATTGGGGGAGAAACCATGTAACCATAATATGATTTGTTTTATTTTGCTTTTTGAGAAAAGAATTTTCTTCCACTTTCAAGGGCTTTTACAAAATCAGTACATTTTCTTGCACAAACCTGTCCCCAGAGCTTGCAGAGTTAAAAACTAGAAACCAAGAATTCCATCATGCCCAGGTCTATTTTGAAATTCTGCTTCTCCGCCTTCTACCTCAAACACTCCTACTTGCTGCTAAAAATCTCAAGCCCCTCAACAGTGAATGGAAGTACCAACAACCAATTATCCAAACAATTCATGTATCTACCACATGCATAGACTAGTGGGGATACAAGTAAGTGTGGGATATCATCCCTGACCTCTAGAGTTCAGTCTAGCTGGGAAGGTATGCACGTGCTTATATTTACACACACACACATTTGACATATATACTGATACCTGACAGTGATGCATGGGGGATCAAGGACTTCAGAGCCAGATTTGATTTCCATCTGTGCTACTTTCTAACTTGTGACACTAGGAAAGTTGTTAAACATTTCTTTGCCTTGACTTTCCTATCATAAATTTTGACTAATGATAATGCCTACCTCTAAAGTTATTTTAAGGATTAATATATATAAATTTATACCTACACATAGGAGCTTTTTCTTTTCTTTTCTTTTCTTTTTTTTTTTTTTTTTTTTTGAGACAGTCTCACTCTGTTGCCCAGGCTAAAGTGCAATGGTGCAATCTCAGCTCACTGCAACCTCCGCCTCCCAGATTCAAGTGATTCTCCTGCCTCAACCTTCTGAGTAGCTAGGATTACAGGTGTGTGTCACCATACCTGGCTAAATTTTGTATTTTTAGTAGAGATGGGGTTTCCACATGTTGGCCAGGCTGGTCTCGAACTCCTGACCTCAGGTGATCTGCCTGCCGCAGCCTCCCAAAGTGCTGGGATTACAGGCATGAGCCACCATGCCCAGCCTGATAAGAGCTTTATAACAGTTGTTGTTGATGTTATTTTTATTATGCTATGAAAATACACTGACATGTAAGGCAACACTTATTATAGTACCTGACAGACAATAGGTGTTCAGTGTGTGTTTGATGACTGAATGAGGAGTGAATGGATAATTGCTAAGTGTCAAATGATTAATTCAGACAACAAGACCAGTAGGGACTATAAAGAGGGTCCCAGGTGCTCAGAAAAGGTTTCTGGAGGACAGAGGAATGTTTAACGGTCTTGGAAAATGGTTTAGGGTTTAGATGGAGGACATGCCAGGTAGCAGCATGAGATCCCATGATCACAACGTGCATTGGTAAGCACTTTTCTGTTCAGTTTTTCAGAAGCAACCAGGACACTGCCAGGCACATAGTTGGGACGTAATAGGATGCCATACAAATAAAGGAATGAATACATGTGCATAGTTCATATAAGGAAAAAGTGAAAGACGATCCTAAGAATCAGAGTATGGAGGTCTTAGGTTTCAAGGCTAAGCAAAGTAGACTTGATCTTGTCCCTGATGGGAGACATTGAGGGTTCGTGGGCAAAAGAAAAACCCAAGGAAGATATCGAAGAAGATTATTTTTGCAATACTGTGGACGAGATGGATTAGAGGGAAAGAGACGGAGGCACAGAGATCAGTTACAGGGGAAGGGCCTAAATTAGTATCATGGCCGTGGGAAAGAAAAAGAAAAAGAGGACTGAACAGGCTTTGGTGATGGATGAGATGCTTTAGGAGGGGTGGATGGGAGACTGGGGGAAACAGTAACAGAAATAAGAAGGTGGGATGGAGTAGGGGGATGGATTCAAAGTGGTGTGGATAATGAGTTCTACTTGACATATAAAGAGCTGAAAGGAGGAATCAGTCAAGCAAAAGATCCAGTGTGCCCTTAACAATGTAAGACTACAGTCTGAGAGAGTCAGGACAAATATTAATATAAGGGCTTCTCACAACTCCTTCATGGACGAGAGGGTCAGCACCTGTGTCAGTGAATGACACCCCAAAGGAAAGGGGGTTGGAGCCCTGAGTCTTAACCTGGGAGGAGTGGGGAGATATTAAGATATCCTGGAGGTTCTTTTTTCCCAAGTATATTCAACATTAAGATATAAATGTTGAAATAATTTTACATTCAAAAAAGAAAAAAGAAAAAGGAACTATATGGTTTTCCAACATAAATTATAGAAAATAATGCTCAAAAAATCTTAACTGAGGAGGGTATAATTAGCAAGAAAGGAAATAGAGTCTATGCTAGGTATGCATTCTGTATGCTGTTCATGAGGAAGAGGTAAAAATGAAGATGGACCTTCTAGTCGATCTCAGAAACAGGGGGTCAAAATGCATGCCCATGGGCAGCAATCTCCCAGGCCACACTGCCAGCCCTAGGACCAGCACCCTGGCTGGGTTTGGAGTTTGGCATTTATTCCGGGCTTGATATTCCAGGGCTGCCAAAAGAAAAGGCACAGGCTAAAACGGGGGCTCATGGAAGCCGAGAGGACCACATCTTTCCAAAAGAGTCTCACTATCGGCTCTGGCCTTGAACAGATCTTCAACTGTGACTCAAAATCCAGCACCATTAAAGTTCACCTAAGGATGAACAGGAGATGGGCTGTGATAACCCTTTGATAGGCAGGAAATTAAGAATTGCCAATGTCAAATTCTTGTGGAACTATAATTCCTTTCAAAAAAAAAATTACAGAAATATAAGAAAGCAACGGAAATGTCTCCTGTTTGATGTCACACCTTGAAAAAGTGCTACTCCAGCTGGATCCTAACAGGATGTCTGATACTTTTGACCCTTCCGCCTCCCTCTTTCTAGTCCTATTAATATAGTCCACCCTTCTTGTGCCTGCCTATATGTGGTGCACAGGTTCTCAGGGTATATAGAGGAATAAGAGAAGAAAAAGATCACCAGGAGATAAGACATACAAAGTTGAAACTGCCTTAGAATAGACTGCAAATCATATGTAAATTATATGCAAAGTACACGTAAGGCCCTCTAAACTATGTTACACCCTTTGGGAAAATCCCCATGGAGATAGCTATAGCTGCTTTTTCAGCTCGGGAAAATGGAAATGGCTATGAAAGCAAAGTCATTTGTAAGCGGCTGTGGCCATCATGAAGCCTGTCATGAGAATGACTAATACAGAGAATAGAAACCATTTACTGAAACAGGCAAGAGGAAGATGTAATGTTCAGGAACCAGGCCAGAAGTTGAAGGCCTCCATCATTTAAGCTAATATTGTCTCCCCCTTAAATCTATAATATCCCACCCACTTCAGATGGTTTTCAAATCCATCCTTCTTTCCTTCACCCCGGCCTTGTAATTGGCAAAAGTATTTCAGGGAAGGAAGGAAGTCACTCACAGGGGGAGAAAAGAAAAAGATTCAGAAAAGAAGAAAAAAAAAAAGTTATCTCTGCCAAGACTTTTATTTCACTCGCTTTCAGAGTAACTTTTATCTCAGTGAAAAATCCACATATATCATCTCTTTTTTTCATAGTGAAGTAGAGAAATTAAATGTCACTAATTGCTGCAAGTGCCAAGTGCCAACGATGAATTCTTACGAAGCCACAAGGACTTTTTAAAAGAGTAATTACATAAAATCAGAAGGTCATAGAAGCATTCACCTGACGTTTCTGGAAGAACTAGGGAGATGTTGAAGGAGGAAGAGGGTAGGCCCCTGAATTTATAGAAGCCAAAAGTGTCCGTAGGGTGACCAGGAATTTGGAAAAGAGAGAAGGGGGAGAAAATCTCATGTTGTTCAGATTTGCATTTTAAAGAGGGAAGTGGCTTGATAACTCTCCCAAAAATGACCTGGGAAAGGAAGAATTTCATCTTCCAGTTGAAATACACATCTTAGCATTCTGAGCACTAAAGAGAAGAAATTCAGTTAACTTGGTAAAGAGAATTACAACAACAGCTAATATCTGTTGGTTGTTTATCACAGACAAGACATGGCTATGTTATCTCATTAAATACAGCTCTATGTGAAAGACATTGCTATACCTTTAATTTTACACGTGAGAAAACCGAGGCTGAGAGCTAAAGTCACACTACCTTAGTGAGGGGTGAAGTGAGGACTCTGCACCAGCAGATGGACTTTACAGCCTGTGATGGTAACCATGACACCAGTTACCCCCTCTAGTTCAGTGCTAATGGAGAAGAAAGGAGACATAGCTCAGAGAATCCAGAAGCAGAAAATAGTGCCTAGACATCAGCTTCATTTATGACCCTGGCCCAGCAGGGCCTAAAGGGCCCTGGGAAACCCTTTTATTTATTTATTTATTTATATACTTTAAGTTCTAGGGTACATGTGCACAACGTGCAGTTTGTTACATACGTATACATGTGTCATGTTGGAGGAACATGACACACCGGGGCCTGTCATGGGGTGGGGGGAGCAGGGAGGGATAGCATTAGGAGATATACCTAATGTAAATGACGAGTTAAGGAGAAGCCCTTTTAAATGGCTGTCTTCTCCCTTTCCTCAATCTTCATCCACAGAATCTACTAAAACTTGAAATTCTTCCTTCCTCAAGTTATCTAGTGGCATAAAGCCACTTCTCTCTTTAAAATGCAAATTTAAACCTGAGACACACTCAAACTCCCCAGTCATGGATACTGTCATGTGTGAGATCATCAGGGCAGCCAGGCTAAAGGTCTCTCATCCAAGACGGGCATGCACAGGAGCTTTTGAATAGAAAAAGTCAAGAGACATACAGGCTGAAGAAGTCTGCCACCATGGGTGGGAGGAGGGCACAGGGGACAGGGTGGGATTGAGAAGAACGCTTACAGGAAAGGAGAAGGGTCTGAAGAAACCTTCTACCTAAGTCCTCCTTTTTTTTTTTTTTTTTTTTGAGACAAGGTCTCAAAAAATATCGCTGTTGAGTGCAGTGGTGCAGTCGTGGCTCACTGCAGCCTCAAACTTCTGGGCTCAAGCGATCCTCCCACCTCAGCCTCCTGAGTAGCTGAGATTACAGGCAAAATCCATAATTTTGTCTCAGACCAGCCTTTCCCTGAGTAATTCCCTGACCTTCACTATGAACTTAAATCTACTTTTTCTGCCCAGGGTTTGCTAGTTCCTCACAGCAGAGCCTAGGCCTGCTCCACATTTGGATCAACGATGTGTCTGAAGACATTCACGGCATGCTGTCTGGATGTTGTGATGATCTCAACCTGAAAATAACCGATTTGTTAGAATTAGGGTCCAAAAGGATGAGAACAGGCAAAAGTGAAATTTAATGTTAAGGGCTAAATGTAAATTTTGGCATTTAAGTGTCATCCTCTACCCTCAATCCACCAAAATAAAAATGTTCAATAGCCTCGCCTTTTCTCAGCATTGTCTGTACCAGACATAGGGCTTTGGTTCAGTGTATGTTGTCATACATTAGAAGAGGCTTTAGTCAAGTGGGATATTAATTCCACAGGAGAATACCTAGGATCGTGAGGGACCCAAAACATGTTGACATGCAGAACAGCTCAAGGAACCACTATGTGTAGCCCAAACAAGAGAGAGCTACTTCGTAAAAAACTCATGGAAGAACATGAGAGCTGCCGTCAAGCATCAGTCTCGTTATGTCGCCGAGGCTGTAGTGCAGTGGCACCATCTCGGCTCACCGCAACCTCTGCCTCCCGGGTTCAAGCGATTCTCCTGCCTCAGCCTCCCAAGTGCCTGGGACTACAGGTGTACACCACCATGCCCAGCTAATTGTTGTATTTTTAGTAGAGACGGGGTTTCAACATGTGGGCCAATATGGTCTCGGTCTCTTGACCTCATGATCTGCCCACCTTGGCCTCCCAAAGTGCTGGGATTACAGGCGTGAGCCACCGCGCCCAGCCCCCATCGAGCATTTTTAAAGGTGTACATGCATGATGAAAAACATAAAAAGCAAGTACATTTGCCATGAACAGAGGGTAAAATAATAAGGGAAATTTTATTTGCCAGAAAGGCCATAAAAAAGAGTCAGAATGAGGTTGTACAAGAAATCTACCAAAAAGTCCTCCCAACTCTAAGATTCTTTGCCTCTATGAATTCAGATGATCTCCAAAGAGACCAAGCAACATATTGGGCTGAACTGTATCAAACTGCTGATAGGTGACTGGCTTTGGCCCATAAAAATGGTGGTTTAATACAGTTGAAATCCCCTGAGAACACTACCCATAATCAGAATGGCAGGCTTCAACAACAGCCTGCCACCACTACAGCCAAGCTACACAAAGCTTCAAATAATCACCTAACAGCAATTATGAGCTAACACTCAGGATAATCATGTAGGATTTACATATAGGATTTTGGCTTTTCTGCAAGCTTTACACAGCACTGAGAATGGATTGAATAGTTGGACTGATGATGATGATGATTTCCAGAGACTCAGAAGAGAGAGATCCTGCTGCTAATTCTCCAAGATAGGGGTTGCCCAGATTCCAGCCTCTGAGTTTTGTCTTTCCTTGATACTACCATGTTCTGTCCTCACGACCAAGCCTTTTGTGGTATGTAATCATACCAGCCAACTCACTGTTTGCCACTAGACCAATATTGTTCTTATGGCATGGTGGCTGAACTGAACAGAAAGGGTTTCTTCCTATCATGCCCATGAGTAACCAACAGCTTCTATATGGCCTAATTATTACAGGGTAGGGGAAAGAATGTCTCCAGCCTATTCCCAAGCTATTCCATCTCTTAGTGGGGAAGGAGTGGTGAGGTTTCCTTATGCATTCATGCCATGGAAGACAGAGAGACAAAGGTAGTTATGCCCATCACTCTAAGGGCTAAGGGAGCAGCAGTAATGACTTTTAGAAAAGAATCATTCCAAAGGAAAGAAAGTCTTTGCTCTCCAGCTGTCATGAACTTCCCTAAAACAGTTCTTCATTCATGAATAACATGAAGCTAGAAGGGACAGCTGATGTGCTAGATAAAAGCACTGCACCCAAATAGATCACAGTGTGCTGGATTTAACAAAGTCAAAGAATGATCCCAAGCTTTAGTCAAATAAACCAATTGCGCAAGTCCAGGAAGGGGAGAGAAATGGGCACAAACATAGTAAAGACTTTCATTGACATTACAATAGTAAAGACTTTCATTGACATTAAGTTCAGTTAATACTATAATCTTTTTTATTAAGGCTAAGATGTTTGGTGCTGTCATTAATAGATACCTAGTCTAGAAAAAGGGAGTCCAGGCCAGGCACAGTGGCTCACGCCTGTAATCCTAGCACTTTGGGAAGCCGAGGCGGGTGGATCACCTGAGGTCAGGAGTTTCAGACCAGCTTGGCCAACATGGCAAAACCCCATCTCTACTAAAAATAAAAAGTTAGCCAGGTGTGTTGGTGTGTGCCTGTAATCTCAGCTACTCAGGAGGCTGAGGCAGGAGAATCGCTTGAACTGGGGAGGCAGAGGTTGCAGTGAGCTGAGATTGTGCCACTGCACTCCAGCCTAGGCAACAGAGCGAGACTCCATCTCAAAAAAGAAGAAAAACAAACAAACAAAAAAGGGATCCTGAGACCACTCTACAATGAACTGAACTGATCCCAATCATATTCAGAATACTGTATGTGATGAGGGCATCCTTCTTTGGAAAGGATGCAGAAAATAAAATGTGTCATTTTTTAGAGAACAATGACCTGGAAGAAATAATTAAAACTGCTTGTAGGAGAATGCTTTAAAAAAAAAAACAAAAAAAACTGGAGATGTTTTAGCCTTTAGAAAAGAAGATCCTTAAAGACAAAAGCCCTGTCTTCAAACACTAGGAGTGTAATTAGAGCTATTCTGTGTGTCTCTAAGGGCTGGAAGCCATACAGGTGGTGGAGGCTATAGCAAAGAGGGATACGAAAGAGCTTTCAAACATTCAGTGCTGTTGGAATGGAATGGAAAAGCTAAAGGAGCAATGAGTTGCTCATCTCTGAAGGGGTCCAAGCCAAGTCTGAATTAACTCTTACAGAAGAGATTCAAAAATTAGTTGCACAGAGAGCCTTGACAATCTATTGGGCCTCTTCCTTCCCTGAAATGCTGATTCTAACCACAGGTTTATGAGCACCTACAATATCGCAGGTAGTGGGGATACAGGCATGGATAAATCTCTGTTCTCAAAGAGTAAGACACTGCTGCCCTTCAAGTTCCCATGGTAGCAGATAAGGGGGCCAGAAAATACACAGCTGACTATGGTATATCATCATGATGGCTTTACTAGCCGTATGTCCTAAAAGCCATGGGAAACTCAAGGGAAGATTACCATCCCATCCTCCTTTCTACCTCCTCTTCACAATCTCCCACACTACGCATAATATATGTGAGTGTATAAAATTGCGGTGAAGAGCGAAGCTTTCAGGTCCCTTCACCTTCAAGATGACTTTATTTTAAAACAGTGATTCTCAAACTTCAGTTGTATTAGAACCACCTGGGAGAACTATCATAGTTTAATAAGCCTGGATCTCATTCATTAGCTCTCCAAGTGATTTTGATGCATACCAGAGTTTGCAAACCACTGCTCTCAATAATCCAAAGCCTGGATTCAAATTCTAGCTCCACCTCTCACTAACTGTGGGACTTCTGAGCAAGTTAACTTTGCACTTCCTTCTGCCTCTCATCTGAAAAATATCTGTATAATTTCCCGCCTCTCATCTGCAAAATATCCTTTCAGAATCACTGTGACAGTCACACGTAACCACATAGGAATACACTTAGCACAGTTCCTAGCACACAGGAAGGGCTCAAAAGCATGTAGTTATTGCTGTCATTATTTAGGGGACTGGTCTATCTAGGTCCTGTCTCTGCCCTGCCCTCGGATCTCTTGCCAACACCATTTCTCTAATAAGCTGGCAGCACTAGCAGACCACCTGCCCATTGCATCCTCGGATGCCTCCCTACATGGTCACAGTCAGCTAAGCTACCCCATAAAAGGACCCACTGCCCTCGACTCTCAGCTGCTTTCTACCTCCTCACTCCTCCTGAGGCCTAGCCCAGCAAACTGACAAGCTTAGCCTCGTCCTTACCAGACCTTCCTAGGCAGGTCTGCAGACTGGGAGGGTCTCCAAGGCTGTCCCAAACTAGCTGTGTGGCTTAGCTGAGTCACACGGGAGGTCTGTTGCCTCATTTCCCCCTCCTGGACAGGGAAGGAATTGCTCTGGAACAGTCTCTCAATGGCCTCATCAATGACATTTTGAGCAGCACAAATCTTTGAATGAGGCTCTCCTGCATATCACAGCGCATTTAGCATTCATTGCCCCTTCCTTCTAAATGCCACTGCTGCCCCTCCACACTGGAGCAACAAATAAACACCTCCGCCCATTTGGCAAGGTCAGGGGCAGGATATCACGAATGATTTTTCCAGCTAAAATTCTGGCCTTGCCCTCCAGAACTGGGAAATGAAATATGACCATAACCAGTACCCCAGTGGGTCTGCCTGTCTAAGATAATAAAGGAGGGATTTCTAACTGCTCTAGAAAAAAGCACCAAGGTCCAGTGATCTGCATCCCTGAGTGAGCCCAAGCTGCAGGCAGGTTGAGAAGCAGCTCCTTACTCACACTTACTCATTGAGAACAGCTACAGCAGCCAGGGGGGTCTTCCTGGGCCCCAGCCGGGCAATTGGCTGGGAGTTGAGCACTGTTAGCCTAGCTGAGGGCCCCCTTCCAATCTAATTACACGCAAAGGAGGTAGATTTCCCTGCAGCCTCCATCTCCCACTGAGCCAAGCCCAAGATGGGCACTGAATAAAGATTCATTCAATTACCTTCTGTCTCAGGGTGAACCCCAATAAAAAGCGGACTTTCTTTCAGCGGGATGTGGGATAAAACAAAGAGCTGAGTCCTAAGCACTGCTGATTCATTCAGGAAGCGTTTTTCTGTGCCTGCGATGTATTGGCACTGTACTAGGCTAAGAGGACACAGTTGTAAACAGCAGTGTACCTTTGTGCAGTGTACACTCTAGTGGAACTCCCTAGGAGATGTCTCCTGGGCCACACCTACCAGGGTTTGCATTCTGTTCCACCACTTTTTACTGGGTTGTATCAGTGAGGTACTCATTGTACCTGAGCCTCAATTTGTTCATGGGTGAAATGGGCCAAATAGCAATTTACCTCCTAGGGATGTCAAAAACATTAAATGAGGCATGTAAAACTTAATATTTCCATGCCTGGCTTAAAATACAAGCTCAAAAATTTCAAGTGTTTTTTCTCATAAGGTAATAAGGAAGAAAAGCAAGTAGGAGTATTGACCCAAAGAATAGCAAAGAAAAAACAAATATCTCATAGGCACTACTAGAGTTAGAAGGTTTCAGTCTTTGGTAATGGAGAAGGCATTCTCCTGGTTGCTATTCCCCAAGGTATCTCAGTCAGATGATCTAAGCATACAGCTTCAGAGTCAAAGAAGCCTGAAAGGTCATCTGATTCTAATCTATCAGGTTAAAGAAAAGAAGCCTATTTGCCCAGAGAGGTTACATGACTTGCCCAAGGGCGTACAGCTCCTGGGAAGAGTGGCAGAACTACCAAGCAGAGATTCCAGACCTGCATTTACATTCTGAAACTTACCATACCTGCTTCCGACCTTGGGCAAAGGATGCAATGTCTTGGAGCTCAAGGTTCTTCATTGGTGAAGTGGTAGGTGCCTGGCACACTGTGGGTTCTCTACAAAATATTGATCTCCTTTGCCCCCTTTTACTGGTTCCTAAGCCCCACTTGAGAACAATGGCTGGGATCTAAGTTTGAGGGACCTCTCCACTGGAAGCACAAAGGGCAGGACAGATAGGAGAGAATATGCGGCAGGAGAGAACAGCAGATGTGTTTGGGGAGGTTCTACAGCGCTGTGCAGGAGCATGCCTCAAGATGATTAGGGAGACCAAGACAGCTACAACGGTGAGTTGATTTTCTGTTTTTAAAAAAACCTTTCTGAGCCAAAGTATCTTCATCTATAAAATGGAAACATGTGCTTAAAGGATCAACTGGATAACTTATGTGAACCCTGAAAATCTGAGGTCTCAGTTAATTCAGAAAGTTTATTTTGCCAAGGACCCACTGGGACACAGCCTCAGGAAGTCCTGCTGACATGTGCCCAAAATATATAAAACAACTTAGTTTTATATATTTTAGGGAGACATGAAATATCAATCAATATATGTAAGAAGTACATTGGTTCGGTCTGGAAAGGTGGGACAACTTGAAGCCAAGGCAGGAAGTGGGGAGGGGGCTTCCAGGTCACAGATAGGTGAGAGATGAATGGTTGCATTATTTTGAGTTTCTGATTAGCCTTTCCAACAGAGGCAATCAGATAGGTATCTATCTCAGTGAGCAGAGGGGTGACCTTGAATAGAACGGGAGGCAGGTTTCCCCTAAGCAGTTCCTAGCTTGACTTTTCCCTTTAGCTTAGTGATTTGAGGGCCCCAAGATTTATTTTCCTTTCACATTTGTAATAATAGCTATTTCATATATGGTTAACTATGTGCCAGGCACTGTTCTAAAGACTTTACATGCACAAGCTCACAATCTTCGAAACAACTCCGTGAGGCAGGTTCTCTTATTCTCCCTATTTTGCAGATGAAAGAAGTAGAACCCCCACAAAGGTAAAGTAACTTGAATAGGTCATAGTGCCATGATAGAGACAGAGGTGGCAAACTTTTGTTTAATAAGGAGCCAGATCGTAAACACTTCAGGGGCTGTGAGGCTCTATCACAACTATGCAACTCTGCCTGTGCAGCTCAAAAGTAGCTGAAGACAGGCCAGGCGAGGTGCTCACACCTGTAATCCCAGCACTTGGGGAGGCCGAGGCAGGTGGACCACAGGAGGTCAGGAGTTCTAGACCAGCCTGGCCAACATGGTGAAACCCCGTCTCTACTAAAAATACAAAAATTTGCTGGGTGTGGTGGCACACACCCATAATCCTTGCTACTTGAGAGGCTGAGGCAGGAGAATTGCTTGAACCCGGGAGGCAGAGGTTGCAGTGAGCCAAGATTGCACCATTACATGCCAGCCTGGGTGACAAGAGTGAAACTCCATCTCAAAAAAAAAAATGTTAGCCGGAGACAACGCATAAAGGAATAAAGGAATAGGTGTGGCTATGTTCCCGAAGAACTTTACAGGCATAGAAATTCAAATTTCATAAAATTTTTGTCTTACAAATTGTTCATCTTTTGACTGTTTCCAGTCACTTAAAAATGTAAAGCCCATTCTTAGCTTTCAAGCCATACAAAACCAGGCTGCAAGCTGGATTTAACCCTCAAGCTATAGTTCGCCAACTCCTGCTCCATCCTATGCTATCTCACCTTACATCTACGTGAAAGATGTAAGGTGTCAGACAGAGTGTGCCTGAACAGTGACCAGCACAGACTAAGTGGTCAGTAAATGCTCATTCTCGTTCCCTTCCCTAATCTCGTTCTCCTTCTTCTTCGCCACAACCAGATCAGATATCTCATTTTGCGCCCAGCACAAGAGAGGAAGGCGAGGACTTTAGCGAGGTGGGCTGCAACTTCTCAGTAAAGAAGTTACTGAGGAGTGTCCCAAAGGGGAGGAGAGAGTGGGAATTTGAGCTCGGTGTGGCTCAAACTTTAATGAGTATATACCTAGAGGTCCTGATAAAATGCAGATTCTGATTTAGTAGGCCTGAGAATCTGCTGGTCGGTCCTGCAGGTCACCCTGTGAGCAACAAGCTTCAAGGGCATCCCCTCTGTGTCCACAAACACAAGTCAGACTCGCGCTGCCTCCAGGCTTTGGGTTCAGGCTGGACTGAGTGGCTCCCTGGAGACAGGGCAAGGTCCAGGACATATAATCAGGTCCCCTCCCCAAGGACAGCCTGAGATGACTTACAATGGAGGAGGAAGACAATATGGGGCGGAGATCAAGAGCGGGTAGGGGAAGGCTCCAGCAAAGGCGTCTGTTCCTTTGGCAACAGCAGACAGAGGCCTCCTGGGGGCCCAGCAGACAGGAGCCCCTCCCGCCGTGCCTGCCAGGGCTCTGATGGACGGAAGCAGGAGGCCTATTTCCTCATCGGGCCTCTGAATAACTAGGGCACTTCCACAAGGTCACAGTTATTCATTTAAATTCCAGGTCTAATCAGCAGACAGAGCTTGAGAAATTATCCCTTCTGAGGAGAGAGGCTGTCATTGGAGCACCATAAACAGCCCCTCCAGACAGGAGGGACAAGCACTGAGGGAGGGGAGAAGAAGGTCCCAGAATTGTTCCCTGTGCTCTAACCGACTATTCGACTACTCTTGTCTCTTCGTCACCTCCAAATGGCTTCCAGAGAGTTCTGGAACAGGCAAAAGGCAGGGGAGGGTTTAAGACAGGGCAGAGATGCCCATCTCTGCCCTACAAGCAGCCCAGGAAGACCAGTGACAAATTCCAATGTACAAAAGCATGGGATAAAGCACCTGACAGGGGTCCCTGCCAGGCCACAAATGGGTTACATAGCCTTAGAGAAGTCCCTTCCCTTCTTGGGCCTGAGTTTGTACTCCTTGGACAGGATACCCTTTAAGCTCCACCATGTCTTGGAACCCTACAAACTCAAAATTTCCCATGTGCTTGTGGCCATACTTCTTGTTCAATAGAAATTTTTGAGGTTAAACTCTGTGCCATGTGCCAAGCAAAGAGCTGGGAATGCAGACACAAATAGGACACAGCTTGGCCCACAGCTCTGTCATGTGAAAAGCAGGGTCTGGAAGAACAAGAGCACAAGCTTTGGAGGCAGACAGATCCGGGATCCTGGCCTAGTCACTAGCAGGAGGTGACCTGGGCAAGTTACTGAACTCCCTGCAGCAACTTTTCTCCCTCTGTGCTGAGGATGGTAACACCAACCTGGAGGGGCTGACAAGGAGGGTTAAGAGAATGTCAGAGCTGGGCTCCCAGGCCCTCTTCAGCACCTGCCAAGTGCTTATTGTTACTGTTATTATTCTGAACCTCCTCCCCAAAGGCTACAAGGAGGGAATGTGGATTTCACCCCATGAAGTGGAAGAAAATGTGCCTGCCCCTTTTTCCTGGGTGCCCTGGGCTCTTGCTCCAAGTCCCCAGCCTGTCTCTGGGACCTTGGGAAAGGTATTGCCCACCAGGCCCCATCTCAGACTTTTACATTAGGGTTACTTCTAACTCATCTCCTCCACATGTAAAATTAATCAATTAATCAATCGTCCCTTTATAGTCTTCCAGTGGCCTCTGGTAAATAGTTACATTAGCTCATAAAATCCCCAATTTGTCTTCCTGAGGGGAAGGAAAGAAAAGGTCAGAGAACCACTAAAGGCTTCTTGTTTCAGAACCACAGTGCTGCTGGCTCCAGAATGCCTGGCCAGGGGCTCAGAGAGGCAGGAGGCCCCCACTGACCTCAGCCAGGGCTGGGCATGCTCAGGCCACCTCCTGCCACGTCCAGGGTCACAAGGGAAGGGTCCAAACCAGTGATTTGCTTCAGGCTCAGAAACCACGAAAAAGCAAGGGGTTGGTAGGGCAACAAGATTGGTAATCAGCCCTTGACACCTCAAGGACAGAATGAAGAGCACAAGATCTGAAATTAGGCTGCAATCCCCTCTTGGCCCTGCCACTCAATAGCTGGGTGACCGTCACACATCATTTAACTTCCTTGGGCCCCAACTTCCTCAGCACTGAAATGGCGCTCAGGCTACACACCTCAGAGGGATAAGAGAACAAAATGAGACAATAGCCATGAAATTGAAATGGTGTTGGTCAGGCTGATCATAGTTGCTGTTATATGAGGAAGGGTGACTCACAGACCTCTACCCCTTTGAAAGGATGGCAACAGGCCTATGGGTCCACTGTGTTTCACTCCGCCATGTTATCTCACCCAGGACCAATATGGCGCCTGTATGAGCACTAGAAAAAGATGCCCCTTTGGTCAGAGGCAGCCGCATGGACACAGCTTGGCAAGAGGAACAAAGGCTGGATTCATACCCCCATGCACCCCCTTGGCTGGGAGACCCTAAGCAGGGCCCAGCTCTATGTGATGACCCCGGTCACATCTCTACTGGGAACCAGAAAGAGAAGAAGCCACGTGGCACTTTACAAACAAAACAAGGTGTTGGGCTTACTCCCTCGCTTCCTTGAGGTTTCCCAGCAAATATCATCTTATCAGAGGATACTTCCCTGACTGCCTATTGTAAATTAGGGACTTCTCCTCTATCCTGCTTCAATTTTCTCCACAGCACTTCTCACCCACCCCCTGACACTATATATATGTAATATATACATAACATGCATATATGCGTGTATATATGTATGCATATAAAGTATGTGTATATATACATAGATATGTGTGTGTCTGTGTGTACATTTTAGATCACTGTCTACCTCTGTCCAAAATAAAAGGTCCATGAGGGTACTGACTGTCTTCTGTTTTGTTCACTGTTTTGTCCCCATGGCCTAGAACAGTTCCTGGAACATAAATATTCGTTGAGTGAGTGATTGAACTAAAATATTATTAAATAGAAATAATAAACTTAATGGCATCTTCCTAGGAAATGCTGTCCTGGGCTTTGGTTCAAATACCAATTATTTTCAAAGGTAGGGAGCAGGCAGGAAAAAATGGAGAGAAACTCTCTGCATTAAGTAGAATAACTGTATTCTACTTTTATGTGGTGTACGATCCCACATAGAACAATGATCAGAAGAATGTTACTTAAGTCTGGTTGATTATTTTAGATATTTAAGAACAATAAAAAGATACATTCATTCAGAAAGAAGGCTGCTAATAAAGAAAATGTCATATTATCTCTAAGCAAAAACAAACAAATAAGCAATAGTCTCATTAGGAAATACTTACAAAATCTTTAATCACTGAGAATTTTCACTCACGAGTCCTAGCATGTTCCAATGGAGAGTCAAAAGTTCAAATCCCAGTGCTACCACTGACAAGCTCTATGACCGTGGGCAAAACTGCTTAACCTAACAGGCCCTAAATTTCCTGTACATTAAAATGAATATAATGATACTTATCTTGTATTAATGCTATAAAAAAAATTAAATATTAAAAGGACTAAACAAGAAAATATGTGAAAACACCTGAGATGATGCTCCCTTCCTATTTGGTCAAGTTAATTATTCTTTTTAACTCAAAGTTCTAGCCAGTTCAGAATAGTCTCCAAACTATTCTAAGTCATCTGACACTTATCCATAAATGTTTGCATCAGTTCACATGATTCTATGTATGTGTGTGTGCATATATATTTGTCTATACACACACAATGCTTAAAACCAGGACTCTGGATGAAGACACACTTTAAAAAGAAAAATGCTTAATTATTATAAAGGTGGTTCTTTTATTTTTTCCATTGACAAAAACCATTTATTCAAACCATCCCACTTTTTTTTCCACAGTGAGCATGTATTATTTACATAACCAGGAAAAACAATAAATATTGCTGATTTCCTTGTGAAAAATACATTTCTTAGAATAAACAGAAAGAAAGCTCCTTTCACCCACATCATATTTTCCATGCTACGTATGTCATATCTTCTGCTTTCAACCATATGAAGCTACAAAAGATAAGCAGATGTGTGGAAGACAAAGCAAAACCTGTTCATTAAATTGGAGAATACTTATCTAAGAACATCTTTACAAATACTTTCCCAAAAATGCTCATTTTCTGAATCACCCAGAAATACTAAGGAGAAGGAAGTTATTATATTAAGTATGAGAACCATATTCCTTTGGTTTTAAAATGGTTCTTCAAAACCAATACAAATCCATTAATTCGAAGCATTTCTTCTTCTAAACCTAGATCAGTGAAAATGCAATATACTCAGAATTTTGTCTCTCTAAAAGTCTCACTCAGACTCAAACCATGCACAATCTAGCAGAGGGGAAATTCCCACAGCAGCTGTGCAAACACAAAGACTCACCTGGACCTTGACTGACATCTGTGGCAGCATTTTCAAAGGGAGGGAAAGGGAGAGGAGAGAAAGGGGGAGAAAAAGGAAGAAGAGTGTTAGCAGCACACACACACACAATGCAATATGCACTTGCATGACTATCAAGTTCATGCAAGCCCCAAAGGTACTCAGCTTCTGAGCACTTAGTTCTACCTTCACCCAAAAACCACCCATGCAAGCCGAGGGGCCAGGCTCCCTTTTCACTTTGCATGTAGCAAGAGAGGTAAGCTTCACATCTGTCCGGAAAGACATCATCCTGGAATCAGATAGGGCTTCAAAGAGCCAAGCAGACTGGAATCCTGCAAGAATATTGGTTAAAATATTCTGGTTGATTTCTGCACACTGACACCAAAGCAAATCCTCCTCCTCCTCCTCTTCGGATACCAAACACTGGACATGAAGTCAAGCAAGGTTTCCCAGCAGAGAGAAAAAGTAAAAATGGACCACTCCCTTGAGAAACAAGCAAAAGAGGCATAACAATTAAGAGCAAGTTACAGATTTATTCGCCACATAGGACTGAAGGACATAAGATCACAAAATATTTACAAATCCCCCCCCTCCCCAGTATACCCAGTGACCACGCTTCATCACAGACAGCAGTGTGTGTGCATGAGATTGTGTGTGAGTAGATCATTCATCATACAAATTGAAATCCTGCCTCCTCCTTTAATTTTTTTCCTTGTTTTTCACCCCATCACTAATGACAGAAATTGCCATTTGAAATCACTTTTGACAACTACGAATAAACACCCAACCCTAGAAAGGTTGATATTTGAATTAAGCCAATGAACTTTCAGAAAATGAAGAACGCTTCACTCCTATCAGCTCCATGAACAACATAATCTCCTCATCCTTTCCTCAGATGTGAAATAGAATTGGGCTAGGGAAGCATAACCCAGAGCAGCCCAAGGCACTGTTAAAACCCCTAGGCCCAATCTGAGAGGATATACCACAGCAGAGGAGAAGGAACAAGGGGCTGCTTCAGGAAACCACTGACCAACCCGGCAGTCTTGGATAGCTCACTTAGAATCACTGAACAGTGGATCTGGAGTAGCCACAGACACTAAGTACCTAGTTTAGTTCTTTTTTGTAAAGATGGAGGATGAAAGAAGTAGAGACCTGTACTAGGTCACACAGCTACTTCAGGGGCAGAGACTAGAAAATATCCTAGATCTCCTGAATCCCACCCAGTCCATCATTCCATTCAACTGAAGCCTAGGTCCCTCAAGAGCATACAGGAACTGAATTTGGTTTGCAGATTAAAGCGATCATGCTGAAGCCCTGGGGAAGCTGGGTGAGCGTCTCCCAACTACCCTATGAGTGGGTCATGGTTTATTCTCTGTGCCTCTAATTTGCTGCCTGAACAGGATGGGTAATGTTCTTCATGCCAACCAATAATGAAATGCCTGCAATCAGATTTGTAAAGTTCCAGTGTATCCTTAGGGCTCTTGTCCCAGGAAAATCCAGGTGCTGACCAACTAAGCTGTGGCCCAGAATGAAAGAGAAACATACCCATAGCAACAGCTGAGCACTTCTCTAGCCCCCACCCTGCCTCCCCTAGAAGCTGTATCTGCCCAAAGAAACTTCTAGAAAGCTCTGAATCATGCCTCAGCCACACCCCCCCTTCAGGTTTTCTAGTGTGTTAGATTTAGGGATGAGTGGCAGGAAGAAGAGAAGAGGTGGAAAGGGAAAAAGTGTTGTATAAATAACTAGGCAGGGCCATTAACTGTTATTGATGGATTGCCTAGAATAGATATTAAAATACCCCTTAATTAAACAGGATATCAAACTATTTACATGTGGCTGAGTTCTGTAGCAGAAGAATGTCAACACCATTGCTCATACAAATAGTCTCTTTAGGGACACCAAGTCCCAGGGAGACAGAATTCCCTGGAACTCCAAAGGTTTTTCAGTACCGGTTACTAGCCCATTGGGGATGTGGTTATGATCTCAAACTTCAGAGACAGACAGGTCTGGGTTCAAATCCCAGCCTCTCTGTGGCCTTGGACTCATCATTAAACTTCTAAGAGTCATCTTCCTTGGCTATAAAATGAGAATGATATCAGAGCCTCCCTCATGGGGGTGTTATGAGAATTAAATGAGATTAAATACTTGTAAAGCACTGAACTAAGTACAAGGCAAATGCTACATAAATGTTAGTGACTCTGATTGTTATCAGTTTGAATTACCACAGACAGAAATACAAAAAAATATTGACCAGATGGCTCACTGGAAACACTAAGAAATCACAGGAATGAAGCCAGTGATTTTGGTTCCACTTTTCTGCTTACGAATAAGGATGTCTGCTCCTGATCTCCCCTCCCTCTGGTTCTTTCCCACCCCATTCCTCAGTGCGAAGTGAAGGAGTGAACAGAAGCAAGGATCAAAACAAATTCCATCCTTATTTCTTTTGTTTTCCCTCCTCAAGTCTCAATTTGGCATAGTTCTAGTCCTGTATGTAAAAATACTACACCTATTCCTGTCAAAGAGGGGCAACAATCCCACCAAAAACAAACAAACGAACAAAACCTTCTGGCTGGGGATCAAGGTCCAAGCTCAGTTCCTAGCTGTGGCACTGACCTGGAGGCAGGTCTGAGCGTTATTCCAACTTTAGGACTAGAGACACATTATCACCTGGCCCCTGGCCCAAGAAGCAGTGAGTGACCTGAATCTCGGGACTCAATTCTGACTAACAGCATGAAATGGCGAAGGCAAGAGGTAGATGAAGGAGGGGGATGGCTAGCAAGTAAAGATCAAAACCTTAGCAGTGTCCATCTGCCAGACTGCCTATCCAGCATCCCCTTCCTCTTCTGCTTGTAACAATCCTCAGCTGTTTCCCAGGGAAGCCTCCCTTCCCAGCCTTAGCCCACGTGGTTTGCTAGAGGTGACCCACTCCCACTTGAGCTCCAAGGGTAGTAGTCATGTGACTCAGTCCAGGTCTTGAGAATATTCTATCTCCAATAATTGGCTCTGGAACAGACACGTGACCCAAGCCCAACCAACGAGAGTCGACCCATGGAATTTTACTGGAATTATCAGGAAATGGGGTGCTTTCATTTCTCTAGAGCTGCCATATTCCATCTTTGTTACCACGTGAAGACAGCTTACCTAAAAATGTGGGGAGCATAGAAGAAAACAGCTTTTCTTAATAAGGGGATTAAGATTACCTAGAACCAAATCCCAGCTCCACCCCTTCATCTAGAGGCAAGTATCTTAGCTTCTCTGAGCCTCAAACTTCTCATGTATAAATGGAGATACTAAAAGTATCTATTTCTGTGAGTTTTATCAATGAAGATCATCTATTCACCATTCAATACATATTGACAGAGCATCTATCATAGGCCAAACTCTGCTTTAAACATTGGAGACAGAAGCCGAATGAAACAGACAATACCCTTGGGTTTTAATGGGAATAAAAACAGATATATAAAGTCAAATAGTGATTGGAGCCATGAAGAAAGGAAAAGTAGAGTAAGTGCCAGCAAAGTATCCCCATTTTAGAGAAGGTAGTTAAAGAAGGTGTTTCTGAGGAAGTAATATTTGAGCTGATACCTGAAGAAGGTGAGAAACACTCTTATGTATACCTGACAAAGACTATTCAGGCAGGGGAACAGCAAATGCAAAATATCTAGGCTGTATCTGCTCAGTTAGTTATTTCTACGTTATGATAGAAAAACCGAGGACTGGCTCACATTACCTTCCCTCTCCCACCTTCCCAGCTCTACCATTCACACACGTCCTCAGTAGGTAACAGGTACTCAATAAATATTCGGGGGAAAAAGTAATCCTGATGAAAACTAGCTCTGGCCCAGTTGCAGCTATCTCCCTTAGGATCTCCATGCTCTAAACAGTAGGAACAAAACAGGAAAGAAAGAATTGGAAACCCACCTCCATCTTTCACCCACTCTGTTCAGCATCACAACCAGGGAAGAAGTAAATTAGGGCATTCCTGCCTCCACTCAGAGCCCCATGGACACTTATTGCATATTCAACAATAACTTCAGCCACAAGTGCATATGTTCAGCATGGTTATCCTCAAGTCCAAGGGAAACAATTTTCTGCAGTTTGGGGAACCTGGTTCTTCTAACCTGATATGGTTTAGCTGTGTCCCCATCCAAATCTGATCTTGAATTGTAGTTCCCATAATCCCCACATGTCACTGGAGGGACCCAATGGGAGATAATTTAATCATGAGGGCAGTTACACTCATGCTACTCTTGTGGTAGTGAATAAGTTCCCACGAGATCTGATGGTTTTATAAGGGGCTTTTCCCCCTTTTGTTCAGCACTTCCCTTCCTGCCACCATGTGAAAAAGGACATGTTTGCTTCCCCTTCTGCCATGATTGTAAGTTTCCTGAGGCCTCCCTAGCCCTGCAGAACTGAGAGTCAATTAAACCTCTTTTCTTTATAAATTACCCAGTCTCGGGCATTCCCTCACAGAAGCATGAGAACAGACTAATACATTACCACTGGGGGCAAAAGAAAGGACCCATCATTCACCACTATTGCACTTGCAGAATCTAGCTCAGCCGGGGTAGTCCTCCCACCTCACCCTTCATTTGTACTAGATCATCTGGACAGGTATGAGTCCAAGTTTCCCCGACTTGCTACTTCAACTCCCCCATGCCTCTGGAGGAGCTCTGGGGAACATGGGACAGGCTGCACAGCCAGCCTCCTGTAGGCGAGTCCCAGTCAAACCTTCCGGGACCCCACCTGGTGAACTCTGCCTTGAGTCTGACCTATTTTCTAGGAGAGAAAATAGAATACAGATTTAAATGCAGTGGCGCTCTGGAAAACTACAGGCCCAGCAGTATGAGAAAATAAAACAGCAGGAGGTAGCTGAGGAAGTGTGCTGGCACAGGGGAAAATGCTACCACCCCTAGATCAATCTTACCTGGTTTGTCAACTGCCTTTTCTTCTGCAATCTGCCCCCATTTTCGTCTATTACAAATTGATAAACACATATGTATACACACATATTTACCTGTGTATTTCCTCTGGCCAGTCCTGGGGCCCTATGCTGCTCCTCCATACCCAGACCCCAGCTGGTCTAACAGTAGCATCCACAGGCAGAGGGAGCTGTACAGATGAGACCCTCGGAAATGGGGACGCAGCAAGGCAAGGGGTCAGAAACACCTGCAGCTGCATCCCTTCTGTCTGCCTTGCTTCTGCGTGACAAGAGGAAGGGCTTGGGGTCGATTTTTATAATACTCCTGTCCTCTCATATATGAAGGTAATAAAATCACCAGCTAACATTGACTGAGGGCTGTCTATGTGCTAGGCACTGTTCTAAGTGCCTCACAGCAACCCAATGAGGTAGGAACTATTGCCACATTCATTTTACAGATAAGGAAACTGAGGCACAGAAAGCGTAGGTAACTGGTCAAAAGTCACACAGCCTGTGGAGCCAGAGCCTGAATCCTGGAAACCCAGCTGTGGATTCCCCTTTCTCTCAATTATCGTCCCGGCAGTATCACCCCATCAGAGGGTGAACGTGAGGACAAAATGGGATAAAAGCAATGTTAATCCTAATAAAGCTCATGTTTATTAAGCATTCTCTGTGTGCTGTTATACAGGCTGGAGTCTGTGTATGGGGAAGCAGCACTGGGCCCCAGGATGGCCTGAGGAAATATCTATGTAAATATGTGTATATACATATGTGCATATTGATTTTTTAAGAGACAAAAAGTGGGGGTAAACTGCAGAAGAAAGGACAGTTTACAGCCAAATAAGATTGATTTAAAGGAGTTGGCATCCTACCCTAGTCATATGCATCATCTTATTTAATCTTCATTATAACCCTATAACAGGTAGAAACATTATTCATCCTGTTTTACAGATAAGGAAACTAAGATCTAGAGAAGATGCACTATGATTATACCTCTCAGACTCAGTAGCGCATCAGGTAAGGGTCAAACTATATTTTTCAATGTAAGAGCAAACCAGGACAGAAACCATTTGACCCATGGAACTACAAATTAGGTATGAGAATATCAGGCATCTCACGGAAGTAAGAAAAAGGTATTGCAAGAGTCAGAGGAAAGGGGTGAAATGCAGTAATGCCATAGGCCTGAGCAACTGGAGCCCCTGCCCTGGGCTATATATTTTAGAGGGGCCCACTGTGTTCATTCTGCACTCACAGAAGAAGCTGCTTGCAGGAGTTGTGGGCTTCTACAGGCTGGGGCATCACATAAACATGCATGAGGGCCTTCCTGGTGCTAGCAGTGAGACAAGGGAGGCTGGCCACTGGCCTCCATGTATAGTCTTGCCTCAGGCTCTCAGATAGCAGGGCAGGTCTTCCACTGAGGATTACACTGAGCCATAAAGTTAGAAGGAAAAAAAAAAAAAAAAGGCAAAGACTGCACCTCCCCAATGGCCTATTGACTCCTGCCCCCCGGGAAGATGAGCATAAGGTTTTCCCTTCTTCTCCAAGAACAAACACAGAAACAATTTTTTTAGTTAAGAACTAAAGCAAACTTCCAGCAGTGAGGAGGCTGTTTCCTTCGTTCTAGGGCTCTTTCTGGCTCTCAGTGTCTGAGCTCTTCAAACACAGGAAGAGTTGTCTCCATAAAAGGCCGGGTCGTGTTAGCTTTATCCCCGACATAAGGGTCCATTCATCTACCTTCGTAGAGGGCTGAGCCCCAGAGCCCTGGTGCTGTTTGCTTTTGTTCTTTGATGCTAATAACTCCAGATTGCAAGACAGAGCATCAGTAGCAGCTATATCAGGCACCAGTCAGCCTGGGCAGGCAGCGGCCAGGAGGGGAAGAGGAAGGACCAAGGCAAGCATTTCTGTGGGCCGGGTCATTGCTGTACTCAAACACCTTCAGGGGCTCTCACATACTTGCAGTGGCTCTGGCTTGAGGAACCAGGATTTGACTGACAGTTGGGAGAAGAGGCAATCTAGTTGTTACAGATATAATCAGAGATCCGTGCAGACAGCCTTTTTTTTAAAAATTTTTTTATTTTTTAATGCTTTAGAAATTTTGAGTACAGGCATGGGAGTAAGGTAGCCTGGGGTTTGAATCCTGGCTTTGCCACTTGTCACTTAAAATATTTTTGGCAAATTTCTTAGCTTTATGGTCCTCTTCTGCCACACAGGAGTAATGGTAGTAAAGTCAGTTCTGCCAGAAGCATAGATGCAATCCTAAAAGTCATTTTGCTGTGCAAAATCAGACAGTAAAAATCACAGAGCTTAACTGGAAAGATGAAGTTGGGGTGCAACACCTATAAACTTCATCAGTGACATATAATAAAATAGAGGAAGCAGTTTTATACATGTTAAATCACTAAGAAGTACATAAGTACTACAATAAATATGGCACTTTTAACAGACCTGAAGTTTGTCTGTGAAAGTGGGAAGCTTATGAATTGTTGTAAAGTGTAGGAAGAGGATCTCCTGGAATTGGACACAAAGTTGAAACATCAGTTGTGGGGTGGGACTCACAACACACATGGTAGCTGAAGTTGCTGGTACAGGTTTGAGATGTGTACACTTTGAATGTTCCTACACAGCTTGCTTCTGCTGGCTAGTTTTCTGCCTTCACCTAGTGTTTCTTATGGACAAAATCATGCATAATCAAAAGCGGAATTATTATGCTCAAAATGTTCCCTAATATCAATTGAATTCGAACAAATTTGCATTTTCAAAACAAGTGTTATAACAGAACTGATTGTCCCTCATTTATATGACTATTATGAGGATTAAGTGAAATAATCCATATAAAGTTGTTCAGCACAATGCCAGGCACATAGTAAACATTCAAGAAACTTATTGAAATTATTACAGTTTCTGCTGGCTTGTTGACTCATCTCTTGTAAACTGAAAATGACAAGTTGAGCTTCTATTGACCTGTTTAAGCTTTGCAAACAAAAGGCATTTTCAGCCGAATAATATTTCCCAGCCTTAGGCCGTGAGGTTGGCACCTGCAGCAGTCTCCCACACAACAGGGTGAGGGCCTTGGGAAAGTCCTCATAGCAAATGGGCACTGCCAGGGAACAGGATGCACATATCAACTTCCTAGGGAAAGAAATGGATGCTGTCCTTCTCACACTGCAGCATGACCCGCCAGGGAAAGGAATACACATCTGCATCTCAGAGGACACCAGGAAATCAAAACAGAAACTGGCCTAAATCAGAGGATGTCCCATCATCTGGTAGGAGAGGGAAAAGTGTATCATAGGAGGAGAGAGAAATCTGTCAATTCCTATGTTGGAAAACACTCTAGACATAGACATCTCCAATTTCTCTGCCCTCCTCTTAGATCGCATAGAGGTTAAGAGGCAGGTTCTAGAGTCAGGTGGACTTGGATGACAATCCTGGCTCTTGCACACATGAGCTCAGGCATGTTAATCAACCCCTTCGAGCCCTAACCTCCCCATCTGTAAAATGGGGACAGTCTACTTGCCTGGCAGGACTAATGTAAGCATTATAAAGAACTAATGTATGCAAAAGCACTCAGCAAGGTGTCTGGCACACAGGAAGTAGTCATTGAGGTTGGCAATCATAATTATTGCATTACTTGACCCCAGTGATTTCCTTGAGACAGAGGATCTGCCCTCTTTCAAAGAAGTCCCTACTCTCTGGAAAGACTCCGACTTCCCAGAGTTTAGGCCAATAGGATGAATGTTCTAGCAGAAGCAGGTGGGTCTCCTAGGGTTTCAGTGGAGGTGAGTTCTGCAAACTTTTCAATTCAGTACAAAATAAAGTGCCTTGGAATAGGAGGCATACCATAGCTCCTCTGTAGGAGGTGCTGATACAGGGTGTGGGACAGAGCCCTCAGTTTGGAGTCAGAAGCCCTGGTACTAGTTTTGCTTTCCCAGTTTTTTTGAATTATGATAAAATACACATAACATGAAATGTACCATCATAACTATCTTTAAGTGTACAGTTCAGTGGTATTAAGTACAATCGTAATGTTGTACAGCCACCACCATTGTCCACTTCCACAACTCCTTTCCATCATGCAAAACTGAAACTCTATAGCTATTAACACTAATTCCCTTCACCCCCTCCCCTGGCCCCTGAAGACTAACAATCCACTTTCAATGTCTATGAACTTGACCATTCTAGGTACCCCATATAAGTGGAATAACACAGTGTTTGTCTTTTTCTGACTGGCTTATTCCATTTAGCATAATGTCCTCATGGTTCATTTATGTTGTAGCATGTATTAGAATTTTCTTTCTTCCTGAATAATATTCCATTGTGCGTACAGTCCACATTTTAGTTACAGAAGCCCTGGCTTTGAGGCCTGACTTCTCAGCTTCCTACTAGCTGTGTGACTTTCACCAACTGAGCCTCTGTGAGTCTCATTTTCCATATCCCCAACTACTGGGAAGAATGACACTAAGTGCATGTCCAGGTTGCTGCGATGTTTGAATGAGGCATAAATATGTAAGTGCTTTGTAAACAACAGAGTGCTATATCATTCATTTATTCAGTCCAGAAATACTAATGAGGGGCAATTCCTTATTAGCCAATATGCTAGATCTTAGTGTCAAAAAAAGGTTTAAGTGGGATCCCTATTCACAATAACATCATAAAAGAAACTTGAAAAACATGATCCAGAAGACAGTGGGGCAGGGATTATTATCGATTATAATCCCTGCCACTGACTGAGGGCTTCCTGTATACCAGGCCCCTACAACAACAGTGTATGTAAATAACCTCATTTAATCCTACTGATGTAGATACTGTTGTTATTCCACTTAACAGACAAGGAAACTAAGGCTCAGGGAAGTTAATATGCCCAAGTTCACGCATCTCATAAATAATAGTCAGGATGTGAACTCCGATTTCTCTGACTCCAAACTTCTTTTCCTTCCCATAGTACCACACTTCCAACCACAAATATTTCTTCTCTTACTGGTCTCACCACCCAAATCTATCATCCTTTAGGACACAAGGACAAATTTCAGGAAATTAGTGTGTGCTTGCTGAGACCATTGGAAAGTATAGAAGGAATTGATGGTCATTACGTATTTTAGAGTATAATGTGCATTGTTGTATGTGCAACATCCGATGCTGCATGGGATCTCAGGAGCCACATTTCAGAGAAAGGATTACAAGCTGGGGTAGTATATCCAGAACTAAATTCCATAAAAATACAACATCCAGCAAGATGTGAACAGGTGTTCTTTGGAAAAAAAAAAAATCTGTGGTACACTAAATTTAGAAAACACCAAGTTTGTTTTTTAATATCCCAAGTCTTCAGAAAACTTCATCTATACTAAGGTACACTGTGGAGTCCAAGAGGAGATATAGTCCATAGGGGATATATGTTTTTAGGTCACTGAAAATTCTCCCTCAATCTCCCCATTAAAAATCTAGTAACATCTCACAGAACACAGTTTGAGAAAGGCTGGCTTTGGGATTCTCAGAAAAGCTGGGAAGGTTTATAGTTTACCACAAGCCTTTATCCTCATCCTTTTTTCGTCCTCATCCTGACCCTTTGTGTCTGGTTCTACTCAAAATAGCTGCATGCCAGACACTGACTTAGGCACTGGAGACTCAAAAAGACGGCTCTGATGCTGTTAGTCACCAATCTCATCAACCAAGAGACAATGTCAACATGATAGTGTGGCTCTACATGGTCTTCTATTACCATACTTAGCACTAATTGGGAGTTTAGAGTTGACAGAGAATTCTTCAAAGTCTTTGACTGGAAAAACCTTAAAATGTCCCCCTAGGATGGACAGCAACAACTGAGTGGAGAGAAATCTTTTATTTTTTTAAGAGACAGTATCTTGCTGTCACCCAAGCTAGAGTATAGCTGCATGATCAACTGGTCCTCCCAGCTCAGCCTAAGTAGCTGGGACTACAGGCACATGCCACCCTGGCTAACATTTCTTTTTATCTTTTGGTACAGAGAGGGGTCTCACTTTGTTGACCAGACTGTCCTTAAATTCCTGGCCTCAAGCAATCCTCCCACCTCAACTTCCCAAAGTGCCAGCATTACAGATGTGAGCCACTGCACCTAGCAGAGGAATTTTTTGTAAAGACATTTCACCATATGGGCCGATGGTCAGATGGACACCCCTGAGGGCTGGGCTCACTGAGAGGTATGTAGAAAGTTTTGAGCTCAAATGCCAATACTGCTATTCATTATTTGACCTTGGATAAGTCCCTTAAACTTCATCTGTAAATTGGGAGTCATTATATCAATTCCAGAGTTGTCAAGCTTATCAAAAGAGGCAATTGTTTATAAAATGCCTAATGACCTGCCTGACACCATGCTCAGCACATATTAATTCCCTGTTCTTTGATTGCTGACATCCTGGAATACTGTGTTAAGAAAGAGTTTGAAGCTACACATGGGCCTGGGATAAAAAGAAGTTTACGGTTGATTAACATGGTTTGCAATGAACTTGAGAAGGAAGGGGTAACATATTGGCTCAAGAGAGCATTCAACTGAATGCCTCCCAATGGGTCCTTGCCCTGACAGAATGAGTTTCTAGTGACCTAGGGAACCCCAGAAGAAAGCAAGTAGCCCTACTAGAAGACTCTCTGACTTCTAAGCCCCTTGGCAGCTTTTCAGCTTTCCCTTGTACCCCTCCATTTCCCCCATTTAAAAAAAAAATGAGCAAGGTTGATTTCTTCTCCTTTGTAAAGTAAGGAGGTGTTGTAAAGCTCTGGACCTAAAATAATCTTTTTTGAGTCTGAGGTCCATGCATATTGCCTACTAATGAGTACCAGTCCCATTCCGAAGGCTCAACAGGAGTCGGCAGACCCTTTCAGAGGGAGCTCAGAAACCCAGACAAGGAGACGTTCTGCTTCCAAGAAACACGGAGATTAGGCTGGGCATGGTGGCTCATGCTTGTAATCCCAGTACTTTGGGAGGCCAAGGTGGGTGGATTATGAGGTCAGGAGATCAAGGCCATCCTGGCCAACATGGTGAAACCCTGTCTCTACTAAAAATACAAAAATTAGCTGGGCGTGGTGGTGCATGCTTGTAATCTCAGCTACTCAGGAGGCTGAGGCAGAAGAATTGCTTGAACCAGGGAGTCAGAGGTTGCAGTGAGCCAAGATCATGCCACTGCACTCTAGCCTGGCGACAGAGTGAGACTCCATCTCAAAAAAAAAGAAAGAAAGAAAGAAACACAGATTAAGAGGAGAGAGAGTCCCTAAAAAGAATTTCAATTTCACATTCACATATTAATAATATGCTTTGTGAGTTATAATTAGAATTTTTATTAATCACTATTTTTATCTTATAACTTCTGTTGTACTCTAAAGACAGTTTAAAAACAGTGAAAACAAAAAAAGGGGGGTGTTTCTGAGATTATTTCAGAGATAATACAGAAAAAGCAGAGAATTTGAAAAGCGGAAGAGTCTTAGGATTTCAAGTAAGGTCCATTCCTTTCATTGTACAGGTTCATTTCATTGACATATATTCATTGCACATTATCTATGTCCCAGGGACAGTGCTAGGCACTGGGGTGATGGCAGATGAACAAGACAGACACAGGTCTTACACTCTTGGAGCTTAGAGTCTAGCCAGGAAGATGGGCCACAAATAATCATACAAGCAATTAATTAATTATAATTGTGATCAGCGCTGTAGAGTTGTCCAGGACACTTTTAGGCACAGAAGAGGAAACACAGATCCAAGAGAGAGGAATTAACATGTCCACTCAGCTGGACAATGTCAGAGCTGAAATCAGAATTGAGGTCATCTGCATCCCGGGTCATTGCTTTTCCCACTGTGCCTCTGCTGGGGTACCGGTACCCTGGACTGGGGGTCTGGGAGAAGAACCCAGCATTAAGAGTATGGTGGGAGCAAGCACTGGATTTAGAGGTGGTGTCAGTTCTAAAAGTCACTAGTTCATTGAATGACCTTGAACTCTTTGTGCCAGTATTTTCTACTATATAAAATAGAAGAATATATTTTAGGGGGTTGATACTCAAATGAGATAATGTATATGAAAATGCTTTAAAAATACAAAATACCATACAAATGTGTTTTATTGCTAACTCTTAATATATCATCTGCCTCATCACTGTCCTCTCCCCTCTCCACAACTCTAGCAGGCATCAGGATGCCACCTACTACCACTGGTTTTGGGTAACTTGTTGAAAATCTATTAAGTCTAACCTACTTCTACCTCCCCTAGTTCATTATCCTCTACACACTTTTAAACAGGTGCACCCTGAAAAAAAATTGTAAAGCAAACTTACAGGATTCTCTACTCCTGCTCCTGCCCTACAACTTCTCAATAAAGAAAGGACTCAGTGATAATCTATCACCAAAAGCTTGTGTTTATAAATGCAATAAAATATTTTTAGTATTCAAAAAAAGAGTATGGCAGTGGCAACTGGGAAAGAAAAGCAAGTAGCCAAATTTCTCCAGCTTTTGTAGAGAAACAACAGTGTGAACTTGGAAACTTATCTCTAAGCCCAGACACTCACTCATGCATTTTAGCAGTGGGAAATGGTTTTAACTATCACACAGTGGGGTCTTAAACATTAGAGCCTTCAACCGTCAGGACAACAAAGACGGAGAGGGGACCCCCCGCAAGAGGAATTAGAAAGGGCAGAGATGGGTGGTATAGACCCACTGCACTGGCTGAGCTCTAATCTATCTGCTGTACTTTGCTTTGGAATTAATCAAACAAATCCCCTGATAAATCTAAGGCTGTTATTAGACAACACTAATATCCCCCTTAGAGTAATCCAGACAAATACATTCAGAGACAGAGGAGTCCCAAGTGGTTGCAACACATACCACTTTCATGTTCGCACATATCCACATAAGAACATGTGCATGGGCACTGCTCCCCACCCCCTCACCCCCAGATGTCTGCTCCCAACAGCACCATCGGCTTCTACCCTGCTGGCTTCAGGAAAAGGGAATGAACTGAAGGATGGAAGAACAGGGCCCAGATTCCCTCCCCTCCCCAACTCTGCCACTGACCTAATTTTCCACAAGAGAGGATTTTTCCTTTTTGGTCCTGCTTATTTGTAAATCATGCCACCCCAGTGCACACACAGCTTAAGGCGGACCTAGCTAGGAAGCACAGAGAAGTCAAGAGGCTTGGAACTGTGGCCCCAGCTGCCATTTCTTGGGGAGGCTGGGTCAGTGGAAATTCTGTTAGCTCTGCAGAGGGGTTGGGAAGTAGAAGCTAGAAGGAGGAAGGCACAAGGTCAAGCTCATCTCAGTTTTACATCCTTACTCTGCCCCTCACTGAACAAGAGGGGCTGTATATTCTAAAGTGACCCAACAGACATCTGCTGCCCACTTTATGTACGACCTCGGGTAAGTTTCTTAATCCTTCTGGGTGGCTGGTCTCTGTAAACAACACAGGCTATTTTGACCCTGATGTTTTGACTCCTTGAATATGTTTTGGACACACTCCTGAGAAACTATTAGGAAAGGGACTGACTTTAGTTGTAGGAAAAAGATTTGGTTTTTCAAACTGCAAAAACTGACCCGAAAAAAAATTAGACCTGTCAGGAAAATACACACACACACACACACACACACACACAAACACACACACACACACAAAATAGAACTGACAGCAGCTAAAAATGCACATGGTGAAATTTGTTATTGACTAAAAAATTGAAGAAAGAATCAAACATTCTTGACAAAATCTAGACCTGCAAATCTGATGTGAGAAAATTGGATGTGGTAGAAATAATGGCCACAAAAGAACATTCACAATAGTAGAAGCTGTGTAGGTAAAATTTGATAGGCACAGAAAAAATAACTGATTGATGAATCAAATCTTCATTATAGAATGCACATGGAGCAGAATTGATCTTGTTAAAGATAATTCAGTAAGATAAAACTGAATTGAAAAAATAAGGAATGGTTTAACTGTGCTGAAGAAAAAATGAATTGAGGAATTATATGACCCCTGCACTGTTTGCTTCTGAAAAATACTCCCTTGATAAAAATGCTACAGTCTTTGTCTAAATCTGATTATGCCAACATAGAGGTAAAGGGTCTCAGGGTCAAAACTGTACAATCAAAATATCTTGATAAATGCTGAATAAAAATAAATTATACGGTCTCGGAGCTACTGTTTATTTGCAAGTTTTTCTGATAAAAGATCAGAATAAAAAGTGAATAAAATCATACAAATAATTTACTCCTAAAGGAATCTAAGCTAACATCTGCAACAGTGGTCTTCAGATTGATAGAGTTTATTTACCTCTAATATATCTAAAGCAATTTTGGAAACTAACATTGGCCAACTGTATTTCTCTACTACCAAGAAAGAACAAAAACTAAAATCTGACACTTTATATCATCATATTATCTTAAAAAGAAAAGGTCTTTTCATGCCCCAAAAATAAAAGGGCATATCCCAGAAACAAAGAAAAAAAAAAGTGACTTCACCAAAAATGTACTACATTGTTTATTTACTTTTATTGTTTTCATGCAGAATAGAAAAACTTCACTCTAGCTCCTTGTGTATCTTTGTACTACTGGGTGGAGGGTAGATTGGGAAGTCTCTGGGTTTCAGTCTCCTCATCTGTAAAATGGGAATAAAAGGTGAAGCTATTCATAGTGCCCGAAGTGTAGTAATAGGTCAATAGATGTTGGCCTAAAACCAAGGAAGAATGGCCCATCGAGAATCAGGCTGACTCCACAGCCTCATTTTCCACTACTCCTCTAAGTTGAAAACCCTTTAGATGTTCTGGAATATAAATGTCCCTGCGAACAACAGCTGAAGAGCATAGATCTATCAAGATAACATCCCATTTCTCTTCATGTACCCAGAAAATACACTGTGGCAGGTGGGAGGACCTGGGAGGGCAGGACTGAGACATTAAGAAGAAGGAGAAGCTATCTGGGAATTTTCAGGATGATCTATGGCACTATGGATTGGAGCCACATGGTGCAGCTATTCGAGCAATAAGTTTCTCAAAGCTGGTGGCAAATTACACTATCGCTTTCTTGTCCCAGCAGCCCTTCATTTTTACCCTTCTCCCACAAGAGAGCTTCCTTTACATAGACATTCTACCCCCAAATCCTCACCTCCAAGATTCTGCACTCTGGAAGGAGAGGGCCATGTGTGTGTCCACTTACCAGCCAAGGTCAGCTGCCTTCATCCTATCACACTGATGGCTTCTCTCTTTCCCCATCCCCAGTCAGTCCTCCACCCATCCCTCTATCCATCCATCCATCACTACCCATCAACCATACTCCAAGCAAATACATGAAAGTGAAAGACATAGTTCTGGCCAAGGGTATTAAACTAACCAATCTTGTTCTTCAGCCAAGCAAATGACAATGAACACATACAGCCCCGCTCCCTGGCTTTCTCCCTGCTCCTTCTCATCTTTGGATGTCACCTCCTCAGAAAGACCTCCCTGACTACCCTGGTTTTCATTAGATTTCCCCTCACTCTGTTCTTCCATCTACAGTACTCATTACAAGTAATTACACACTTACTGGTTTATGTTTTCCATAAAAAGATTCCACTTGTTTGTAAGCTCATTGCAGACAGGCACCATAACTGTTTTGATCACCCCTGATTGTGCTTGGCAATTGATGTTCTTTTGAATCAATCAATTCTCCTTAGCCAAAATCTTTTTTCAGAGTGATATAGAGGAATGAGTGCTAGGCTGGGAGTTAGGATATTTGGGTTCTAGTCCCAGTCCCCAGCACTTGCTACCTGAGTGACCTATTGTAAGTCACCTTGCCTCCTTAAGTCAGTTTCATAAAAGAGGGTTGGATTATGATGCTTAAGAGGGGGAAGGGGTAAAGCAACAAAATGCATGAGTTGGGGAAATACATAAATTGAAATAATATTCACTGTACAAAGTAATTGAAATAATATTCACTGTACAATGTAATTGAAATAATATTCACTTTACAATGTAATACAAGTAAAAGATTTTCACTAAAGCTTGACAAAAAGCTTTTTGGATAGTGGTGGACAACAGACTAATAAAAATAATAACAAAAATTACCTGGAGGTCATAAGTTTTAAAAGATGGAGAGAATATGGGATTCTAGCCCAAGCATGGTTCTAGATCCATCTCAATGATGGCCAGTGAGATGGAATAAGACAATAGAATAAAAAGCGGTCCAGGGCAGCTTGTATGTTTCTCTTTGCAGAACATGTGTCTGAATCAGGATCAGAGCAGAGCACATCAATTATGTGCAAGAGAGGGAGAAGGTCAAAAGACAGGTCAATGAATACTGGCAGTGTCTTTGCATGCTAGAGACACCCCAGCTGGGCCAGCCGAGGACAGGGTTGGGTCACTGATATCCACAGGAGCCCCCATTCAATGCCAGATTGAACAGGGGGTAGCAGAGAGAGATGAGTAAAGAGCTCAAACTCCACATCCACTGCCTGGGCTCTTTCCTTAGATAGACTGCTTTCTCTCTTCAGCTAGTTTCCTCATCTGTAAAACCAGGACAACCACCATCTGCTTCCTGGGTAGGAGCAACTGGGAGAATGAAAGGAAGTCACATATGAACATACTTAGACCAGTCCCCAGCACATAGTAACTGCTTCATGAGAATTAGTTAACTGTCATTATTATTAAATTTACCTAATCAAAATAAGAAGGTAATAAATCATAAGACTTGTGTATTAGTCTATTCTTAAGCTGCTGATAAAGACATACCCGAGACCGGGCAATTTACAAAAGAAAGAGGTTTATTGGACCTACAGTTCCACATGACTGGGGAGGCCTCACGATCATGGTGGAAGGTGAAAGGCACATCTCACATGGCGGCAGACAAGAGAAGAGACTGTGTGCAGGGAAACTCCCATTTTTAAAACCATCAGATCTTGGGGGACTTATTCACTATCATGACAATAGCATGGGAAAGACCTGCCCCCATGATTCAATTGTCTCCCACTGGCTCCCTTCCACAACATGTGGGAATTATGGGAGCCACAAGATGAGATTTGGGTGGGGACACAGAGTCATATCATATCAACTTGCATGAAACTAAAATGCATCATCAAGGCCTACTCGGGAGCATGATTAGAGCTGGGCACTAAACTTAGAAGTCTAAGTCCCAAGTCTACTGGCTTCATCTGTGGTCCTCAGCCAACAAACCCAGACTAGGAGAGCCAGTCTGAGAACAGTGACTCCAGCAAAAGCTCTGGACCTCCTGTGTGTGATTCCTTGGAGTATCTTAATCACACTCCTGAACTTCACAAGGTCTTTTCTCTGCCATATGTGAAGAGGGACCAATAAACCCACAGAGACCGCTGTTATACATATGTCTCCTTTAAAGCATACACCACTCTATAATTGCTTGGTTAATTAAGCTGCAGGATGTGCCTGTGTTGCTCACCAGTCTTACCGCCGATGCTTCTCCTGACACAGAGTGAACCTCAAATAGTGTGCATTGTTGTTGGATGAAGTGGAAAGAGGTACCTTTCTGATAACATAGCCAAGTTTCAGTAAGAGAGTTTGTGTAAAGCATGCATGTCCATGTAGGCTCCATTTCTTGGTTCTCATCGCATACCAGCTGGGCCCCTAATACCTCAATTTCTTCTGCTTCAAAAAATGAAGGCGTTCCCCCTCCTCCCTAGGCTCCCCATTCTGACTTACGCTAGATAAGCAACTTCAGATTGCTGAACAGCAACACACAACACAGCTGGGTGATAATTCCTGTGTCCTGAAATTCCTGGAAAACTGATGCACAGCAAGCATTCAGAGCACAGACACAGCCCCCACCCCCAGTCCTAGACAGTTGAAGGCAGAAGGAAGGGCAGCAAGCAGGCAACCAGAGCTGAGCCTCAATTTCCTTAAATTATTTTACTGTCTTTCCAAGCATCCCACCCCTGGGCAGAGATAAAGAAACCACAAGTGAATTAATTACCAGCACTTATATTGCTAGCTGAGCCAGGGCTTCCAGCATCTCCTAAGTGGGCATCTCGCTCTTTCAGCCCACAGAGACCAGAGGTAGGGGAATTTCTTCCCTTGATCCCTAGAGGTGTATGGCTTTGAGCTGAGCTTTAGCACTGGCACCCCCAAGGGTTCTACACCAGACCCTAAGAAAAACTTAGCCAAAGCATTTCACATGGTCTCAAAAAAGTGCAAGGTTCAAATTAGAATACCAATTTGCTGATCTTGGGTAAGTCACTTCATTTCTCTGCATTTGTTTCTTTCAGATCTTTGAGTTCTTGCTCTTATGGGACCCTGATGTTCTAAGAGCCAGAAACTCCGTCATGTGCAAAAACATTCAAAACCCTCAGGTTCACCATCACCTGCATGTAAGACACAAGTTTCTATTCGTAGGATTTTTTTTTTTTTTTTTGAGATGGAGTCTCACACTGTCGCCTAGGCTGCAGTGCAGTAGCACAATCTCGGCTCATTGCAACCTCCACCTCCCGAGTTCAAGTGATTCCCCTGCCTCAGCCTCCCAAGTAGCTGGGATTACAGGCGCCCGCCACCAGGCCCAGCTAATTTTTTGTATTTTTAGTAGAGATGGCGTTTCACCATGGTGGCCAGGCTGGTCTCAAACTCCTGACCTTGTGATTCTTCCTCCTCAGTCTCCCAAAGTGCTGGGATTACAGGTGTGAGCCACCATGCCCAGCCAGGAATGTTCTTAAATGATCAGACCTCACTACATTGAAGGTAGAAGAAAAACCAAAATGAATAGTTTTTGAAACTAAATGATGCAATTCTTTATCCTTTTATTGTTTTCAAATGCATGCCCCAATTTCAACCAGGTTAAGAAGGTATACTCTTTCACATATTCACCAGTGAAGAATTTTAAAGCATTTTTTTCACTCCTAGTTTCCTTCTACATGTCTGGGTATCTGCTGTAGTCTATCTTATGGATTCCTTTCCCCTACCATCCTAAATATTACAGTTCCCAAAGTTTCTGCATCTAGGCTCCTTTTCCTCTAAACTACATTCCTTCCCTGGGCAGCCTTATCCATGTCCAGGCCTTTCCCACCACAACAACCACCACCCTGACACTTGTGGCAGCCCCCGTCCTCCCCCAGTCAATGCCAATAATTGCCCCCACCTGCCCCTGTACATCTCCCCACAAGAGTCCTATAGGCTCTGAAGGGAAGACAGGATATGGCCAAATCAAAATCTATTTTTACTTCTCTCTCATCTTCACCCTAAACCTGCTCCTCACAATGGCTTTCCAGTGCTATATTCCTACAACCAGAAGGGCATATTACTGAAGTTCTGTCTTTCTCTTCAATTACAATAATGGCTAACATTCACTAAGGGTTTACTATGTGCCAAGCATTGTCCTGAGCACTCTACATGCACTATCTCATTGAAATCTCATAATAGTCCTAAATGGTACACACTATTATCATCCCCATTTCACAAATGGCAAAATGGAAATACAGAGAAGTGAAATTCTTTGCCCAAATTTGCAGTTTAGTGTGTGACAGGCAATCTGATTCCAAAACTAAAATTAATGCCTGTCTAATTATCAAGTTCCTCTCCTTGATATCTCTGTAATCGGCCCTTCTTCCATCACTACCCACCCCTTAATACAGACTCCTCTCTCACCAAAACCACACAATAGCTTCTATCCAGCTTCCCTGCTCAAGCCTTTCTATCATTAATCCATTGTACAAACTGGTCCTAGAGTCATCTTTCTAAAATTCAAATCTGACTGTGTCACAATTCAACTGAAAAAATTCCAGTGGTTCCCAGTTGTGGAAAAAATAATGTCCAAAATTCCTACAAAGCAGTTAAGACGTTCTCTCCCTAACTCATCCTCTCCTTACCATTCCATTGGCCTCAATTCTTTGGTCCAACCACATTAACTACTGCAAACAACTGGAAACAGCGTGCTGCTCTCTCATAGAGCTGCCCCGAATGTCCTTTCCTCCCAGTCTCCCAATTAAAGCTTCCAAGCCCTGCCCAAGAATTTGCTCTGCAAAGTTGCCTCCAATCCCTAACTCTCACCCCAAGTGCACATGTGCATACCCACACCCAGGTAGGATAACACGCTCCCTTTTAAGCTGCTTTACAAACATTCTACCTGCTATTACAGAAACTCTGATATGTGCTATACAGCTTCTCAACTAGACCATAAGTCCCTTAAGGGCAGGGATCACACTGGTACATTACAGACATCCATGCAGTGAATGTCAGATGAATAAACTTATTCCAATAAAGTGATGGCCTGTCGCAACAAGCAGATGATTACACATCAAAGATTGCTTTGCAAAAGCTTGGAGATAGTTCAGAGACGTTGCTCTCTTACACAAAACGAAGTTGCCCCAGCAAATGCTCATACCATAGTTTTCATACTAAAAATGATAGCATTAGTAATCCTGAACAGAGTGAGGCCTCTAAAGAAGGAACTGTGACTGGAGTATCTCCCCATGGAGCCCTCGGAGCCACCTGGCAGGTCAATCAAGACCACCACAGGCAGAGGTGAAGGCAGAGGTGAGGAGCCCAACACATATACCACTGGCAGCAGGAATGCCTTAGGTATCACCTGCCCCCGAAAGCTGCAAGCCCTGGGGGTAAGGGATTGCTACAGGCAGTCATGAGTAACTATAACCAATTAAAGAGAGATAAAGGTAGATTTGAGTGTTGATCAGTGGCCTCCTACTCTCTCTGAACAAATTCCCCACGAGAAAGAAAAATTTACTACGCTCTCACAACAGATGCATATTTACTTATTAAAAAACTTGCATATGAGTTATCAATGCATTGTTAACTTATGTATGTTGGATGGATGCAGGTTCCCAGGAATATGAGCTCAATATCATCTGTTGAACAAATTAATCAATGAAGTCAGATCCTGCATCCCCAAAAAATGGTCTTGGCCTGTGCCCTATTTGGAGGCCACTGATCTAGAGAATAATCTTCCTCATCCCCTGAAAGGGGATGCATGATGTGCATGATCAAACATGAGGGTGGGCCTGGCTACCAAGACCCCAAAACCACAGAGTCCTTGGATTGAAGGCATGCACATGCTGGCACATGCTCCTGACAGCTTCACAAAAGCACCTGCTGTGCCCCTTTTGGGAAAAGAGCTTGCCAAAGCTGTGTGTTCTGTGGTCCAACACCTCTAACCATCAGAGAATTCTTCCTCTGTGGCTCAGATTCCTTCGGCTTTCCCGCCAGTGTATCATCATCCTCCTTTGCATGGCAGCACTTCTGATATCTGAGGATAATTATCCTGTCTCTAGTGAGCTCCATCTTCCCCAGGGAATGCACATGAGCAAGTGGGGCCTCTCCATCTCCCGTGACAACAATGTGCCTGCCTCAAACAGCCATTCTACTGCACTGACACAGTCCCAGGCTGGCTACTGCCTATAATTGTTATAGGAAATCATTGGTTTGTAAACAAACCAAAAAAAGTCTTTCTAGTTCATCCTCAACTAGATCAAACCAAGTGGAATGTGTATGTGCTTGACACAGATTCAACAAAATCTGTCCCACAACAAAACTGATGCTTTTCCCATGAAAAGAAAGAAGGTGTTTCCAACAGTGGCCAGTGTGGTCCGATTGGACCTGCCTTCATTGATCAATTTATTCAACAGATATTCTTGAGTTCATATTCCTGGGAACCGCCTCCATCTACCACACATTAGGGAGCACATACACACACATATATGAACACAGACACATATGTACACGTACAAAACATGCATATACACACAATGTGATTAAGGCAACAAACATTTATTGAGTACCTGCTTTTTGTCAGAGACATGACATTTAGCACACAAGCGTGTAAGTGCATTAACTAAGGGAAACAGAGTCCCCCACCCTTGGCTTCATGTATCACAGTTCCCAAAGAGAATACCTCCTCACATATTCCTGCCACAGCAATCAGGAAACCCAGTTGAGCAATCGCAACTTGCATTAAGGATAGAAAAGCCAAAGGGAGCCAAGAGACACATTAAAATGTAGCCACTGGTTATATATTCTACACAAGGAAAAAATAGCCCCAATCTGCGTTAACACAAGGCTGAAAACTCAACATCAGGATGAGCAAATAGCAAAGTTTCCACAGCAACTGAAACTCAACCATTCTCTGCCCACGTGGCAATGACCACATGATGGTGTGAGGTGGTCCCGCCCACTTCCCAGCACACGTGTGTGGCCCAAGGCCTGGCTGCACAATGAGACCATAGATGAGTTGGTGACTCTCGCTACATTTCAGTTCTTGGACTCAAAATGATGTCTGTGGGCTTTGCTCTTAAAAGTAAACTATTTTAAACCACAAAATGATGAGATGAGTTCCTTTTTTTTATTTTTTCTGCTACTGTTTCAGGAAAATGACTGTCAATGGGCAGATGGCTGGCGGCCAAGACTAGCCTCATCCCCTTTAGGGTGCAGGAGTGAATTTGCTTGGCAGATTTCCAGTCTATGCCAATGTGAGAGCAAGATCTTCCAGCCCTGCCTAAGCCCTTTCCCTGGGAGACTCCTGACCAACAGTGCCAAAAATATGAGATACCCAGAGCAACCTGGCAGAGTAGGAAGCATTTTCACAAAGGGCATATTCTTCCAAGTCCTGTCTCCAGGAGCAGGTACTCAATACTGCTTCATGTCATGTCCTTATCTTCTAAAAAAATGAAGAAAAAAATACTGCTAGGACTTTTAGCGAAATCTTCATTTCTGTTGGCGTGCCTGACTCTGGCTACCAGGATGGGCTTGTTAGCCAAGTCTAATCCCATCCCCTTTTCATCTTCTCCATTGTATTCCAGAACTTCACATCTTTTTGTTTTATTTTGTTTTGTTTTTTGAGACGGAGTCTCACACTGTCACCTGGGCTGGAGTGCAGTGGCACGATCTCGGCTCACTGCAACCTCCACCTCCCGGGTGCAAGCGATTATCCTACCTCAGCCTCCCAAGTAGCTGGGATTACAGGCACCCGCCACCACACCCAGCTAATTTGTGTATTTTTAGTAGAGACTGGGTTTCACCATGTTGGCCAGGATGGTCTCAATCTCCCAACCTCGTGATCCGCCTGCCTCGGCCTCTCAAAGTGCTGGGATTACAGGCATGAGCCACTGCACCCAGCCCCCATCTTTTCATTGCAGAGAAATTCAGGATTTCCAGGAAGCTCCTTGGAAATTCAGAGATGCTAAAAACCTATTTGGGTATGGGGGAAGATGGGACATCACAGAGGGATAAAATGAGGCACTGACAAAAGAGTCAGAGATGGGGCTAACCACGAATCTTTCACAGTGCAAGCTCCCCAGAACCAAAATGACTGGAGTATGAGTCACCTGCTTACATCAAATCTCTTCCTACATCAAGCCCTCCCACATTGTTTCAGATTAATCACAAGCAGTTAATTCTAAATAACTCAGTGGTATGTGTACTGCTAGCACCATATTAGAGAATCCCTTATGAATTTTACTTTGGCACAAGGGTTAATTCCTGCAAAGCATCATTCAGAACTGTTGGGATCAACCCACCCATCCTCTTCACCCACATGGCCCATTGCAAAGGTCAGATTACTTTAAATAGAATGAGGACCACTGAGAAAGTGGCTGGGGCTGATATAAAGAAGAGCTCCCTGATACTCAGAATTGAGAGGTACATCAGGCTGCCTTGAAAAGCACCAAGCTCCCATTATTGCAGTTGGCTAGGAGGTTTTTTTTGTGGGGGGGGCGGGGGGGCAAGGGGAGGCTCATTTTACACAGTGCAGAGGAGGATGAGAAATGAGTAGTTAGATCCAATGACTTTTGAAGTCCCCTTTAAACTTATTATCCCATGATTGGTTTTTTTCTGATATGGGTCTCACTCTGTTGTCCAGGCTAGAGTACAGTGGTGTGATCTCAGCTCACTGCAGCCTCAATCTCCTGGGTTCAAGCAATCCTCCCACCTCAGCTTCCCAAGTAACTGGCACCACAGGCATGCACCACCTTGCCTGGCTAATTTTTCAATTATTTGTACAGATGATGTCTCGCTACATTGCCCAGGCAGGCCTCAAACTCCTGGGCTCAAGCAATCCTCCATCATCAGCCTCCCAAAGTACTGGGATTGTAGGCGTGGGCCACAGCGTCCAGACTCCCATGATACCTTATAATGTACCTTGGTTTCCAGTGCATTACCTAGGGCAAAGTCACAGCTAGAAAGCAATATATTATACTAAATGTCTTAGCATCCTCTAAGAGGGTCACACGATCCACACTTCATTCCTCACAGACTTCTCCTGCAACACCAGAATCTCCCCAAATTTCAGTGTGTTTCCTTAAAATAAGCAGTGAGTCAAATTACACCATGTGATTGTACAACACCTCTGCCTAAACTCCAGCCTTGTCTTTTCTGGCCCAGACAGAGCAAATAGACTGTGGGAGGATTTGTCTTTCAAGGATTCCACAGGTCAGAGCTCAGCATCCTCCAAGTCCAGTCTTTCCCATTCTCTTAACTCTCAAGGTTAACCATGCAAGATACAGGGCCCTGTCTGGAAAGAAAAGAAGCCTGAGAGAATGAGGAGGAAGGAAGAAACTGAGTGTCTGGTAACCTCCCAGCCTGTCCAGCGCTTTCTCCATGATGTGGATCACAAAGAAGTGATCTCAGCTTTGCTTTCCAGTGTATCCCTCCTCACAAGTGGGGTACTCCTTTCTATTTGAAAGCAACTTATTAAGTAAATGAGCTGTACACACTCTCACTGTACTTCTATTCTCCAGGAGCTGCAGGCAACACATTTCCAATTATACCTGGAGGAGAGACTGCAGAATTGCCTGAAATGTACTGCTTGCTAGAGTGGAGACACCAGTCCTATATTACCAACAACCAACCACAGGGCTGTTGGGACTCTGTCTTCTAAGGACATCACACGGGCAAACAGAACAACTTCAGGAGAACCAAACTGGCAGATTAGAGGCAAAAGCATCAGGAGAGGATCGGATGAATAGCGTCTCATCAAGAAACTTAAAGGAAAACTCCCCAGAGTCATTTTCTTAGCTACAAAGACACTGTACTTAAATTAGACTCTCAGTAAAACCAAAAGGATCCTACATGAATTTCACAGCTAGAAAACTTGAGCCGGGAGCTTTACATTGCCTACAGTTCTTGTCCCTCCCTCTCTTTCATCTTTACCTTCTTTATGCCCTTGCATACCTTTGCATGGTGCACTGTTTTTCCCCCAAAGAGCCAAAGGGTTCACAATTTCTAGGACTAGATACAAAGTAAATTTTGCCATAGAGTGCAACTGGGTAGTTTCTCTGGATGACTATGAAGTCAGCTTGCTTTTAAAAGCTACTGGTACCTGTTCCAGGGTTCAAAAAGAAAAAAGAAAAAAACTTTGGAAGATACATTATTTAGGAACACTATGGCCACAGTCAAGATTTGAGAGCAGATATAGACATGACACATTTAAAGGGAGCCCCGTGTTGCTTTTAAATAGGTCACTCAAAGACATCAATTTCTGGAGAACAACAGCAATAATGACAACCAACTGGCAGTGCAGTTCCCAAATAGACCAGGGAGACAGGCCTGTAGAGCCACACTTTGTCCTTCTCCTCTGCCAGCCACAGCCTGACACCTGCAACACAGTTCCCAGCATACCCCCACTCCCTCTTACCTTGTGAGCCACAGCAAATTAAACCTCCCAACTTTAGCAGGGAAAAAACCCTCAGGAGGATGACTAGAGTGATCCCTCTGTCCAAATACCACCTTGTTCCTCTAAATCTACAGCAAATATTTCCAAACATTTCCTCCCTTTACCCAGTGGATATCCTAGGCATCTCCTCTTCCCACTACACCTTCCCAAATGACATTCCTATATTCCCTGCACCCTCCTGTACTTCCTAGTTCTGATTCGTCCACCTATGGTGGTTATGAAGTGCAAAATGTGTCTGTGATGAATGGTCACTGGTTAGAAGAAAAAAAGAAAATCACACATACACCCAGAGCAACATTGCTGTCACCGGACAGCAACAAGTCATGTTAACAGAGGGGGATCCACAGAGGTGGGACCTGGTGCTTATGATATTTGGGACTCCTTAAGAAAAAGAAATTGCAAATACGAAATTAGGTGTGGGGACTTAGAAGGGACCCGTGCAACCAAGAATGTATGAATGGCTTAGTTTCATGGCAAATCCGCCTCTGTAATCATCTCCCCTTCTCACACACACAAAAGAAAAGACAAGAAGAAACACAGAGAAAGATTGGTTTTATTATGTGAGGAGAGAAGCTGAAGGCAGGAAAGCTAGGAAGAGTTTGACAGAGGAATCCAGGAACTCCAACTCTCACCACCAACCCTGAGTGAGGTAATGGGCATTGCCTGGTACCTGGGAAACCAAAGGTAAGTCTGAAGAGGTCATCCTGTCCAGTGAAGCTCCGGTGTGGTGTATCTGTGCTCCAACTACCTCCAGACCCTTGGGTCCAATCCCAGTCACTTCACTAAAACCAGAGTCTTGAGGCTGGGAATTGAACACTGTACTCATATTCATTCATTTTCATTTTCTTTCCTATTTTCCTTCTTTCTCTCTCTCTGGCTAGAAGGAACAAGGCCCCTGGGACAGACCAAGCTGATAGCCTCCTGCACCAGGAACTTGACATTTTACTTATCATCCGCATCCACGGAGGCAATGCTCCACCTCACAACAGAGACACAGGCCATTTGTGTCCATGAAGGGAGCCCACGGGCAGAGGTAAAATGCCACATTGGGGGTCTGGGCTCTCAGGTCCTAGAGATGGCTGTCCAACAGGCAGCATCCACACTTGCCCTCATACCCTTGTACCCACAACAAGTTCAGGGTCTGGGTCTCCTCATCTATTCAGTGGGATGCTAAGGCCTGCCCTACCTGCCTCACTGGGTGGCTGCTGAGGTCAGAATACCATACGTTTGCAGGCAGAGCCCTGAATCCGATCCTGCAGTCACAACCATTGTCAGCAGCCCCGTGGTCTTGGGCAGGAGCAAATGGCAATGAAATTGGATTTTGTACACTTCCAAAATTCCCCTCCTTTTATCTCTACCACCTTTCAGACTGGGATAAGGGAAACTGGTGGAGGCAGGGGTCGCTCAAAAGAAAGCATCAAATCTGCTGTGAAACCAAATTGATGTGCAGTTTGTTCTTACACAGGCCAGGAGACCAACAGCCCAGAGTCAGAACTTGCTCTTTCCTAGAGTGTAAGCAGATAACTTCAAGTTTTATCTCATTTAATCCTCTCAACAACTCCATGATGTATGATTTCTTTATGATTCCTATTTCACTGAGAGTCAAGATAGCATGGTGGTTGACAGTGTAGGCTCTGAAGCCAGACTGCCTAGACACAAATTGCACCTCTGCCTCTTAATACCTGCATGATCTTGGGCAAGTTATTTAACCTCTTGCCCTCCAGTTTCCTTATCCAAAAAAATGAGAATCATAATAGCATGTCAAGAGTGGTTGTGAGGGTTTCAAGAGCTAGTGAATGAAAAGCACCTAAGACAGTGTGGGCCTGGAGCCAGTGCTCTGTGATTATTAGCTATTATTTTTACTAAAGAAGATACTGAAGCTTCAAAAACCTTCTCCAGAGCTATACAACATGTAAGGAGACAAGCTCAAATTTAAGTTAGGATCATTTTCCCTCCAGCAGCCATACCCTTATCCACTATGCTAAATGTGGTTCAAGTTCCAAATTTCTCGATTCCTCAGTTTCCTCATCTGTAAAATGGAGCTAATGATATTAACTTCATAGGAGTTTTGTGAGGAACAGATGAGCCAATGAATACAAAAAGCACCTAGAATGTCAGGTGCAGGGTGGTATTTAATAAGAGCAATGGTAATAATATCATTATTATTTTGTGTAAGGAAGGGCACTCGACCTTTGGAGCCCTGCCCTAAAGCCTCCCTTACTCCAGCTCTGCCTCTGGGGCCTCACTGTGACGGACCCACACTGTGGCGCCAGTGACTACAAGTAAAGGGGGTGATGTTAGTCCCTTCACCCAAGTGCAACCTGCAACCCCACCCCACCTCATCTGCCCTGTGGAGGAGAAAGAGGACCCAGCTGAAGGACAGCTGCCCCAGAAACTGGAAACCATCTTTCTGGAGCAGGCTGCAAAGGGAGATAGGGGTCTTGAAAATAATTAGCCCCCAGCATTGGGCCTGTGGTATCTCATTACCAAATGCAAATGCAAGTTCATGTGCTACTCTGAGGCTCCTGGCAAAATGCCTGCCTGACCCTCAGCCTTGCTGAATTTGGACCAAAGCATTATCCACTGCCCACCCTCTTTGCAGCCTGCAGCTGGTGTGCAGTGTCTGCAAAAGGAGAAGGCTGCTTTCACCTCATTGAAGAGGGAACATGGAAGAAGGGTCTTATTTCGTTAAAGGAGGCAGAGATGTTGGGGAGGGGGAGATTTTAAAAAACTGCTTTTCCCTCAGCAGTTAAAAGAGGGATAATTGAAGCAAGTGGCAGGCGGCAGCTCTGCCGTTTAGCATACAGTATACCCAGGAAATCTCACTTGGTAATCAGGAGGAAAGGAGGAAAAAGGAGCAATCAGACCCCTATTCAGGCTCCGTTTAGTGACAGCCCCTGCTGGCTGGGCTGGTGGAGAGGCAGGCTGGTCCCATGGAAAGCCTGAATGCTGGGTGGGGAATCAAGTCTCAGAAGCAGCAGTCCCTCCTTTGTGTACATTTTAAGGCCTTGTTTCTGTTCTCTCCTCCCCAAACCAGGGAAGACTTAGAAAGGAGTAATCCTTTACTCTCCGATTACGCACCACTTCCCTGCAGTCCACCGCCCCTCCTCAAAGCCATTCAGAGTTGACACAGATTAGGAACAATGCCATGTTATAATTCAAGCAGCATGTGCACTGTGGAGAGGAAGAGGAAATGACCCGGTTCTTACACAAGTGCCCAAACCAGGAGGATCCAACTGCGGCAACCACTGGTCCCTGCACTACAGTATCTGATGTCTCTGGATCTCAGCAAATGCTCAGGAACAAGCAGCCTCCTCTTGGTATATGCCATTCCATCCTAGTCCTGGCTTTTGGAGAGATGGGGCAAGAGTCATAAATTCTCAATAAAAAAAAAAAAAAAGGTAATTGAAATTCACTTTCAGGAAGGCATGTGAAGGCCACACAGTGGTGTTGAGCCATCAATCAAACGGACCTGAGTAGGATCTGAGCTTCAGGCAGTGGGAGGGAGCGGGGACAGTCACTACTGAGGACCACACAACAGTGTGCATATAACAAGGCTGTGGTCCCTATCACCAACACCCACCACGACACTTCACTAGAGGATTCCAACACTTGAAAATGTAACAGTTAAGTCTTGAGACAAACCACTTCTGGTCCGGGCACCCACTCAAGTCTGCAGGACAAGACAGAAGACAAGTAATCAACTTTTTCTTTGTTGGTATACTAAAACCTTATCCCTCTACTGAATCAACCTTATCCCTCTACTGAATCAATATAAAATGTTTTGGCATGAGTGATATATGACATAGGTAGATTTGGGAGTAGAGACCCACCTATGAAAGCTTCTCCATTGTTCCCTGGCTCCACCCAACCTGCCACAGGCTGACTTCATACTAAATGAACTCTTCAGAGACACTGGTCCTGAAATTTATACACCTTAGCACTGAATCAATTCTTCACAACCATAAGGTTGTCAAGTAATTCAATACATGCACATTCATAACCAAGAATGTTTGAAAAATAAACAAGTTTAAACTCATTTCAAGGTGCTGACAAATTCTCAATGACCCGTGAGGGGACCACTCTCTAGAGGGAGGTGAGGATACCTCTTCATTAGCCACTGAGCTTCAAGGCTGCCCGTAACAGGACAGGCTGAGCTAAACAAAAAGCCAGATGAAAATGCCACACCATAGCTCCACTATATTCCAAACCAGATATACATAATTTTAAAATCACCACTGAAAAGGTAAGACTAAATGTCAACATGAACAAGTCTAGTTGACCACCAAAGCATTTTATTTATAGACATAACACCCAGATGTAAAAATCTAGGGCCTCTTCTCTGTCCATCATTCTCCACAATGTTCAATGTGACTATTATTTGAAATAAAGTTTTCCCAAGTAAGCTGTGTGGAATTCAGTCTGCAGCCAGAGCTAATAGTCTTTCACCAAATGAAAGAGAAGATACTGTGTCTATTACCTCATACCCATAGGTCCAAACTCTCCCAAAGCAACTACCTCCTGTGTCTTCTGGGTCTTACCTAGGGAATATACCCAATGGGGAACCAAAATAGCCTAAAGCACATAAAAGAGATGGGCCTGCACATTCTTCCTGGGGTGCAGCATGATGACATTTTGGAGCCAACAAGGCATGGAGAGCCAGACAAGCCAAGCAAACAGCAACACTGCAGGTGGGCTAGGAGCTAATGGACCACAGAAGGCGACTCCAATGAGCTGACCACATCCATCTGAACCTGCAGAGGCCCTCGCAGCTCTCCCTGCTCTTTGAACTGCTAAAGCATGAAGTACAAAATGGACCTTTCATGCCAGGTGCAAACCCTAACACCATCAAATAGCAGGGCCTAGCCTGCAAACTGAGACAAGAGGTGCTTGGTGCACATTCTGCCTGCTGGGAATAAGCTCCCTGGAGTCAGTGCTGTGACATGGACAATTCAGCAGAGGTTGGGTGGGGAGAATGGATGCATTTCTCTCTAACCACTTCACCACATTATCTTTGGAAAAATGGGCAGACATTATCTTGTTTTGTGTAGATCTGTTTGACACTTAGCAGCTGCTGTGATTTCCTTTCCCTTTTTCCTGCAGGTGGGTTTTTCCTGCGTACTTTCTAAAAATTAACTATGTGTAGAGGCAACGGTTATTTTCTAATAGCCTGCGATTCATTTTTGTGATTGATTAGACATGATGACAATTACCAGGATCAACAGGCTCCAAGTAATCAACAGGAGATTCTGTTACCTCCTGCGACATCCTCTGTCACCTCAACCTTTGCACTGCTGTGTTCCAAGCCAGCCAAGTGTTACTGTTATGGCAGTTTATTTACTCTATGTATGTACCAGGAGAATAAATGAGTTAGGCTGTGTGTTTGCCTTCTACAGATAGGGGTATCAGTCCGTAGATAGGAGATGATCTGAACCTTGTAGGAAAAAAAAAAAACAATTATTAAAATATACATATTGCATTTAGCTATTAAAAACCAACGGCACACAATCTGCTCTGAAGAAATTCCACTGGGAACTGGAACACACACAAAATATAAAAAGAAAAAGAAGAGAAAAGCAAATTGTATACATATACAGTATAGAGATTTTTTTTTTTTCCCTGCAGAAAAGTGCTGATCCAAACCTGCCCCAAGGAAATGAGTTCTTTTTAAACACAAAAATGCAATCAGGGATAATCAGCAAGTTAACAACATACTTGCAAACACCCTGGTCCCTAGAAAGGAAGAATGCCAGCTTTCAATACAAGTTTTGAGAACAGAACAGATCCTTTGGGCGAATAAGAAAACAAGTGATCATGTCAGCGTCTTCAGGCAGAACTTTCTCCAAAGCCAAGAAGCTCTGGAACAGCAGTCAGCTCCAGAAGGCACCTGCTTGTGAGAAGCACTTCAATAACCACATTCCCAAAATGGTTTGTAGACTGGGGTTGTCTCTTCCCCACCCCTTCTCCCAGTGGGTTCAGTGGAGGAAAAACAGAAGCCAAATAAGGACAGTATAGATGCCTGGCATCTCCGGCTCTGACAGCCCACCCACAGGAAGAGAGAAAGATGTGATGCCTAACCCATTAGGAGAAAGGAGTGGAGACCCAGGCAGCTCCTGCATGACAAGACCTCTGACGTGTTCTAGTCTCCAGTAGGTACCGCCTGGGAAATAAATTTTCTTTTAATTTTTTTAAATATTCTTAAATAGCCACTGATAGCTAAAGTTCACATCAAGCACAACCTGCTTTAGGGGTTGGGATGTTCTGGAAACACTTAAGGAACACCTGCAGTTTTTAATTACAAATCCCAAGGTAGCAGGGCCTTACCTGAATGAAGAGATCTTGGGAGTCAGTGGCAAGGCATTCACCTGGCCACACCCACCTGGCACCACCCACCTGGCACCAGCCATCTGGCCTCCCTTGATCTTGTACTTGTTAGTTCTTAACTTTGATTGTGCATTGGAATTATGTGGAGAGCTTTAAAAATGTACAGATGCTTGGATCCCATGCCAAGAGATTCTGATTTAATTAGCCTGGGGTGTGGTCTGGAGTTTAAATTCCCCCAAGACAATCCTAACATGCAGCTAAGTTGAGAACCACTGTTCTGCCCTATACCTCACATCACCTCCACAAAGAGACTAGTAGGGGATGGCAACATAAAACCCGTCTAAGAGAATCCAGGGCTTAGGCCGGGCGCAGTGGCTCACGCCTGTAATCCCAGCACTTTGGGAGGCCGAGGCGGGCGGATCACTAGGTCAGGAGATCGAGACCATCCTGGCGAACACGGTGAAACCCCGTCTCTACTAAAAATACAAAAAACTAGCCGGGCGAGGTGGCGGCGCCTGTAGTCCCAGCTACTTGGGAGGCTGAGGCAGGAGAATGGCGGGAACCCGGGAGGCGGAGCTTGCAGTGAGCTGAGATCCGGCCACTGCACTCCAGCCTGGGCGACAGAGCGAGACTCCGTCTCAAAAAAAATAAAAAAAAATAAAAAAAATTTAAAAAAAAAAAAAAAAAAAAAAAGAGAATCCAGGGCTTAACCCAAAAAGGATAGGAAGAAATGTGACTTCCTTGCCTCCTGTCACCCTAACCTCTCAACATACATACCTGTATGGTCCGTTCTCAGCTTCTCCAGCAGTTCCTGCTACCCAAATCTAAGCTGTGAGTGAGTCTAGGAATCCAGGAATCTGGATTTTAAGTATTTGTCGAATGAAAGTTTGAGTCATCTCTCTTAGATCTAATCCCAAACAGTCAGGATTTGGTGAGCAAGGGAGGGCAGCCTAAGCCTTTGTGCCTCCCTGCTTCTCCCTGGGAAGTCACAGTCGAACCTGGGAGGTTCTCCAGATATGCTGTATACTCTCAGCTCCCTTGGAGGCTTGGCTGAACAAGGCTGTAGTCAATCTCTGTTCCTCTTTGCAATGTTCTCAGTACTTGGAGAGGATGGGAAAGGGAACCACATCTAAAGAGGTACCTCATGTGAGAAATCCTCATTGACAAAACAAAGAGGCAAGAAGGGCCTGGCCCAGATGCCTCATCCACCTTTCAGACACCTCCTGGAGGGTTGGGAGGTGGGGCGGGCCACAAAGGAACTGGGTTCATTTTTCTTTACACAGGCATTCTTCATGTGAGGGACGATTAAGAGGAAGTGATGGGGAGTTTCCCAACTATCCCTAAGGGTCCAAACCTCAAGGGGTCAGGACGGACACAGGTAGAAATTTGCCAATTTCTGTTTTTGTTTTTGTTTTTTCTTTTTTGAGACAGTCTCACTCTGTCACCCAGGCTGGAGTGCAGTGGTGAAATCTCAGCTCACTGCAACCCCCACCTCCCAGGTTAGAGCCATTATCCTGCCTCAGCCTTGAGAGTAACTGTGACTACAGGCATGTGCCACCATGCCCAGCTAATTTTTGTATTTTTAGTTGAGACAGGGTTTCACCATGTTGGCCAGGCTGGTCTCCAGCTCCTGACCTCAAGTGATCTGCCCACTTCAGCCTCCCAACGTGCTAGGATTACAGGTGTGAGCCACCGTGCCTAGCCGAAATTTGCCAGTTTCTATCTGATTTCTTGCCCTGGGTTGACTGTGATAAACGGTGCTGCAGTGAGAGGGGCCAAGCTGGGACAGACCCTACTTCATCTAACCCTCTGAGTAGGGTACAGAGCCCAGGGTTCAGGGGCCAGTGTTCTCCTCCTGCTGAGATCTGACAGATTCGATTCTCCATTGAGAGTAGGCAAAGGATTTCCACTGCCTCCTCAGGGCAAGGGGCCCAGTGATCTAACATGAAGCTAAAGATGTGCATCCATATAGAACTGGTTTCTATCAGGAGCCCCAGCCTCAGCTATCCCGTGGGTGGGTCTCTAGCAAGAGAGGGAGAGGGTCTTACCTTCTGAGCAGAGCTTGCCACCATAGCCAGTGGTAGAACAGTCACAGGTGGGGTGGCCGTCCAAGAGAAAGCAGATCCCACCATTTTCACAGGGACGCTCACCACAGGGTCCCTCGGCATCCAACTGGACACCCTGGCTCCCTAGAAGCCGAGGCTCCGAGTTTCCATACTTGAGATCCAGAATTAATCCCTTGAAGCCGGGCATGGCCTGTACTCCATCAAGGGTCAGGGCAGAAGGTCGTATGTCAGCAGGGACTCCACCAAGGAACAAGTCACTGACCACATCCATGTAGGGCCGCTGGGGCTGCAGCTCCCCAGACTGGCCCTCGCCGTCAAGCATCAGCACCGTGCGCAGGCGGTCACGGCTCACCATGAGGAAGTGCCAGCTGCTGTCATTCACCTGCTTGTTGGACAGCACGGCAGTCTCGGCACAGTCCATGCTGAAGCGGAGCTGAACACGGCCATCCACCAGGGAGAGGCATAGGAAGTCACAGACTCCGCCATCATCCAGGTAGAGGAGCAGACCCGTGGAGACGTTGGTCTTGAACTGGAAACTCAGGTCGCTGCGCGTGCTGGCATCCCAGCGGAGGTAGCGGGCCCACTGGTTGGGGAGGCCCATGAACTCAAGGCCCAGGCAGAGCCCCAGCAGAGAGCCCAGCAGGATGCTGACCTTCAGAGTGAAGAAAACCGAGTGGAGTGTGGAACTCATTGTGGCTGCTGGGACAGAGCCCAGAGGAGCAGACAGGCCAGGGAACAGCCCAGAGAGGATCTCTCCCTTTGGCAATAGAAATGGGAGAGGAAGACAAGACGGAGATGAGGGGACAGAAAGCACACAGGAGGAAGGCAGCACACACACAGATCCTGAGATGGTGGAGAGGGAGGAAAGTGTACAAGAGAGTCCCAAAAGGGCACACAAGCAAGAAATTGAATAAAGGCAGTAGAAAAAGATAGGACCAGCAGAAGAGGAGGAAAATCAGGTGGGGAAGTGAGGGACTGGAGTAAAGAGGAAAGCGTCTTTCTCCAAGAAAAGATCTCAGCTATCCATGTGGATCCGGAGGCCTTGACTCAAGGAGGAGAAGGTGCAGGAGAGTAGGAAGAAGTCTTTAGTGATGCACTCCTCCCAACGGACCCCCAAACGCCCTAGCCAGGGAGGCCAGGGACAGGGCTGGGCTGCTGTGATGGAGGAGTAGTGAGTGGTGAGGTGAGCCAGGTGACAGGTAGAAACAGGCCAAGGACCAGTCCTAAAGTTCTACCTCCTAGCAGCGGCAGGCTGTGGGGAGGGGGGCAGCTAGAAGCCCAATGCTCAGACAGAGCAGGGCCCAGGGCAGAGCGCAAGCAGACTCAGGCTTCATGGTGCGGCCAGAGGCAGTGCTGCCCATAACTTGCCTCCCAGGACTCCAGAGAAAAGACCTGTGGGAAGAAGGGGAGGGAGAAGGAGAGGAAGATTAGGGCCATATATCAGGAAAACATTTCATCCTATTTCACAAGTATTGATGGAATGCTGACTTCGAGCCAAGCTATTCTAGTGATTGCTACAGCGCTTAGTGCTTCAAACAGGAGGGAGGCCCTGGGTTCTTCCAGAGCCACTATAAGACCCGAGCCCAGGTCCTAATGATGCACTCAGGTTTTCCATATGTAAAAATAATGAAAATCCCCAAAGCCATATCAGCACATTATTACAATATTCACATCACAAGGTCACATTGCCAAAATGTATTTTTAAGATAAGTGCTAACATTTTATGTATTCAAATGCTCACACCTGATTTTTACTTATTTACCTATTAAAAGCATGCAAATGACATTAAATTTTTTTCTAGATTTTTCCTTTTCAATTTGACAACTCACTGTAGGAAGCCTAAGGCAGAGTACTACCCCTAAATTTGTGAAAGAAATGTTTATAAAAATCAGTGAAAATAAACTGGAAGGTGAGTAATGAGTAAAATAATCCTCCTCTCTTACTGAATATTGAGAGAAGGGTTATTTTACTCCGTCAAAAAAAAAAGAAAAAAGGCTGAGTTTGAATCCTAGCTCCTGTATGTGGCACTCTGAGAAAATTTCTCAATCTATTTGAGCTTCTATTTCCTCATTTGTAAAGTAGAGAATATAATAGCCTCTTCCCAAGATTGAAGAGAGGAATCAATCCTAGCATAAAGCTTTTCTTGTTTTCTGTTTTTGTTTTTGTTTTTTTGAGACAGAGTCTCGCTCTTTTGCCCAGGCTAGAATGCAGTGGCATGAGCTTGGCTTACTGCAACCTCCACCTCTTCAAGCAAATCTTCTGCCTCAGCCTCCCAAGTGCTGGAATTACAGGCATGTGCCACAATGCACAGCTAATTTTTGTATTTTTAGTAGAGACGGAGTTTCATCATGTTGCCCAGGCTGGTCTTGAACTTCTGATCTGCCCACTTAGGCCTCCCAAAGTGCTGGGATTATAGGCATGAGCCACTGCCGCTGGCCACATGAGGCTTTATACATAGTAGGTGACCAACAAATCCTAGGTTTCTTCCTTTATTTCTGAAGTGGGAAGGGACAGAAGGAGGGGTTATTTGTGTATGTCTGTGTATGTGTGGATGTATGTATGGCTATAGAGTGAGCAATGTGTAAAAACAAAAATACTAAAAAAGATTATGAAAACTGCAGAATGGATGACAACTGAATAGTTAAGATATTCCTAGAGTGATAATGGATAGTTCTGAATGACCTAGAGTATTTTACATGTATTTTATGATTATTCAGAAACAGTTAGAAATGTACCAGCATGCAGTTTGGTTTCTGAGGGCAGACTCTGGCCCACCTAACTGAGTTCTCTGTTCAGATCAAACAGTGAGTGTGATTTCTAGGAGCTGTGCAGGTTGCTTATTACCTGACACATTTGATAATTCACCATGGTCTCCATCAGAACATTGCTATCCACTATTTTTATGATAACCACATCAGCAGAGCTAGTTATTACCCCTTCTTTGAAGAGGAAGCTGCTGTTCCTTAACCAGGAACAAACACCTATTCCCAAGGAACAAACAAACCCAACCAACAAGAGGCTGATTAAATCCATCATAAGGAAAGCCTTTGTTCTATAAAAGCCTTTGTCCAAGCAATATTCCCTAAAGTGTGGCACAGGTGCTGTGCCAAACTTCCATAGACTCCAACAGGGAAGGTACCAGGTTCAAGAGGCAGAAGAAGAATCCCAGAGCCAGCAAATGAGACATGGAGTTTTATTGGGAGCTTACATCCAGAGGAGAGTCCAGTGGTGGAGAGCCGGGTAGGAGAGCTGCAACTGCTTGCAAAAGCATGCAGTTTACACAGCATATTTACTTAGCACCCTCCCCATAACAGTCCCTATCTGGCAACCTTCATTTACCCTAAAACAAAGGGCCTTGATCCTCTGTATAGCCAGTGTTCCATGGGACCGGCCAGGGGCTCATATGTTGCTCATAGAGAAGGAATGAATCTTCTGGTTGGCCACTCCCAGCTTCCCTAGTTTGGGACATATATTCAAATGCATCTGCCATGCAGCGTCATTCTCAGGGTATGCTCAAGTTATTATCAAGTCCTTTTACCATACACACAGGTACCCCCAGTGGTTCAAGGGATGCTCAGCTGAGACATGGACACAGGAGTGCGCTGGTGCCAACTCACAAAGGCTTGTGAGAGCCAACTGCTAAAACTTCAAAAACTTTGACCTGGTTGGCATGACTTTGGTAGCATGAAATAAACAGGCAAGGAGTATCTACATCCCAGAAAAAAAGGCAAATACCACAAAGAGTCTTTGAGAAGGTGAAATTTAAGTAAAGACCTGAGGCTATGCACAGTGGGTTACGCCTGTAATCCCAGCACTTTGGGAGACCGAGGCAGGTGGATCACCTGAGGTCAGGAGTTCAAGACCAGCCTGGTCAATGTGGCGAAATCCCGTCTCTACTAAAAATACAAAAATTAGTCCTAGTGGCAGGACCCTGTGATCCCAACTACTCATGAGGCTGAGGCAAGGAGAACTGCTGGAACCCAGGAGGCAGAGTTTGCAGTAAACCAAGATCGTACCACTGTACTCCATCCACTTGTTCCAACAGAACAAGACTCTGTCTCAAAAGAAAAGAAAAGAAAGAAAAAAGAAAAGACTTGAAAGAGTGTGAGGGAACCAGCCATGTAAGTATCTGGAAAGAATGTTTCAGAAGCAATAGTCAATGCAAAAGAACTGAGGCTGGAGTAAGCTGGTATATTTGAAGAACAGCAGGAGGTGGCTGCTGTTGGAGTGGAGTGAGTGGACGACATGAAGTCAGAAGTGGATAACAGGAGGTTAGGACATGAAATGTGACTCAATTTCTATGAATATGACCCTTGTATGAGGTAACGTATGCCAACCAAGTCAAAGGGCAACATCTCAATGAAAAAAGAAAACCCTTCAATTCAACTGTTTATTGAGCTCCAATTCATTCCAGGCACTACTGGATCAAAGCAGAATAAAGACACCAATGTCACCCTCTAGGGCATCACAAACTAGTGAGGGACAAGTTTACTTCAGAGACAGTAAAGCATGGCAATTAAGAGCCCAGGCTCTGGAACCAGATTGCTTATGGGGGGCTCCCTGGAGGCAATGACTGCTTCAACACAGTGCCTGCCACAGGGCCTCATCATGGAGCTGGAGTTTGGGAAGCACTTATAGACAGAATGAACAGTAAAAGCAGAAGTGGAAAAGCATCCCTGTGGATTATTTGACTTCTGTTCCATGCAGTGGCCTCCATACAACCCAACTTTACACAAAGACGGCAATCCTGAGCCCCCATGCCTCTCTGGATGCCAACCTCACATGACCCCAATGAGCAAGGCAGCACATGCTTAATGACCTGGGGAAACCCATGAATGAAAAACTGTGCTGCCGAGAAACATTCCCTTGTGGGGGAAGATCTTGGGCACTTACCCAGCCTGCTTTGTTGGGGCCACACACCCCTTCCAGGCTGAGCCTCTCCATTCATTCAGTCCCTTGTCCTTCCCCTCCAGCCCAGACCAGCACTGGAGATACCACCGTTCCCTGCCCTGCATTGTGGGGGATCAAAAAGGCTGACTGAGGAAACCCAGGCTTTCTTTCCCACAGGCAGAATCCAGTTTCAGAAGTGATAACATCAGAAGTGGGCTTATGTAGACTTAACCCTCGATGGTCTATCCACATTCTTTCCTACAGCCCTTCCATTTTATTCTTGGTTTTGGACATTCATGCTGCCTCTGGGAAATTGCCAAAATGGCCAAAAGCTAGAGATGCCCTTACACTAAATATCGCAGGCCTCCAACTGCTGCCAACGTTTATGCTTCAGCGTTCTTTGGCCCTCTGGTAGGGCATGCCAGACTCAAGAAATGGCAAAACAGGAGCCAGGGAGCCCTCTTCACCTGACCAGACAACTTCCACCCTCTGTTGAGCCATAGGAGAATGCAGGCAGCCACACACACAGGTGGTTTGCCCCAGAGCCTGCATGCAGGGCCCGGGCTGGTGCAGAAGCTCAGAACACTTGTCTGTTGTGTGGGAATCAAGCAAGAGAGAGAAAGTGAGTGACATTATCTAATTGCCAGCTAATTTACATAATTATCGAACGGCACACTTTTTATGTGGGGTTAACATCTTGGCAAATGTCTCATAAGCCGGCTGCTTAGGAGGCGGCAGGGTGGTGCAGTGGGGGGGCTCACACAACTCTAACATGTGGGCTATTTGCCACAAGGGTGGCTCAGAAGATCTGGCTGCCATTTGCCCTCCCCATCCCTCCTCCCAATTCCATTGCTCCCTTTTCCAACTGCTTGGAGCTTTAGCTGAGCTCAAGACAGACTCAAGGAAGTCGGACTGTGTCTAGAAGTGGATTTTATTTAGGAAGTCATGATGATGACTGACCTTCTGCCCAGCCTTTGTGGGCATCCCACAGTCCCCAGGCAGGGCTTACCAGGTTTTCTTCCAGAAGCTTCTTATGACCTGCCCTCACCAGAACTGGAAAATCTCTCCAATGGCTCTCTGGTGGTTTTGCCCCATGTTCCCTGCACCCCTCACCCCACTTTGCAGGTAAATGATTTTCACCACCAAACTTGCTCTGCGTCATTCAAGATAAGGTTCATCCCAATCCCAAATCATATGATCTCAGTTTAGTCAACTGGGACATTCCAATCTCCTGGTCACAATGATTAGTTTCAAGATGGGTCTCTCACCCAAACTTGAAGTTGAATTTGAGTTAATGCTGGGACTTTCACTGGAATTATTGTGAAAAGGATCCTCTCTCTCTTCTTACCACATCATCAAATTATTAGAGTGAAGCTCAAACTTGACAGACACCATCATTACTGGTGGAGTATGATCCATCTCCACCATGGAGAGGATTTTGTCTAATAATGAAAACAACAAAGAAGAAATCAGAGCCAAGAAATAGATACAAATAGATTTCTAGTGATGTTGTTTTAACACCTAGATCAGCCAGACCTGAAGCCCAATGAATCCTGTGACTTCCATTACATGAACCAAAACTTTTTTCCCTTTAGCAAGTTTGAGTTGGGTTGTGACCAAGAGTCCTGATTCATACACTCCTAATACTGAACCATAAAAAAACTCTTGTCACTGACAAACTAGCAGAAGCTTCCATCTCATATGGCCACCTACACCCAGAAGGACTCCCTGTAACCTGAGCCTCGTGTCTTACCCACCTTCGCCATCAATGCTCTCCACACCCATTCGCCCATGCACTTGAACAAAGGCATAGGATACGGGCATGCTCCTTCTCTCCTTGTGTGTTTTGGAGGTGGACAGAGGCTTGTTCTTATACAAGAACCTCAGAAATGTGCTCCCTCAACTAAACTATACCTCTCCAGACACCACACCATTAGGGCAACCTCACATAGTCAGCACTATCTACCTTAATGCAACAGCAAAGACTCTACTGCAGGTAGTGGGGGAGGTTAAGTCATGAATTCTCTCAAAGATACAAAAGTAGTTCAGAGTAGTGAGAAAGAACATGGGCTTTGGAGGCAGGCAGAGCTGAATTTAAACCCAGAGTCTCGTTTCTATAGCTACTGAACCTTGGGCAACTCTCTTGAGTCTTTGTTCATCAAAAAAAAAAAAGTGGGGGGGATTAATACCTATCTCATAGGGCAGTTTTGAACTTTATTAAATTTAAAAATCTATAAAAATGTAACTACCTTTGGAAAATTATGCTGGCAGTATCTACTAAAGCTGAACATTTTTACCACAGGACTCCACAATTATCATTTTAGGTATATACCAACAGAAACGCTTACAAATGTCCAACTGAAAATATGCATGAGAATGTTCATGGTAACACTATTCATAATAGCCAAAACCTAGAAAATCACCCAATGTCTATCTGCAGTAGAGTGGATAAGTTGTAGTCTATTCGTGCAAAATACTATACAGCTTTGAGAATGATTGCTCTTCATCTCCAGACAGAAGCGTGGATGAACCTCACATACACAACATTGAGCAAAGTAAGACACAGAAGAACACAAACTGTATGTGCTTCATTTATGTAAACCATAAAAAGAAGCAAAATTATTTGTTTTATGCTGTTAAATGTCAGAATAGTGGTTAATGACTAGAAGAAGGCAAAGGGGTGAAGGAATCCTGTTTCTTGATTTGGGTGATGCTGCATAATGTGTTCAGTTTGTGAAATTGCAACAAGGGAGCTGTATACTTACAATGTATGTGCTCTTCTATATGTATGCTATATTTCAAAAAAAGCAACTTAATATGCTTCCTGATACATATACATGTTAATCTATTATTTTTGTTATGTCACTTGAAGAAAGGTTTTAAAGAAAATTATTACTAGTTCCTGTTTTTTAGGCTGGAATCTCCTTCTTACAGTTCCCCAAGTCAAAACCAACCTCTCTTCTAGAAAACTAGGGGCAAATATCCACCATGCTTTGCAATAGGAAGCTCACTGTCCTCTCTTTTCAGCCCACTCTATACCCTAGTCCTCTCTCCCATAATTTGGTCATGTCTAGGAATACCACCCTTCTTGCATCTTCTCTTCTTTTCCTGAAATCTGCGGAGCTGAACCTAGTCTTAGTCACCAAGTTTATACCATCCTGAGTTCATCATCCTTACCCTTTAGGAAAAAGAAGGGGAAATAGCCTCCAAGGACCTTAATTCCGTTCTTAACAAATGGACACATAGAAAAGGGCATTTGAAGTTTATATTGTGCTGAAAGGTGGATGGAGATGGGGAGAGACAGGAAGAGACTTTTTTTTTTAAAACCTTTAACCTGTAACACTTTTTTTTTGTACTAAAAACTAAGTTTTTCACAAGAACTAAGAAGTCATGTCAGGCTAACCTAAATTCCTTTTCTGTCAAGAATACTAATCTGTTATGGTAGAGATACACAGGAGTTATATATGGACTTCAGCAGATCTTCTCATGATATGAGGACTGTGAGGCAGATAGACCAAGAAGACTTGTCACTGGCTGAAGAACAACATTCAAAGAAGGTGTGAGCCCATTAGGACACAGGCTCTTGTGGGAGGTCAGGCCTGATCTCATCTTTCATGTTTATCAAGAGCACCAGTGAAGAGGGAGAGAGTCAAATAGTCTTGTGTGTAGATGAACTGACACTGACAGTTATGAGTGTGCCGGGTGAGGCTGAAGGGACCCCAAGAGATCATGGTAGGCTAAAACTACACCCTATATCTAATAAGACAAAATTTGATGGAGATAAATGGAAGTAATACAACTTGATCCTCCAATATAAACAACCCATAAGGATGGAAGGTACAATTTGTAACTATACAGTAAATAAGAATTGAGAAATTAAATTGACGCAAAGACACACACACACACACACACACATATATATATAGAGAGAGAAGCATTTGTGGCTGCTAGATAATCAAATGTAATTTTAGACTATATTAATTGAAATATAACTTACAGGAAGAAAGAGATCATCATTTGTGTCAATCTGACACCGGTCACCGAATTTTTATTCTGAGTCATACTCTTTGAGAAAGGTGTAGGTAAGCCAGAAGATAGTGAATGGAAAGAAAGTTTTTCGTTCATTTTGTTTAACCATGGAGCACTCATGTTCCAGACATAAAGATAAAAAAATAGCTCAAGCCCTGAAAGGCACTTATATATTAGTAGAAAGGAAAGACATGAGCCTAAATAATAAAAGGAGGTGGACAAAATGTGAGAAGCAGACTCTGCCAAGTGTGGACTTGATATGGTGATGGTTAGCCTCTAGGGTCCAAAGTGGAACACTGGTGCTAGGATAAGTGCCCCTCTCATGCAGGCAGGATAATGTAGTGGTTAAAGGCACGGACTCTGGAGCCAGACTTCCTGGGTTCAAACCTCAGACCTGCTACTTGATGCCTATGTGACCTTGAGCCAGTCACTTATCCACTCTGTGCCTCCGTTGTCTTCTCTGTGAAACAGAGATGATAACAATGAATTATCATATGTAGGCACTTAGTACAAGTGAAAGCCCTTAGGACAATGCTCTGCACAAATAAACACCAAATAAATGTTATCTACTGTTGCTGTCCACTGTTGTCCTTGATGCTTATTATTTCGTGCTAGCAGCATGGCTAATGTTGGTGTCTCATGGGGTATATGAGTCCGTTCTCAAGCTGCTAATAAAGACATACCTGAGACTGGGCAATTTATAAAGGAAAGAGATTTAATGGACTTGCAGTTCCACATATCTGGGGAGGCCTCACAATCATGGCAGAAGATGAAGGAAGAGCAAAGGGACACCTTACATGGGGGCAGGCAAGAGAAAGCTTGTGCAGGGGAACTCCTCATTATAAAACCAACAGATCTCATGAGACTTACTCACTATCAGGAGAACAGCATGGGAAAGATCTGCCCCCATGATTCAATTACTTTCCACTAGGTCCCTCCCATGACATGTTGGAATTATGGGAGTTACAATTCAAGATGAGATTTGGGTGGGGACACAGCCAAACCATATCACGGGGACTGCTTAGGGAGAGTAAGCGGGGTAGATGGACTTCTTTTAAATTTCATTCCAATGTCACAGACAATGTGCAGAGTCATACGTGAGTCTCTATAGGAGAAATCTTTGGAGGTGTCAGGGTGTTTGGGCTAACATAGGCAATGCAGCAGTGGCAGGATCAGTGTCTGCAGGAGAAGGAAGCATTCTTAAATTGGAAGAAAGATCCCACAGTTTCTTTATTGTCCTCCAGGATAGAATTTTCTCTAGTGAATGGAAGTTCTACAAAGAGTATTTATGTCTTTATCTTAGAAGCAGATTACCTCCAAATGAAGTGGGCTCCCTGTTACTGGGGATGACCCAGAAGAGACTGGACATCTTTAGGGGTTGTATGTCCAGTACTAAGTAGTTCTATGCAGGGAGCACAATACAGTCCAGAGGAACAAGATGACTCAGGGCTGGCGTGGTAAGAGGTTTCTCAGAGGAGAGGAACCTGCAAGGAAACTTGAAGAACAAGTAGGGCATAAGCAACTGGGGAAGAGAAGTCTGGTGTCAGGGAAAGACCACTAGATTGGAAGTCAGAACCAGACTGTCTTTCCACTATTGGCCAAGCGACCATATGGATACCTCTGGACCTATTCAATTTTTTGTTCTTCTCCTGTAAATTAGGAAGAACAATGAATACACCTTCCAGGATGTGCACATCAAAGACGACACAAAGGACAGAAATAACCATGCCTTCTTACCACACCTTGACAATCTTCTAAGGTTCATACCAAAAGCAACTCATGGCAACAGTCTCTTTTCCACCTACCACCTCTACTGCATCCCAAAGGTAGCCTAGTTGTTGCACCCTGAGTTATCTAGTGGGCAAAATCCAACAACAACAACAACAACAAACTCCTCCCCCACACACCAAAGAATTCAGGTCTTGTAAGGTGCCAACAGGCTCCCCAGCAACCTCAGTACAGCCAGGGACCCAAGAAGCTGTGGCCATTTACTCTTCAGCTTCCTCCCTTCTCTCATCCCCTCCTCTCTGGCCAGTGGGCCTCCCCAGCCTGGAGTTCCCAGCCACGGTTTGGAAAGCCATCTGGCTGCTGGGAGAGTTAATAATTTATAATGAAGATAATCACCCTTCAAGATCCTCGCCTCTTGGGACCATCAAAAAAAGATTCAATTGAAAGCCAGTGAGTTCTTTACATAAGGGGATAGGGAAGGGAAGCGGGGAGGGCTGGGGGAGAGAAAAAATGGAGAGGGAAAAGGAGGGGAAAATGAACTAGGTGCCTAGCTGATCTTTCCCCACAAAGGGGGTAAGGGGAGAGGAAAATTATTCAGCCCTAGAAGACAATCTTATCCAGCTTTCGCAGCACCAGCCCAGCAAGAGTGCAATTTACGAGTCTTTTCTCCTAGCCAACTCTCTCCACACAAAGAGGGGGAAAAAAATCAAACACATGTAAGAGAAGGGGAGAGAGGCACAGACAAGAGAAAATAAGCCTGCCCAGCAATCATGCCTGGGGCTGCCGGGAGGGCTCTCTCTGTTCTCTTTCCAGGACACAGTAAAGCCCCCACTGTGCTAATTATTCCCATTACTTGACAAATTCTCCATTAATGGAGCAAGAGGTGCCAGAGCTGGCGAGGAGAACAGAACAAACTGGCAAAGGCTCTGGACAGACTTGAACTGTGTGAACCCAGACCAGACATGGGGCCTGGCACAGCCCCATCTACAAGGCACACCTCACAGGTATGATGCACAGACCACACCTCCTGCAGGGCAATGCAATGCCAGGGGGCAGGAAGCAGGGGCAGGACCTGCTTCCTGCCCACAAAAGGTATCTCCAGGAAGGGTTACAATGGGGGTGAAGGCTGAGCCTGGGAGCCAGGAGCAGATGACACACAGCCCCTAGAAAGGGGACAGTGTAGATCAGTGTGCTCAGGACCCAAACCCCGTGGCAATTTGGACCTTCTGTGATTTTGGAAAGCCACTGGAAAGGCTCCTACACAGTTCCTCCAGCACACACGTCTTACAACAGCAGCAGCAACAGCAAACACGCATATTACACTTGCCCTGGGCAATGTGCTATGCCAAGTATGGTACACGTGAAGTCATTTAATCCTCTATGAAGTAGGGACTATTACTATCTCTATTTTGGAGATAAGTAAACTGAGGCCTCTGGAAAATTAAGTCATTTTTCCAAAGTCACATGCTAATAAGGGTGCAGATCTCAGCTCCTCGCTTCCAAAATGACAATGAAGAGAAGGAACAACAGTCATGGCAAAAAATAACCACAGCCATATTTATTGCACGAATTTGGCCCTATGTGTAGCCAAGGACAAGGCCATTAAGAAGTTCATCATCCAAAACACAGCAGAGGCTGCAGCCATCGGGACATGTGTGAACCATGTATCTTCAAGGCTTTTGTGCCTCCCAAGCTGTATGTGAAACAACAGTACTACGTAAGTAGTGCCATTCACAGCAAGGTAGTCAGGAATCACTGTGATGCCTAGAAGGACCAAACACCCTCACCCAATTTAGAGCCAAGGCACTATACCCCTGACCTCTGCCAAAGTCCATGTAAGAAGCTGAGTCCTTAAGGGCTGAAGAAAATCTATTCTCTGGGGAAAAAAAGAATATGGATACTATACGTTGAATGAATGAATAAATGAATAACAGCAGAAATGGGTGTGGCTCCAGAGTTTATCCCATGCCCCTCACCCAATCTACCATCTCTCCTTCTCTACCTTCAGGCTCCCCAGGGTTTTCTTACCCATTGACAGGATATTCCAGGTTTGGCCCTATGTCCCAAGACCTCCTAAGGGGAGGGTGTAAGCTGCACTCTGATCAATTATACTATACCAGTGTTTCTTTTTCTCTTGGACTACATACTGTTCTCCCAATAGGTATCCCTGCTTCCACCTTTGCTCCTTATGGAATATTTTCCATACAGCAGTCAGAATGACCTTTTAAAATGGAAGTCATCACTCCCTCATCCAAGACCCTCCAGTGGTTTTCAGCATACTCAGAATGAAATCCAAAGTCCTCCCTATGGTCTATGAGACCCCACATGGCCATGGTCTGGCACCAGCCACCTCTCCAATCTCATCTACTACTCCTCTTCCCCTTGTTCACTGTGCTCCAGCCATGCTACCTCCTTGGGGTTTTCAGGACTCACTAAGTGCAGCCCAACCTCACAGTCTTTGCAATTGCTTTTCCCACTGCCCGAAATGCCCTTCTTCAAACCTTCTCATGGCTGACTCCCTCTTCTCTGGGTCCCCACTCCAGTGTCTCCTCCATTTAAAATTGTTTGGGGATACCAGCTAGCACTCCCCAGCCTTCTCTCCTTCCATAGCTTTGTAGGGAAACTGTGACCCTCCATGTCACCCCAGCCTCTCCATCACCTAGGAAATAAGAATAAAAGATGCAGGTCCTCCCACCAAACAACTAGACCTCAATTCTGCCCTTTGCTGAGGAAGTCACTGCCAGAGAGAGAGAGAGAGAGAGAGAGAGGTGGCCAGAAGAAAGTGATCTAGGAGGCCAAGGCTGGCAGATTGCTTGAACTCAAGAGTTTGAGACCAGCCTGCGCAACATGGCAAAACTTTGTCTCTACTAAAAATACAAAAATTAGTCAGGTGTGGTGGCTCATGCCTGTAGTCCTGGCTACTTGGGAAGCTGAGGCGGGAGGATCACTTGAGCTCAGGAGGCAGAGGTTGCTGTGAGCCAAGATCGTGTCACTGCACTCCAGCTTGGGTGACAGAGGGAGACCTTGTCTCAATAAAAATACAAAATACATAAAAATAAAGGGATCTACATTGGAAAAGCACTTTGATCAGATGAACTTAGCATCCTTGTCAATGGCTGAGGAGAACTGGAGAGAGAACAGTGACCCAGTGAGCCCATCTGTTGCAACATCCTTAGGTCCCCACTTACTATCCCCTCCACTGCTAACCCCTAGAAAGTATATGTTGCTACCAACCCTCACACTGTGTCCTGTAGGAAGACATAAACATGTGAGGCAGAAAGAAAAGGAAGGAAGATAGTGGCAAAGAAAAGACACAGCAAGAGGGCACACCTCAGACCCTCCCAGGCCAGGACAAGTATTAGGACCTGCAGAGCTTAGAAAGATGGCAGGTTTAGTGCCTGGCACAGAGTTGATCATAGACATGTGCTTGCTGACTGGACTAAGGGGGGAAAGCAGATGGAAGTTTGAAGGATTCAAGGGAGGGATTCTGGTTCAGATCACCAGCAGACCAGTTCTAGAACTTCACCCCTGGCAGTAGAATAGGGCACAGATGCCCCTCCTGGAAGATGAGGAATATCAGAGCTGGAGAAGACAGAGAAGATCGCCAGCCCAAACCCCTCATTCAATAGATGAAGAAGGAAGAACCCCAGGGATCATCGAGCAAGTGTGCAAGATTACACGACTGGATGGTGGTGGAAGTGGCACTAGAGCTCAACCGTCAGGACCCTTTGACCAGGGTTCCTTCCATTATAACAGGGCTTTCCTTTCTGAAGCCACTGAGACTCTGATTGAAAGAAAAAAAAAAAAAAAGAAGTAAACCGCAAAATGTAAGACAGTTAAAAGTAGAGCTTCTCTGCAGAAGTAGGAGGTGGATTTTGCTTCTCAGCCTCCACCATGACGACCACAGTGGTCTTCAAGATTTTATAGTGTGAAACCCTACAGAGTCCCAAAGAACAGTTTCAAAACCACTGCACCTATACCAACCTCAACATTTAAGGGACCATCCCTAGAATCTCCTACTTTCCCCTCAAACAGCCACAGAGGACCTGTCATTTGCACAAATGTGCAAAAAAATTCTTGAACAGATTTTTCCTTTTTACTCATACTAGCTCAAGACTGAGTCTTATAACTCTTACCAGCCTCACAGGTCTGAGCATGAGGGAACCATCAGTAAATACTCATGTGGGGGACACATTCCTTGAGGTTATCACCCTCCGCATGAAATGGAGTTACTCATTGTTGGCCTAGATTCCTCTGCAGTACATTTCAAGGGGTGTCCCTGCCCCAAGATTCTGGTATTCTGGGATTCAGTTAAGAGCTAGACTAGAGTCAGATAAAACTGGATCCTCATTCCAGAGCTCTACCACTGAGGCACTTTGTAACCTCTGACAATTACCCAATCTCCCTGAACCCCAGTGTTCTCGTTTGTAAAATGGGAGAGGTAATATTAGCACTTACATCAAAAGGGTGTTGTTAGGATTCAGTATAGAATAAAACGCAATAGGCTCCCAGCACAGACTGGTAGATAACAAGCATTCAATAAATGTTAGCCATGCCCATTATCATCATTACTATTTTTCTGTTCACCTTACTCACACTATGATTTTAGAGATCTAGCCGGGCACAGTTGTTCATGCCTGCAATCCCAGCACTTTGGGAGGCCAAGGCAGGCAGATCACTTGAGGTCAGGAGTTTGAGATCCCCCTGGCTAACATGGGGAAATCCTGTCTCTACTAAAAATACCAAAATTATCTGGGTGTGGTGGCAGGTGCCTGTAATCCCAGCTACATAGGAGGCTGAGGCAGGAGAATCGCTTGAACCTGGGAGGCAGAGGTTACAGTGAGCCGAGATCACGCCATTACACTCCAGCCTTGGCAACAGAGTGAGATTCTGTCTCAAAAAAAAAAAAAAAAAATTCAGAGATCTCTCCCATAACGTTGTGTAGTAGTTTGTATTAATATCCCAAATTCTTCACTCTCCCTATCTCCACACCCTTGGCAATTTAATATCACGGGGCCCAGCCCTGGACACTAAGCTCAGACATGAGACTTGCTTTGGCTGAATGGCATGTTAGCAAAAATGACACCAGCAGAGGCTTGAAAAGCATTTTCATATTTTCTGCTTGCTCACTCTTGCTCCTTTGCCATGAGAACATGCCCACGCTCGCCTCCTAGAGGATGAGACACATAGAATAGAACTGTCATCCCAGTTTTCCTGGCCAAGGCTTAAACTCTATGACGTTCTAGAGACGCAGTCCTGAGGCAGCTAAGGAAACTTAAGTCCAAGTCTTAGCTCCAAATTTACTACGAGCACTTAACATAGTAAGTTAAGTAGAATGGAACTTCCAAGCCTATAAGTGCCACGATGTACTTCAGCCTCATCTGCTTCAGTGTTAACTGCCTATGCTGAAGGACGTCACCACAGAGAACCAAAGAGGTGGGAGGTACTCTGGTGAGAGCCCTAGGCTAGTGGGTGTGCAAAGTCAGTGAGCCAGCACAGCTTCCTGTGCTGTGAGCTGAGAATGGAAAACAGGCAATACGCACAGAAACCATCATATGTAACATGCACGGAGCAAACAAGTAAGTACTAACTGCATGCAGCAATGATCTCATAAGCCTGATTAGGAAAGCTAGGCACTAATGTATATAAAGTAACTCTCTCTCATCTAACCTCCATATGACAAATAAGGTGTTATTTTTTTTTTCAACTCCCTTCTACCTATGAAGAAACTGAAGCTCAGAGACAGAACATGGTTCGTTCAGGGTCACAAAAGAGTAAGTGATGCAACTGAATCTTAAATTCAAGCTTTTGAATGATAAGCCCCATATTTCTATCATATATCACACTGGTTACTATTATACCACTGTTCCTGGGATATGTTAGATAAGGTGGCAAAATATATGAATCTTCCCTTCACGTGTTCACAGCACATTTCAATAATCAATCATTAATTAGTCATGGTGCCATAATGTTGAGCCCAGAGGGAGCTTCAGAATCCTTCTCAACCCAACAGTCCAACAGTGTTACCTTCCCATCAGTTGCAACGGGCATATGAAATAAAACCTATGGGCTCATCCTGCAGTAATTAAATGCATTTGGATGGCACACAATGGGCCCACCTATGCCAGACTCTGCCCTGTAACAGTGAGTTATTATATAATATCAAACCTTCTCATCTAGGGCTGCTAATCCAGGATTGTAATAATTTGAATACAGTTTCCATGATCCTCAAAAGATAGAAGTCCCAATTATATCTTTCTCTACCAAGTTTCAGGTTTTACTTAACAACAAAAAGCATTTCAAAGTTTTTTTAATTAAAAAGTCAGTATATTTTTCAAACCCAAGTCTCAAAAAAAGTATTCTATCAGCATGGCTTCAACTTCTGGGCGCACTGGATAATTCTGGAATGTTTATGGTTCTTTGTTTATGATCCATTACTATACAATCAGGACTAATACAACCTGTAATTTTGCATTAGTTGTCCCACTTTCCTTATTAGTACCTATTTATACCTTAGCTTTCAAAAACCTGCTATGCTTGAAAGGTAACAAAACTGCCTTTCTTTTTAAAATACCCATCTTTCTGCTATGCCAGGATGGGCATTTGTTATTCCAGGTTAGATAAATCTTTTAATACATGCAGAAAGGTGAAGGTAACAAGAGGGAGTTAAGCAGTCACAACCTCCATTTCATTCAACACAACACACACTTATTCATTCAATCAACAACACTCTAATAAATATCTGCTACTTGGGCCGGGCTCGGTGGCTCACGCCTGTAATCCCAGCACTTTGGGACATGGAGGTGAGTGGATCATGAGGTCAGGAGATCGAGATCATCCTGGTTAACGCAGTAAAACCGCGTCTCTAATAAAGCTACACAAAATTAGTCGGGCATGGTGGCACGAGCCTGTAATCCCAGCTAATCGGGAGGCTGAGGCAGGAGAATCGCTTGAACCCAGGAGGCAGAGGTTGCAGTGAGCCGAGATCTAGGCCACTGCATTCCAGCCTGGGGGAGAGAGCAAGACTCCATCTCAAGAAAAAAAAAAAAAAAAAAAACCTGCTACTTGCCAGGCACCCTGTAAGAAGTTCCTGGAGTCCCAAAGATCCCAGCCAGAGTTTAGTGGGTGAAGGGAGATAGACGTGTGAGCAATAACCATAAGGGGATATGACAGATACTTAAAGAACGAGTGGTTTTGCTAGACCCGGCCACAGGGTAGGTGTCCCAACAGCAGGAAAATCGCAAATAAAGACAGGGGGATAGGAAAGATCATGGTGTGTTCAGGAAGCCATAAGAAGTTCTATCTAGCTGGAATGTAGGATGGGTGGGAAGGAATAGTGGGAAAAAAATGTAAGGCTAAAAAGTCATGTTGGGGGCAGAGTTCCAAAGGTCCTGGATGCCAAGCTGAGAAAGTCTTGGGGAGCTGTTGGAAGATTTTAAACAGACGGAGTGATGGAACAAAGTCTGTATTTTCGATGGTGTGGGACCTGGTTTTGAAAGGAATACAGCAGGACACAGAGAGACTAATAAGGAGGCCATGGCTCATATCCAGGGGAGACAGGACAGGGGCCTGAGCTTGATCCCCATGCCTAGTTCTCAACTATCCATGGCCATTCTCCATACACCTGGGCAGCCAGGGTGTCTCAATATCTGAGGCCGCATCTTATCCAGATACATAATCTGAAAGAGTGAGAACGGAGAACACAGCAAATAGCCTCCTTTCTAGACTCTGTACCTTACCTTGGAACTGCCTGAATTTCAGAATTCCTGATCCTGTCCCCGGTCAGCATGTCCAGCCCTCCCAACCTCTGGCCACATCTCTACATAAGCCAGTCCCTTTGTCCCCCTGTCCCTCAGGGAAAGAGTTATCTTGGATGCTTCAAATCCTCCATGGAGTTTAGGGTGCTCTGGGGATAGTGGACCAAAGTAGAAGCTTAGCAGGCACAACCCAGCACTGAAACCTGAACATCCACCTCCAACATCATCAGAACAAAAGATAGCCAGATGTTTGAATCCACTGGGTGCTCTAAAAAGCAGCCATCCCATTTTAAGCATAAGGAGAAAAAAGTACTACTACATTTGATACAAGCACATCTAGGAGGGTGGGAGGGGAATGACCTTCAAAAGAAATTTGACAAGAATTGATCCAGCAAAATTAGTCAAGCCCACATTTCCAAACATGTGCTCCACAGAAGACCAGTCCCACAAAATGCTCTGAAGGCAAAAAGAGAAAAGAAAGAAAAATATACATTTTAGAAGCATCAAACTATTTCCCCATTTTAGAGATCACAATGAACAATAGAATATTAAAGATTCCAAGAGGCCCTGGAGGAAAGAAATCTGAATGAATGCTTCAGCTTCCCCCTTTTGCAGGTGGACAAACTGAGGTCTGAAACATTTTCACGTGGCTGTGCATTGTTAGTTAGTGTTCCCAACGCTGCAAGTGAAGTCAAGCAACCATCTGGCAAGCACTGTGTCTCACACTTCACGAATGCCTAGTCATCCTGATTAATATTCAAGAGGACCCTAAATATTTGTTGAGTGACATTACCAAAAATAAGTTTGGAATTCTTTTATGTGGAGATGGATATACTAACTTGTAAATTTTTCATCATGCATTTACTCATCCACCTATTATGTTCTGAGTGTGCTGCTAGCACTGGGCATAAAGCTATGAATAAGACAAGTCCAGCCTTGATTACAAGGAGCTTAGAGCTTAGTGGGAAAGTAAAGATCAAGAACTTCAAAAAGTAGTGAGAGGCTCTGCAAAGAGATAAAGTGTAGGTCTGATGTGCCCCACCCCATCCACCTTTCTTGTAGAGCCTCTCTTTCCAAGGATGGATGTTATTTCTATTACTGTATCTTCATTTAAATAGTTTTCTTCCCACACTCACCCTCTGGCTTCCTTATTTGTAGTGCCAAAAAGAAGAAGAAAAAAAAAAGTTCCCAACACCCTGCCAGAGTAAAAGCAATTGTGAAATCCCAAGTATAGTACGGATCTGTGACCACCTCCCCCTAAAACTCTCTCCTCGCCGAGAAGCATCTGCCCTCCTCAGTTAGTCCGGAAGAGAGAAGCACCCAAAGTCTCATTCAAGGCAACGTGGCGGCTGGTCTTTACAACACCTTCCCAAAATAATAAGGCTTTGAGAGAGTTTACCTCGGGTGAGCCCACGCTCTTCTAGCAGCTGTGTGTGTGTGTGTGTGTGTGTGTGTGTGTGTGTGTCCTTTATTCCTAAGGCTAGGACCTTCCTGCTCCAGCGGCTGCTCTCTGGCCCTGGGTAGCCAACTGCGCCTCCCGATGCCTCTTTTGAATTCTTCCCTCTGTGCCCTCCAGAATTCCCACTGTTCGTATTTGACTCCTTGCAATACAGAAAGCTACGTCTTCTCTAATCAAATGATTTCTTTGCCAAACGCTCTGTGTTGGGGCCATGTGTATCCCAGGATGGGAGCAGAGTAGACAGCATCCTTTCTTCCCCTCTGCGCTTATGTCATCATTCAAGGGCCTCATGCCATCTGCAACCCCACCTCTCTCCCTCTTCACAGCTCTCACCTACCACTTGTAGTCAATTATGTTACTGTTCAGAAATATTCACTCATGGTCCCCTTCTGCCTGCACGGGTGGAGTCTATTTCCCCATACCTTGAATTCTGGCTTGGTCACATGATTTGCTTTAGCCAAGGAAATATTAGTGGGCGTGACATGACCAAAAGTTTGAAAGTGTTTGCTCTGTGGTACCTCTGTCCTCATGATGAGATGAGCATGCCTGGTCTAGCCCACCAGTCCCAAGAGGTCAATGACCAGAGCTATTCCAGCCACCCACCCCAACTATGACCAACCTAGATCAGCCAAACCCCATCCAAACTGCAGGTGCAAGATCAGTGGAATTACCCAGTCGAGTATGGCCTAGATCAACTGCCTCCAGATGTGGAAGCTAAACCAAGGCTTAGTATTGCATACCACCCAGTTTTTTGTGATTGTTTGTTATGCAGTAATATCTGCATATATCACCCCAAGATTACTTTCCCACATCCACTGAGATATGTAACTGGCTATGTTTCCCTCTGCACCCTGACTCCCACTATGGTGATCAATGCCCATGTGCTCAATGCCCTGGCTTCATGGCCTTTGTGCCTCCTCTCCAGTAACCTGCACCTTTTTTCCCACTCCCTTATCACTGATCTGGACTTCAACCCCACCCAGAATTACCTCTCCAACAAATACCTATCTCAGAAAAATCTTATTTCTATGTCCTGTCTCTTCCTAACTCTCCTTGCTAACCTGACCAAAGCTATATGGCACCCTAATCTCTTCACTCACAGTCTATCACCCCTCCCATACTCCATTCTCTTCACTTCTTACCTAGAAGAGGTTTCATAGTCAATCATTCCCTCATCCCCTGGACTTCCACCACCCTCTGGTTCTCTATCTTGAGGAATCTAAGCGACCACTTCCCCTGCTCCTGAGCAACAAATAGGTACTAGAAATCAAAACCCCATCTATGCCAACAAATGCAACTACAGTATGGTTCTGTCACTCTCAACCTCAGCTACTTAGCAATCCTTCAATTTTTCCCCAATATGCTCCTTTCTCCAGCTCTTCCAAACCCTTTTCCCCTTCCTCATTCAGCAGATGCCACAGGGGATCGTTTTTTACTGAAAAAAAAAAATGAGGCTTTTAGACACGAAGGCCTGTGCTTCTCTCCCCTCTGGCTACTCACTTTCTCTCCTACCTACCTTCCCTACTTCCCTTCTCAATGAAAAATGGTCCCTTTAAAACTGACTTCTCCCCAGTGCTCCTTCTCCAAGCCCTGCGACCTCCCTGGGACCCTGTTCTATCAACACTTTCTCAAACCTCTACAGGTTCCCCACTCGCCCCCTGCCCCCAGCAGCATGCCAGTTACCTTATAAGAAAACGGGACTCTTCCCTCTTCCCTCACCTTAAAGATATTCTCTGTGATCCTTTTCTCCATCAAAACTCATCATCTCCATTTCTCCCTTTCTATCCTCATCCTCTGCATTCCGGCTTCTGCCCCCACATGTCCCTGACTCACACAGCTCTCCCCAAAGTTACCAGTGGCTTCCAAAATACCATACCAGAGCTTCTTCTCAGTTCCCACCTCCCAGGCCTTCCTGCTGCATCTGCTGCTGTCGGGCCCCCTTCCTGGCATGTTCGGGTACTTCCCCCTCCTCCCTCTCTGCACACCTTTGAAAGTCACTCTCAGGTGCTCCTTTTCTCCCTGTCACTCTTCAGATACCCTTCAGATGTCAGGGTCCCTGGAGCTCTATCTCCAGATCTCTTCACAAACTACCCACTATCCCTGACCCTCTTAGTCCTGAATGCCCCCCAGACAACTCAGACATACTCTGACTACAACCAAACTCTTTGTTTTCCTCCTTTACATCCTCTCTTAACTGTTCCTTCTGAATTTATCCTCCTTAGTATTCTCATTCATTCACTCAGTAGGCCCAGCTAGCAACCTGGGCATTATCCCACTCTCTTCATCTCCTCTCTCTCATACTCTCACATCCAATCAATTTTCTTATGTTCTGAAGCTATCTCCTCAATATCCCTCCTTTCCTTCTCTCTCCTTTTCTCTATCTATACCCCTCTCCCCTTCTACCCTCCATCCCCATCCACCTCAGTAACTCAGTTCAAACAGGTCTTCATCAGTTGGATTATTTCAAAAGCCTAATAGCTGATCTTTGTACTTCCAACCTCTCCCTCCTTTCAACTCTCCTAATGTACTGCTTCCAAGCCAGAATTAACTTTCTAAAACTCACATTTAAGCAGATCACTCCCAGGCTTCTAAAGAAGCTCCTTGCTGCCAATAGGAAAGAGTCCAAGCTCCTTAGATTCAGATTCTAGGAACAAATAACATTTTTGAAAACTCACCAGATACCCAGCACTGTGCTCATCTTATCCTTGCATAAATCCACTGATGTATTATTACCTCCACTTTAGAGATGGGGAAAATTAAGACATCAAGTCTAAGTAACTTATTCGAGGTCACACGGCCAAGAGGCAGGGCCAAGATGAAACCCAAGCCTTCTAACTTGGATCAGGGTGCTTTCCACTGAGTCCTTTATTGGTCAGCCTTTGAGATTAATAATTTGGACTTGGGCTACATGGTCGTCTGTGTTTATCTGATGAGGGTTCTCAACAGTGGCCTTTTTCAAATTCTCACGCTATTCAGTGTCTCCTGGAAACCAAAGTCTCAGTGGACCTCACTTTAAGAGGTCTAATTTTCTAATCCCACTAACCTTAAATTTAACATTGGGTTAAAAATCTCAGCATCAGATGTCACATAAAATTTCCAGTGATTCTCCCTATCCCCTGGAAATAGTCACCCTGTATATTGGACAGGAATTGTTGGGGGCTGAACTGAATCCCCTCTCCCACCCAAATTCCTAATCCCCAGTACCTAATGTGACTGTATTTGGAGTTAGATTGTTTAAAGAGCTAATTAAGTTAAAATGAGGCCCTTAGGGTGGACCATAATCCAATCAACTGGTGTCCTTATAACAAGTGGTAACTTGGACACAGATACACGCAGAGGGAAAGCAATGTAATGACACGGAGAGAATGCAGCCATCTGCCCACCAGGAGAGAGGCCTCAGAAGAAATCAGTCCTGCCAACACCTTGGACTTCAACCTCTAGAACTGTGAGAAGATAGACTTCAGCTGTTTAAGTCACCCAGTCTGTAGTAGTTTACTATGGCAGCCTTCAAACCAATACAAAGGGGCTCTCTTTCAGAAATCCTCAAGCATTAAAGGAAATTCTCACAGCTTAGGTACTCCGGCACTTCTGACTCTTCCAATCCCAAAGGTAAGAAAAAGAAATGAGGGAAGGTAGAGAATTTGAAAAGCCAAGGAAGGCCATGCCTTACAGATGCTACACATTAGAATTGTGATGCAATTTCATTCTTCTTAGCAACTGATTGAGGACTCCTGGGGCCTTTGATATTGCTTTATTCTAGAAGGATTAAGTTCTCAGAGAGAATTAATATCCCAGAAAATGGAGATGCTTTCTAACCAGGACTGGGGGTCTACCCTGTGGCATCGGGCCAGGTTTCCAGACTTACAGATGTCATGGGGAAGTAAAATTTGATCCCTCCAAAAAGAGAATGTGCCTAATAAGGACATAAGATTAATTTTTTATTTCATCAAGTAAAGACTTTAGGAAAAAAAGAGAGAGAGATAGGGTCTTTCTTGGTTGCCCAGGCTGGAGTACAGTGGCGTGAATATGGCTTACTATAGCTTCAAACTCCTAGGCTCCAGTAATCCTTCCACCTCAGCCTCCCAAGTAGCTAAGAGTACAGGTGTGCACCACCATGCCTAGGTAACTTTTTTTTTCTGTAGAGACAGGGTCTTGCTATGTTGCCCAGGCTGGTTTTGAACACTGGGCCTCAAATAAAGGCCTTTTTATAAAACAACAAACTACAAACCAGTTAAAAGAAATCACAAAAGTATATTATATACACATACATATATGAACATGGATAAATCTTTAAAAATATTGAAGAAAGGAAAATAGCAAGATGCAAAATATGTGATGACACTCTTTATACACATTAAGAGAATGCTATTTAAGCCAGATGTGGTGGCTTACACCCGTAATCCCAGCACTTTGGTAGGCCAAGGCAAGCAGATTACTTGAGGTCAGGAATTCAAGACTAGCCTGGTCAACATGGTGAAACCCTGTCTCTACTGAAAATACAAAACTTAGCCCAGCATGGTGGTACACGCCTATAATCCCAGCTACTTGGGAGGCTCAGGCAGGAGAATCACTTAAACCTAGGAGGCGGAGTTTGCAGTGAGTCAAGATCGCACCATTGCACTCCAGCCTGAGCGACAGAGCGAGGCTCCATCTCAAAAAAAAAAAAAACAACAACAAAAAAACAAACTATTTGTATGCATTAAGAGAATACTCATGCACAATACAATAACATTCAGGCTTATAAATGTATGAAAAAGCATGAATATTTCTAGAAGGATGTAGGTCAGTATCATGATTGTTCTCTTTAAAATAGAGTTTCTCAACCTGAGTGCTATTAACATTTGGGACTAGATAATTCCTTGTTGCAGGCGCTCCTTGCATTGTTGGATGATTGGCAACATCCCTGGCCTCTACCCACTAGATGACAGTAGCACCCCCAAAACTGTACTGGTTGAGAACCACTGCTCTCAGCAAAAAGAGAAGATAATGTAAGTAAGAAGATGGTTAACAATAATTTTTAAAACTATATTTGTAATATTTTTGTTCTTAAAAAATATTGTAAGAAAATATATATCAATTGTTCATTTGAGTGATAGAAATATGAGGGTTTGTTATTTTTCTGAGTCTCATACATTTATAAAATAAAAACTACCATCTATGAGAACTGTAATTTCATGTATTAAAAGGGTAATTTTTAAATCAAACAAGCAGGAAGGCTAGACTAAGATGAGGTGTTGTGGGTTGAAAAAGACATGTTGAAGTCTTAACACCTGGTACCTGTGAATGTGACTTTATTTGAATACAGGGTCTTTACAGATGTTATCAAGTCAAGATGAGGTCATAGTGGAGTAGGCTGGGCTGCAAATCTAATGTCTGGTGTCCTTAGACAGAGAGAGAGATATGGACACGGACACAGGGAAGATGACCATGTGATGATGGAAGTGGCGACTGGAGTGAGGCCACTACAAGTCAAGGAACGCCAAGGATTGCCGGTAACACCAGAAGCCGGGAAGAGGCGAGGAAGGAATCTTCCCTAGAGCCTTCAGAGGGTGTGTGGCCCTGCCAACACCTTGGTTTCAGACTTCCGGCCTCCAGAACTATGAGCTAATACATTTTTGTTGTGTTAAGCCACCTGGTTGCTGGTACTTTGTTAGAGTTCTCCCAGGAAACTAACGCATAAAACTATGCTCCTTTTCAAACTCACTGCATTGCTGGGGAGGTCTTCATTCTCCTATCAACCAGTGAAAACACTGTCTCAAGCCAACTTGCCTTTGCCAGCCACAGGGAAGCTCAGGGGCTCTGGCCAGCTAGAGAACAAGGAACCCTGTAGCTTCCCCACTGTTGGGGCTGTGTTGTATAGTGGTAGAACAAGATGGGAAAAGAGCAGTATTCACAGCAGAGCTGACACTGGTTCTGTGAGCTTTGCCGAGTGGGACCTCAGTTTACTCATCTGAGCAATGGAACAAAAAGAACAAGTCACAGAGACATCTGGAGGACAAAATGAGATCATGTATATGAAAAGGACTTACAAATGCAAACTATCATCAGCACCAAGTTATCATTTCACACCTGGACTAAAAACAGACAATCAGCCCCAGAAAAGACAATTAACTTGATACCTTTAGGAAGAAAAAAAAAATCTGTCTTTGAATATAATTACTTTTATACTAGATTGGGAAATCTCTATCCAGTCTCAAGAGGGTTAAAAATGAGGAAGGGAGACAGATACACACTGAAAAATGGCAGCAAAAATAAAACCAATGGAAGTTTTTATACCATGCTCCCTAAAAATTTTTAATAAAACTTGCTCCTCTGTTTTCTCTTTGATTGGTCATCTTAGCAGGAAATTCCCCATGTTTATCATTACATACAAAGCAGTCTATCAATCACCATGCCGAGCTTTTAGTATGTGGAGCTATGGCACCCAGACCAAGCCCTGGGAGGGATGCCCTTAAGAAGGAAGAAGTAGAAACGGGGTCAAAGTTTAGAACCCAGAACAGATGTGGGAGATTCCAAGAATGGCCACCTAGGTGCACAAAACCCCCAGCACAAATGAACCCCCACCCCCCTCCCACAGCACAAACGAAACCCCCAGCACCAACAAGCAGTGGCAGGAAACAGCTGTGGGTGCTTCCTAGTCTATTTCCCCAGTTCCGACAGAGCTCCAGTTGAATTTTTCTTCTCTTTATAAAGACCTCCAGAACGCAGTTTCCACGACCTTTGTTGCCTTCTCTGTTTCCAGCATTTAACCACTCTGAATGCCAGAAAGTTCTTTCTGGGATCTAACAAATCTCTCAAGCTGGAAGCCATGCCGCCTCCTCTTGCTTTGTGCCCTGTTTGGGAGCCTGTCTGGTAATAGCCTCGCCTTCCTAATTTGAGCTCAACCTGTTCATGAGGATTGATGGAGCTTCCTGCTGAAAGGAGCCTTTAGACATGAGGCAACCCCTTCCTTCCACTGATGAGGGAGCCGGGACCCAGAAGCTAAAACACTGGGCCATCCCACAGGCCTCCTCTCTCCTCCATAGAGCTGATGCTCCAAAAACTTTTTAGCTCCTTTTTAGAAATACATTAAAAAGATCTCATCTACAGGGTCAGTGGGAGAGGGTCAGAGAGGGCTTGGGAACAGGATCAGCAACAGGGTCTGGACGGTACCCCCATCCACCCCCATCTCCAGTGGGTTTAGGCTTCTTTGAAAACACTAAGACGTGGCACAGTACTGACATTTGTAAAATACTTTAGAGTTTACAAAAAAAGCACTCTTTCATATATTATCTCATTTAATCTTCAAAGTTTCTATTTAAAATGCACATGATCACCCCCACTTTACAGATGAAGAAAGAGTCCAACAGGTTAATGGCTTACTCAAGATCATATCAACTCTGAGAAGACAGCCCATATGGAACCCAGGCATTTGCCTTCAAATCTCATGCAAGACCCCCACAGCAAAGAGCACATGAGAGTCAGAGTTGAGAAAAAAAGGTGTGAGCCCCAGCTCTGGCACCCCTCGCCATGTAAACACAGGGAAGTCACCGGCCTCCCGATGCTTGGTCTCTCCTAATGCGAGACAAGGAGGTTGGGCAAACAAGGACTTTGAAAGTCACTCTCACCTCTGGAGGAGTGTGCCTCCCTCTGCCTTTTATTTGGTTTCTACGCTTATTTTATTTTTACTTATCAAATATCCATTTATTTTCTTTACCACTCTCTTTGTGGATTATCCACCAGACCAAAACATCATGACTAAGCATCCCCAGTGTGTCCGGCATGGAGGGACAATGATCAGGTAGCCCCTGCTCTTGTGGAGCTTTTAGCCTATTGGAAGAATCAGGAATTCTTGGAAATTTCTGATTCCAGCCAGGAAAGATGTGAAACTTTGACTGTGACAAATGTCACTAAGGCAGAATGTACCACGCCCGAACACAGTACTTAAAGAGCACTAGGAGGGGACTCCAGACCTCCCTGAAGAAGTTACTCCTGTGCAGAGACATGAAGGAAAGAGAAGAGGGGAAAGAGGAACACCCCAGGCAGAGGAAACATCATGGACAGAGGCCCTGTGGTAGGAATGGGCAAGGCAAGTGCAAGAGACTGAAAGGCCAGTGGGGCTGGAACAGGGACAGGGAGGAAAGCATAGAAGGCAATAATAATAGAGGGCTAGGAAAGGCCCAGACCAGGCCCAGAAGGCCAGGATAAAGGGTATAGACTTTATGCTAAGAGCAGTTGAAACCATTGGAAGGTTTTAGGAAACTGGAGGTAAAGTAGAAGGGACCACAGGACCAGACACATCAGGGTATCCTTAGGTAATGAAGAGGGATCTGCTACCATAGGCCTGCCTCCAACAAACTCAGATAACATGCTCACATGAGCTGAGCAAATCCCACTTGCTTGGATGCTGAGTTTTTGGCGAATAAACAGACAACAGTTCACTATAGCTGTCCCCTGGTCTGGAAAAACATGTTTTGCTCTCCCTTCCCTCTCGCTGTGTTTCTGCAAATGCCTCATTGCTCTCTGGGTGGCCTGGCCCTCCCCTATGAGGGTAGCCATGGAAGTGCACCACTGAGATCTCCTTCAAGAGGACATGCCACAGAGAGCAGAGTTACAACAGCACAGCTACCACCTTTTGGATCAATCACTGCATTCACATTGCAGCCACTCCCCCAAAAGCTGCTTCCAGCCAACAACCAAGCACATTGGAGTACTCATGCCAATCCATTCCCATCCAATTCAGGATTCCTCTAACAATCAGCTCTTGCTTGGGGACTTCCCATCAGCCTGGCTGAGACTTTCTCAGAGCTGTGCTGCAGAGGAGGCTCTTCCTATTCAATCTTTCCTTGAGCTCTCCTTTCATCGAACTCAGGTCTGCATCAAGGTTTGAACACTCTCCCTCCCCTTTAATCTTACATAGGCATCTCCCTCAATAAGATTCTTGCATGTCTAATCAATCCTATTTTGATGTCTGCCTCTTGGAGAACTCATCCTAATTCCCCTTCCATTCTCTTCCCCCCATCTCAGATCAGTCTTCCTAAGAGGACTAAGATGATTCCCACTAACCTGGCCTGACTCATACGGGGGCTCTCTGGGACTTGGGCAGCACATCCTGTCATTTCTTATAGCATGCTGCCCCAGACCTAGGCTTCCAGCCATCCTAAACTATCAAGAACTATTTGTTTCCAAGGAAAGCACTAGATGAGTTTTGCCAAAGCTGTGGTTCCTCAAAATCAGTCAAACCAGGGAGTTCCTCAGAACAGTTTTTTAAGCCATGTCCATAAAACCCAGGGCCTTAGAGGTGCTCTAAGTGGGTCTAACAAAAGGGAGGCCTAGTTGGCAGGCTCTGGAGACCCCCAAACCACACTTTAACCAGAACAGCTCCACTTTTATCTTTTTTATTTCATTTTGTTTTGTTTTTGGTACTGAGATTCTTTGTAAGATTTCATTTGATCAAAAAAAAAAAGGTTCCACTGCCAAAAGTAAAAATATATCTAATTGAAAAACTGCTATCAGGGGACTTTTTTTTCTGGGAATGGCAGGCTATTACCATTAAAAACAACTAAAGATCTGGATAAAAAGCACAATGTATCTTCTTAAAATCACCAAAATGCTGATCAGATAGTAAGAAAAGACTAGTCTAAAAGAGAAAGGAAACAGGAATCCAGACAAGTATGAAAATCACTTTTGCCCTGAAAACATCTTCTGAGTCTGGCAAATTTGATCTTTATTTTGACAGCTTGGCAGGGCAAAAGAGAAAAAAATCCACAACCAGAACCCACATAAAACAGGAAGACCAAAAGTAGACCCTCCTCACAATAACCTGGGTCCCTAAGGGTGAGGATAAATCAGAAATTGACTAGTCCTCAAGATAATCTATAGACTGGGTTTGAATCATTTGTTTTTGAGGAAGCCTCAAGCCATTAATTTCATTTAAGTGGGGGCAGGGGGCAAGATTTATAGTGTCCTCAAGTGTCTGCCAGAAAACTAAAATAAAATTGTTCTGTAGAGGAAGGCACCTTCTTCATCTCAGGCTTAATTTATACTTATAAATCATTTTCATGTACAATGACCAGCATGCAATCAAAGATAACCAGACACACTGTGAAACCACGAGTGAGAACCATTAAAACTAACAGATATGAGTGAGCATCTCTCTCTCTCAGCTCTGAGACCCTATTGGTACTAGAAGTGTCTCCACTGAGTCACAGTAATCTAGTTAGCTGTGCTCAGAATACCACTCTGAGATCTGCCAGCTCCATCTACACTCTCCCTTCTAACAAAGCAGGAGGCTCCATTTTCTAGCCAAGAAGTTCCCATACTTTCGAAAGGACACCCCCAGACCCTAAGCATATGATCCCAGAGTCAGCCTTATGCTTTCACTGTAGGGAGGAAGTTCTACAGTTCCATTCCTATGGAAAGATAAAACCATTTACACCATAAAGACAACAGTGATTCCCCTTTAGGTCACCACTACAACAGCACAGCCCCCCTTTTCCACTTTCTTCCTCCTCCCTAACAGTTCTGACCCTGCCTGCCCTCCCTCTTGATCAAGACTGCTCTCCTAATTAAAATAAACAAATGTCAGGAAGCAATTACTGCAGAGAAAGAGGCAGATGGTAGAATACTGGCACTCTGGTATTGCATTAAGCAGTAACTTGCTATCTCTTCAAAGTTTCTGCACTTTAATTAAGCATCGTTATAGACAGGTTCAATGAGCTTTGGAGTGGGGTTTATCAAATTAGCTTCTCACAGGGCTGATGCTGTGTGATTGCAAGAGGTGTTCCTGATGCAAGGCTCAGCTGCCTGAGAGGGCCCAGGAGGGGAGCAAAGGGCAAGAAGGCCCAACTCCACTCCCTTGGCAGATCAGAGGAGGGGGTGAAACTCTACCCACAGTGGTGGAGAGGGTGAAACAGTAGAGAAAAACTAAGTGAACACTGAGGTGGGGATTCAGACATCCCCCAAGCTGAGCACTTGCTTTTTCCCTTTATCCCCCTTCTGTGTGTGCTACCCACAACAGCCTAGCCCAAAAGAGAAAGACTAGACTCTAGGAGATGGCAGGACAAAGAGTGAAATCAGACAGATCTCAATTCTAATTCTTCTTACAATCCAAATAACACTGGACAAACAACTTTTCTGTGCCTCAGGAGTTTTTCTCTTCATTTGCAAAATGGAAGTAATAACAGCTAACAATTTTTGAATACTTACTATGTGCCAGGCACCATTCTAAGCACTTTATGTGTCTAATTCATTTAATTCTTCTCTCTGAAATATTATAAGGTAGGTATGATCATTACCCCATTTAACAGATGAGAGGCTGGAGGCACTGGGAGAATAAACCTGCCCAAAGTCACACAGGTGGTAAGTGGTGGAGCCAAAACTCTAACCAGGCAGTCTGGATCTAGAGCACATGCTCCCTCGTGGTCACAAAACACCACAAGGCAAATTTAAGAAAAAATGATTTGCTCAACAATAAAATCAGATTTACCACGGCTGCTTGCAACATAAATAAATCTTTAAAATGTTATGCTGAGCAAAACAAGACATAAGTCCATTTACATAAAATTCCAGAAACAGAAAAGTCCATAAATAATGATAAAAATTATATCCGTGGTTGCCTGGGGCCAGGGGTGGGGACAGAGACCACCAAGAGGCACAGAAAAACTTCTGGGGGGTGATGGGGATGTTCTCTATCTTGACTATGGTGTTTGTTACACAGGTGTATATATTTGCCAGTATTCAAACTGTACACTTAGAAAATTGAGGTACTTTATTGTACATAGCTTACACCTCAAACAAATTTTTGGAAACCTACTTACTAAATGAACACAAAAATATAAATGGCAGTGTTACGGTCTGAATGCTCACATTCCCCCACCTAAGTTTATATGCTGAAACCATCCCCAGTGTGATAATAAGAGGTGGAGTCTTTGGGAGGTGATTGGGTCATGACGGTGAAGCCTTCATGAATGGGATTCGTGTCCTTACAGCAGAGGCCAGAGGAAGCTTATTTATCCCTTCCGGCCCTTCTGCCATGTGAGCACACATTGAAGATGCCACCTACAAGAACTGGTTCTCACCAGACGCTGAATCTGCTGGCAATGTGATCCTGGATTTCCCACTCTCCAGAACCATGAGTAAAAAATATCTGTCATTTCTAAATGACCCAGTCGAAGGTATTTTGCTATAGCAGCCTGAATGGACTAAGACAAGCAGTGATCCTTGTGTGGTGGGATTCATTCATTCAACAAATATTTATTAAGCACTTATTATGTGTCAGGCAATGTTCTAGGTGCTGTTGACACATCAGAGTAAACAGATTAAAATACTTGCCTTTGTGGCTCTTAAATTCTAGTGGAGAGAGACAGATAATAAGCAAATACATAAATATAACAAATAGTATGCCCAATGGTGACAAGTACTCTGGAAAAAATAATAAAGTAGAGAAGAAGGAATTAAGAGTGCTGAGGGAGAGGACTGCAATTTAAAACAAAGGGTTCAGGGAAAGCCCCCTTCTCAGCAAGGTACATGATATGGTTTGGCTCTGTGTCCTCACCCTAACCACATCTCAAATTATAATCCCCATAATCTCCACGTGTTGAGGGAGGGACAAGTGGGAGGTGATTGTATCATGAGGGTGGTTCCCCATGCTGTTCTCATGGTAGTAAGTTATCACGAGATCTGATGGGTTTATAAGGCAGTTTTCCCTGCTCTTGCTAGCTTTCTCTCACCTGATGCCATGTAAAATGTGCCTTTTCCCCTTCCGCCATGATTATAAGTTTTCTGAGGCCTCCCCAGTCATGCCGAACTGTAAGTCAACTAAACTTCTTTTCTTTATAAATTACCTGTTCTCAGACATGTCTTTATAGCAGTGTGAGAACAAATATAGCACATGAGCAGAGAGGAAGACAGGTGAGGTAATCGCACCTGCCCTAAGAGCAGACCTGTCCAGCCTCTGTGTTCTCCTTCAGCCCTGCTCCACAATCCTCCACCTCTGGCTGCCCTCTCCTTTACCTCAGGTTCTCCATGCTCTTCCTGTTTCACCTGCCTCTTCTTCCCACAGCTGGCACAGTCCTGCCCACCAAGGTCTCAGGCCCCCCTCACACCTCCAGTCACATCTCCCAGGCAAGCCTTCACACCTTGCTGCACACCACCTGCTTGGTTTAGAACATCTCGTCACCTCCCAGGTGCAGACTCACCTCCTTCAGACAAGTTTCAAGAAAACAAAACCGACCTGCTGGGGACAAGGCTTAGGAGGTCTGTGTGGCCAAGACACTGATTTTATCTCAAGTGGGATGATGAGTGTCGAGGCCCAGAAGTTCAGGTGACCGTCAATATTAGTGATCATCTACTACAGGAGATACTGGAATTATAAAGCTTAGTAAAACAGGGCCCCAACCATCATGGGGACACATATGCAAACTACAAATTAAATAGCACATAATGGCTGTATTAGTGGAAATCATCATAACAATACAGTACTTGCTATGAGCTTAGCATGTGCTGAGAGTTGGACCCAGCATTTAGTACACACACAGCCATATAATCCTCACATAGCCTCATCAAGTAGATAACCTACTCCTATCTTACAGATGAGGCTCAGATAAGTTAAGTAACTTGCCCAGAGTCACAGAGCTTGAAGGTGGCCAAATCAGAATTAGAATTACATCTGTCCCATTCCAGAGGCTCCAGTCTCACCACTCTAATAAAATACACATTGGCATAGAAGTAGCTCAGGGAAAGAAGTGTTACCTGTGTCCACTGGTATAGGGATGGCCTCAGATAGGAGACATTTGATCTGGATTTTAAAATATGAATAACTGATTTGAAGGATTATAAGGGGGAAGAGGTGGGAAGGAAGAGGGAAGAAACATGAGGAAAAGCACAAACAATGTGGTATTGAACAATGGCAAACTGGACTTTTATTGGGGGCACAGTGTCAAGAGCAGGAGGATAGAGAACTTGAGCTTGAAGAGGTCAACAGTGTCCAGTTTTGAAAGGCCTCCAGATCAAGCTAAGGATATATATTTATTTTATTTAACAAGGCACACACTAACAAAGCACATAGTAAATACTATTTATATAGTATTTACTCTGTGTTAAGCACTTTTTTAAGCATATCACAAATGTTAACTCATTGAATCCTTCTAACACCCGACAAATAGGTATCAATATTATCGCCCATTTTATAGGTGAGAAAGTTGAAGAACAGAAAGATTACATAACCTACCTATGCTAACTCAGCAAGTAGATGAAATTCAAACCCAGGCAGTCTGACTCCAGAGTCCAGGCTTTTAGCCACTTCCTAGGCTACATTAACAAGATTTTACAGGGGAGGCAATATTTCACACAAGGAATGTTGTGCTTAGTTTTATTTCCTTAAGATTTCTACCACCATATGTCAGAAAAACATAAAACAGAAGAAAAAAAAGAATGGGTGGTAGGAAGACCCCCCAAGAAGGCACTAAAGTGTTCTGTTGAAAGCTGATAATGATCTATTGGCAAGAAAGACACAGAGGAACAAGTAGAGTTCAAAGATATTTTAAAAGAAGAACCAAAAGGGCATGATGACTAATGTGGTGGAGAAAGAGGGATACTGCAGTTGGCTTCCACCTTTCCAGCTCAGATTCCTGGATAGATGGAGATGCTACCCACTCAGATATGCAGGAAATGATGACACGCAGACCTGAGTGTGTTAAGTCTAATTCTCAACTTACTATGGATTCTCAATTGTAAGAACAAGTAGGAGTTGCCTGTGTAGCTCTGAAGCCAACACTGTTGGTTTTGCAGCTGTCAATCCTGATGTGCCTATGGGTAGAGAGGACCAGAAGCCAGGCAATGTAAGGTGTATGAGAGAGCTCAAGGCTGGGGATATCAACTGGGGAGTAATCCACCCTTGAATAGCAGTGAAAAGCATAGGATTAGAAAAGATATCAGAGAGAGAAAAGGTAGAGTGCACAGGAAGAAGGTGGGTGGCAGGGCTCTGGAGAAAGACATTTAAGGGTTATATAAAAGAAACAAACCAAAAAGAAGGGCAAGAAACAAACACACCCTATAGATCTGTGGCTAGGTAATATTGCTTAGAAAGTCCAATGTGGGAAGGCCAGGCGCAGTGGTTCACACCTATAATCCCAGCACCTTGGGAAGCCAAGGTGGGCTGATGGCTTGAGGTCAGGAGTTCGAGACCAGTCTGTCCAACATGGTGAAACCCCTTCTCTACTAAAAATACAAAAATTAGCCAGGCATGATGGCACACGCCTGTAATTGCAGGTACTCAGGAGGCTGAGGCAGGAGAATCGCTTGAACCCAGGAGGTAGAAGTTGCAGTGAGCCAAGATCGCACCACTGCACTCCAGCCTGGGCAACAGAGCAAGACTCCATCTCAAGAAAAAAAAAAGAAAAAAGAAAAAAAAAAGAAAGTCCGATGTGGCAAAATAGGAAAAGAAGCCTGGAGGCCAATTCACTGTGTAGCCTTGGACAAGTTGCTCGCCACCCACTTTGAGCCACAGTTTGGACTTAACAATCTCCAACATCCGGCCGGGCGCAGTGGCTCATGCCTGTAATCCCAGCACTTTGGGAGGCTGAGGCAGGAGGATCACGAGGTCAGGAGATCGAGACCATCCTGGTGAAACCCCATCTCTACTAAAAATACAAAAAATTAGCCAGGCGTGGCAGCAGGCTGTAGTCCCAGCTACTCGGGAGGATGAGATAGGAGAATGGCGTGAACCTGGGAGGCGGAGCTTGCAGTGAGTGGAGATCGCGCCACTGCACTCCAGCCTGGGTGACAGAGTGAGACTTCGTCTCAAAAAAATAAAAAATAAAAAATAATCTCCAACATCCCTGCCAGTTATGAAACGGGACCACGAAGTGACCTCAAGATGCGTCTGTGTAACCACCCTGAGAACATTCAGGACAGTGATTTTGGGGAAGGAGTCCAGTCAGTAGTCCTGCCAGCTGCCCTACCAACCAAGGAGGCCACTAGTTAAGCAATAGGAGCAATCTCATCTCAGCCTTTCACTTTTCTTTTTCTCTCTCTTAGGCCCTCTGGGCCTTTCTTCCTCTTTACTTACAGAGAGAGAAGCATTCTTCTCAGGGCACAAGAGAGAGTTTCTTCCCCACTCCGGTCACCCTCCTCTGGGCAGACTGGAGGAGGAGAAACCTGGCATTCCTGGGGTATGAGTGATCCAAGCAGAGTGTGGGAAACCCCTGCATGGCTGTATTCCAAGAAAACATGAACGCCATTTCATGGGATACTGTGTCTGAACGCTTTGCATTAAGAGAAGCTCCCCTCGTCCACTTCACAGGAATGGTGTGAACACCTGGGAGAAGGAGTCATGAAAAGGTTTTGGAAGAAAAGCTTCATTGTACATAGAGAAACTCCTCCATGGTGTCACAGGACAAAAGTGAGCCTCTACTGGGTACTTTACAAAACAAAAAGACAGGGCATCTCCACTTTTGTGCCCCACAGGTACCTCAAACACAATATGCCGCAACCTGGATACATCAACCTCCCAGCAGCCCCCACATCTGCTTTGTGATCTGGTTTCTTGGCCTCATCAATCGGCACCCACAAATACAAACTCTTCCCTTCTGCCTGCCTACCCCTCTCTATCCTCACTGCCACTTAATTCCATCACCATCTCTTACCTGAATAGTTGACCTAGACTCCACACTTACCTCTCTGCATTCAGTCCTGGTCCTCTCTCAACCATTCCTACACTGGAGCCAAAGTGGTCTTGGCATAATTTCAGTTCGAGCACACAACTCCTTTCCTTAGAGCTCTTCAGTGACTCTTGGTGACTCTAAACATGGAGTCCAAACTCTGGCCTGGCAGGCGAGGCACTTTCCCAGCTGTCTGCCACCTCTTCAGATGCATCCCTCTCATCATGCAGCTGGCTCTTCCCTCAGCAATCTTTGTCTCTAGTGCACCCTGCTGTCCCTCTACCTCTGCACAGACTGTTCCCTCTACCCGGAATACTCCTCTTTACCCTCTTGGCCTAAGCCAAGCAACAGTCAACTTTTTGATCTTTCACCTCAATTCCTCCAGGAAGCCCAATCCTACTACTCAAAGAGTTCAATAATCCTCTTTCATTCAAACTCTACTCAAGCAATGTGTAAGTACTTCAACAACATCCAAGTATGCCGTGCATCATGTCAGCCAATCTGAAAAGACCCAACACATAACATATTGCACCATGCCAGTGGGACACTGGGATGGGGAAGAAAAATAAAGATGCTTGCATGAGCAAGGGACTTAATCCCCCCAGACCTCCATTTCCTCATCAGTAGGTAAGGGGATTGGCATAGAATTCTGTCCCCACGATACTTGTCATTATCAGAAATACTTAAATACATCCAATCAGTGCCCACAGTGATATTTAGACATTAACCCTCTGGCATTCCCAACCCTTCAGTCTCCAAACACTAACTGCAGTGATCCTGAGATCCACTGGTACCTTGGGTGGCATGTCCAGCATGCCCTGTGGGCTGGGGCAGCGGACACTGAAATAGGTTTCTCCTGCACTACCTGCGCCCCCATCAACACAAAGGGCAGAAGGTCAGATGGAAAGCTACTCTCTTGGTCTCCGCACTTTGACTCTGGCCTCCTTAGAAGCCCCTGCTGTGAAATGGTCCTGTAAACTTCCAAAGAGCTCCACAAACCTCAAAGAATATGAAAAGGCTCCATAACCTACAAAGTCCTCAGTAGAATCTAAGTGACCCAAAACCCAGTTACTTACAGCTCATTATTGCCATGTATAACATTTTAGAATTTATGCTAACATTTGTTTTGTGTATGATTGTAATAATAATACATGTACCTGCTAGGAACTTTTGAAAATGCAAGAGAAAAAGCACAATTATGCCACTTAGAAATGATTAACATTAACCCTTGTAGTCTTTCTTCTATGCACATTATTAATTTAGATCATAACGTACATATTTTATAGCTTGATTTTTCCCTATACCATTACGTTATTTTGATGATTGCATAGTATTTCATTATCACCATTAATTTAAGTAATTCCCTATCCTAAGAACTTAGGCTATTTCAACTTTCTAAAACTTTTCTCACAGTACCATTATGAATAAAACTGTGAGAAATATCCCTAAATATATTTTGATATACCTTTTTTCTTAGGGTGGAGATCTAGCGTTTTTGCATTACATTGACAAAGGAAAAACCAAGAGGTAAATAAAGAACAACAAACTGGGGGCACGCCCAAGATGGCTGAATAGGAAGAGCTCTAGCCTCCAGCTCCCAGCGTGAGCAACACAGAAGATGGGTGATTTCTGCATTTTCAACTGAGGTACCGGGTTCCGAGGGCATGTCGGACAGTTGGCACTGGTCTGTGGGTGCAGCCCGACCAGCGAGAGCTGAAGCAGGGTGAGGCATCACCTCACCTGGGAAGCACAAGGGGGAAGGAAATTCCTTATCCTAGCCAAAGGAAACTGAGACACACAACACCTGGAAAATTGGGTAACTCCCACCCTAAAACTGCGCTTTACCAAGGGTCTTAGCAAACGGCACACCAGGAGATTATATCCCACACCTGGCCCGGAGGGTCTCACGCCCACGGAGCCTCCCTCATTGCTAGCACAGCAGTCTGAGATCTAACTGCAAGGTGGTAGCAAGGTTGGGGGAGGGGCGCCCACCATTGCTGAGGCTTAAGTAGGTAAACAAAGCCGCAGGGAAGCTCGAATTGGGTAGAGTCCACCACAGCTCAAGGAGGCCAGCCTGCCTCTGTAGACTCCTCCTCTCGGGACAGGGCATAGCTAAACAAAAAGCAGCAGAAACCTCGGCAGAGGTAAATGCCCCTGACTGACAGCTTTGAAGAGAGCAGTGGATCTCCCAGCACAGAGGTTGAGATCTGAGAACAGACAGACTGCCTGCTCAAGTGGGTCCCTGACCCCTGAGTAGCCTAACTGGGAGACATCCCCCACTAGGTGCAGACCGACACCTCACACCTCACACAGTGGGGTACACCCCTGAGACGAAGCTTCCAGAGCAAGAATCAGACAGCAACACTCGCTGTTCAGCAACATTCTATCTTCTGCAGCCTCCGCTGCTGATACCCAGGCAAACAGAGTCTGGAGTGGACCTCAAGCAAACTACAACAGACCTATAGCTGAGGGTCCTGACTGTTAGAAGGAAAACTAACAAACAGAAAGGACACCCACACCAAACCCCATCAGTATGTCACCATCATCAAAGACCAGAGGCAGATAAAACCACAAAGATAGGGAAAAAGCAGTGCAGAAAAGCTGAAAATTCAAAAAATCAGAGACCATCTCCCCCTCCAAAGGAACACAGCTCATCGCCAGCAACGGAACAAAGTTGGACGGAGAATGACTTTGACAAGGTGAGAGAAGAAGGTTTCAGTCAATCAAACTTCTCAGAGCTAAAGGAGGAACTATGTAACCAGCACAAAGAAACTAAAAACCTTGAAAAAAGAATGGATGAATGGATAACTAGAATAATCAATGCAGAGAAGACCTTAAAAGAACTGATAGAGACGAAAACCATGACACGAGAAATACGTGACAAATGCACAAGCTTCAGTAACAGACTCCATCAACTGGAAGAAAGAGTATCAGCGATTGAAGATCAAATGAATGAAATGAAGTGAGAAGAGAAGTGTAGAGAAAAAAGAGTAAAAAGAAATGAACAAAGCCTCCAAGAAATATGGGATTATGTGAAAAGACCAAATCTATGTCTGATTGGGGTGCCTGAAAGTGACGGGGAAAATGGAACCAAGTTGGAAAACACTCTTAGGATATCATCCAGGAGAACTTCCCCAACCTAGTAAGGCAGGCCAACATTCAAATTCAGGAAATACAAAGAACACCACAAAGATACTCCTCAAGAAGAGCAACTCCAAGACACATAATTGTCAGATTCACCAAAGTTGAAATGAAGGAAAAAATGTTAAGGGCAGCCAGAGAGAAAGGTCGGGGTACCCACAAAGGGAAGCCCATCAGACTAACAGCAGATCTCTCGGTAGAAATGCTACAAGCCAGAAGAGAGTGGGGGCCAATATTCAACATTCTTAAAGAAAAGAATTTTCAACCCAGAATTTCATATCCAGCCAAACTAAGTTTCATAAGTGAAGGAGAAATAAAATCCTTTACAGATAAGCAAATGCTTAGAGATTTTGTCACCACCAGGCCTGCCTTACAAGAGACCCTGAAGGAAGCACTAAACATGGAAAGGAACAACCAGTACCAGCCACTGCAAAAACATGCCAAAATGTAAAGACTATCGAGGATAGGATGAAACTGCATCAACTAGCGAGCAAAATAACCAGCTAATATCGTAATGGCAGGATCAAGTTCACACATAACAATATTGACCTTAAATGTAAATGGACTAAATGGTCCAATTAAAAGACACAGACTGGCAAACTGGATAAAGAGTCAAGATCCACCAGTTTGCTGTATTCAGGAGACCCATCTCACAGGCAGAGACACACATAGGCTCAAAATAAAGGGATGGAGGAAGATCTACCAAGCAAATGGAAAACAAAAAAAAGTAGGGGTTGCAATCCTAGTCTCTGATAAAACAGACTTTAAACCATCAAAGATCAAAAGAGACAAAGAAGGCCATTACATAACGGTAAAGGGATCAATTCAACAGAAAGAGCTAACTATCCTAAATATATATGCACCCAATACAGGAGCACCCAGATTCATAAAGGAAGTCCTTAGAGACTTACAAAGAGACTTAGACTTCCATGCAATAATAATGGGAGACTTTAACACCCCACTGTCAACATTAGACAGATCAACAAGACAGAAAGTTAACAGGGATATCCAGGAATTGAACTCAACTCTGCACCAAGCGGACCTAATAGACATCTACAGAACTCTCCACCCCAAATCAACAGAATACACATTCTTCTCAGCACCACATGGCACTTATTTCAAAATTGACCACATAGTTGGAAGTAAAGCACTCCTCAGCAAATGTAAAAGAACAGAAATTATAACAACCTGTCTCTCAGACCACAGTGCAATCAAACTAGAACTCAGGACTAAGAAACTCAATCAAAACCGCTCTACTACATGGAAACTGAACAACCTGCTCCTGGATGACTACTGGGTACGTAACGAAATGAAGGCAGAAATAAAGATGTTCTTTGAAACCAATGAGAACAAAGATACAACATACCAGAATCTCTGGGACACATTTAAAGCAGTGTGTAGAGGGAAATTTATAGCACCAAATGCCCACAAGAGAAAGCAGGAAAGATCTAATTTGACACCCTAACATCACAATTAAAGAACTAGTAAAGCAAAAGCAAACATTCAAAAGCTAGCAGAAGGCAAGAAATAGCAGAACTGAAGGAGATAGAGACACAAAAAACCCTCCAAAAAATCAATGAATCCAGGAGTTGATTTTTTCAAAAGATCAACAAAATTGATAGACCGCTAGCAAGACTAATAAAGAACGAAACAGAGAAGAATGCAACCCCACAGAAATACAAACTACCATCAGGGAATACTATAAACACCTCTACGCAAATAAACTAGAAAACATAGAAGAAATGGATAATTTCCTGGACACTTACACTCTCCCAAGACTAAACCAGGAAGAAGTTGAATCCCTGAATAGACCAATAGCAGGCTCTGAAATTGAGGCAATAATTAATAGCCTACCAACCAAAGGAAGTCCAGGACCAGATGGATTCACAGCCAAATTCTACCGGAGGTACAAGGAGGAGTTGGTACCGTTCCTTCTGAAACTATTCCAATCAATAGAAAAAGAGGGAATCCTCCCTAACTCATTTTATGAGGCAACATCATCCTGATACCAAAGCCTGATAGAGATGCAACAAAAAAAGAGAATTTTAGACCAATATCCCTGATGAACATCGATGCAAAAATCCTCAATAAAATACTGGCAAACCGAATCCGGTAGCACATCAAAAAGCTTATCCACCATGATTAAGTGGGCTTCATCCCTGGGATGCAAGGCTGGTTCAACATATACAAATCAATAAACGTAATCCAGTATATAAACAGAACCAAAGATAAAAACCACATGATTATCTCAATAGATAGAGAAAAGGCCTTTGACAAAATTCAACAGCCCTTCATGCTAAAAACTCTCAATAAATTTGGTATTGATGGAACGTATTTCAAAATAATAAGAGCTATTTATGACAAACCCACAGCCAATATCATACTGAATGGGCAAAAACTGGAAGCATTCCCTTTGAAAACTGGCACAAGACAGGGATGCCCTCTCTCACCACTCCTATTCAACATAGTGTTGAAAGTTCTGGCTAGGGTAATCAGGCAAGAGAAAGAAATAAAGGGTATCCAATTAGGAAAAGAAGAAGTCAAATTGTCCCTCTTTGCAGATGACATGATTGTCTATTTAGAAAACCCCATTGTCTCAGCCCCAAATCTCCTTAAGCTGATAAGCAACTTCAGCAAAGTCTCAGGATACAAAATTAATGTGCAAAAATCACAAGCATTCTTATACACCAGTAACAGATAAACAGAGAACCAAATCATGAATGAACTTCCATTCATAATTGCTTCAAAGAGAATAAAATACCTAGGAATCCAACTTACAAGGGATGTAAAGGACCTCTTCAAGGAGAACTACAAACCAATGCTCAATGAAATAAAAGAAGACACAAACAAATGGAAGAACATGCCATGCTCATGGATAAGAAGAATCAATAGTGTGAAAATGGCCATACTGCCCAAGGTAGTTTATAGATTCAATTCCATCCCCATTAAGCTACCAATGACTTTCTTCACAGAATTGGAAAAAACTGCTTTAAAGTTCATATGGAACCAAAAAAGAGCCCGCATTGCCAAGACAATCCTAAGTCAAAAGAACAAAGCTGGAGGCATCACGCTACCTGACTTCAAACTATACTACAAGGCTACAGTAACCAAAACAGCATGGTACTGGTACCAAAACAGAGATATAAACCAATGGAACAGAACAGAGCCCTCAGAAATAATCACACATCTACAGCCATCTGATCTTTGACAAACCTGACAAAAACAAGAAATGGGGAAAGGATTCCCTATTTAATAAATGGTGCTGGAAAAATTGGCTAACCATAAGTAGAAAGCTGAAACTGGATCCTTTCCTTACTCCTTATATGCAAATTAATTCAAGATGGATTAGAGACTTAAATGTTAGACCTAATACCATAAAATCCCTAGAAGAAAACCTAGGTAATACCATTCAGGACATAGGCACGGGCAAGGACTTCAAGTCTAAAACACCAAAAGCAACGGAAACAAAAGCCAAAATTGCAAATGGGATCAAATTAAACTAAAGAGCTTCTGCACAGCAAAAGAAACTACCATCAGAGTGAACAGGCAACCTACAGAATGGGAGAAAATGTTTGCAATCTACTCATCTGACAAAGGGCTAATATCCAGAACCTACAAAGAACTCAAACAAATTTACAAGAAAAAAACAAACAACCCCATCAAAAAGTGGGCAAAGGATATGAACAGACACTTCTCAAAAGAAGACATGCATACAGCCAACAGACACATGAAAAAATGCTCATCATCACTGGCCATCAGAGAAATGCAAATCAAAACCACAATGAGATACCATCTTACACCAGTTAGAATGGCAATCATTTAAAAAATCAGGAAACAACAGGTGCTGGAGAGGATGTGGAGAAATAGGAACACTTTTACACTGTTGGTGGGACTGTAAACTAGTTCAACCATTGTGGAAAACAGTGTGGTGATTCCTCAAGGATCTAGAACTAGAAATACCATTTGACCCAGCCATCCCATTACTGGGGATATACCCAAAGGATTATAAGTCATGCTGCTATAAAGACACATGCACACATATGTTTATTGCGGCACTATTCACAATAGCAAAGACTTGGAATCAACCCAAATGTCCATCAGTGGCAGACTGAATTAAGAAAATGTGGCACATATACACCATGGAATACTTTGCAGACATAAAAAAGGATGAGTTCGTGTCCTTTGTAGGGACATGGATGCAGCTGGAAACCATCAGTCTCAGCAAACTATCGCAAGAACAAAAAACCAAATACTGCATGTCCTCACTCATAGGTGGGAATTGAACAAGGAGATCACTTGGACACAGGAAAGGGATCATCACACACTGGGTCCTATTGTGGGGTGGTGGGGAGGGATAGCATTAGGAGATATACCTAATGTAAATGACGAGTTGATGGGTGCAGCACACCAACATGGCACATGTATACATATGTAACAAACCTGCACATTGTGCACATGTACCCTAGAACTTAAAGTATAATAAAAAAATAAAAAAGAAAGGAAAAAAGACAAGATGGCAAAGATATTTTTTCCTCACACCCCTGAAGAGCCCATTCACACATGCTCATGCTCTTTCTTAGAACTGGCCAAGGTTAAAACAAACAAAAAAAAACGTCATTTCTTTAGGCCTATCTAACAGGCCAGGCGTAGCAAAAACACATTATAAAGGGGCTGGAAAATGTTAATTCTTATACTCTGCAGGTGGAATGGTAATATGGCATAAACTTTAGAGGGAGAAATGATATTATTTTTAATTATAGAAAATGTAGAATTTAAATATCCAACAATAAGGAATAAAGTAAATTGTTACATCTCTGTAATGGAGTACTTTATACCTTTACAACCTTTTCAAATAAAAGGTTAAAGAATACCTCCTGGTGCAGTAACAAGCTCACATTATAACATTTATATCAGGAAAAATATCAGACAACACAGTGTGTTTCTGTAAACAAATAAAGAAGTGTACACAATCTAATACACACACAAACCCCCTCACACACACACACACACACACACCTGGAAGGATCTACAACAAAATGTCAACAATAGTATGTGGTAGGAAAATAGTGATTTTTGCTTGTGTCTCTGTGCTTTTCTGACTTTTTTAAGTTTCCAGTATTCATGTTTAATATTTGCATCACATAAAGTACTACGTATTAATAGCGATAAAGGAAAACCTTATCAGAGTGGTGAAGGAAATAAAGCAACACTAACTGTTTCCAAACTCAGGTGGATTGGTCCCATTTCCTGTCCCTCCTTTCCACCTCTCTACATGTGGCCATGCCCATCAGGGGACAGAAGAAAAACAACTAGAAAATGAGCCTGTGACATTTCCCACCCAGTTTTGAAACTGAGCCGAGCAGCTGAAAAAGACTAGGATCAAAGAAATACATCATACCTGGGAGCCAGTGCCAAATCCCAGGCTACCCGTCACTGATGTCTAACCCTGAAACAGTAGCAATGGGAGAATGCTTTACCTAGCTCCAAAATGCCAACAATGAGTAATTATTAGTAATACTGCCTCTGGGCCCCAGGAAGCCTCATCTCACATGGGGTTGGGGGTGAAACAAAGCAGTTGCCTCCTCTCACAAACTGAGCTGCTTTCAGCACACCTGGCACCTCACATCTGCATAGTAACTCACAGCCCCAGGCCCCCAGGGCACACTCCCAGAGGAAAGCCCTCTCTATGGACACAAGCATAAGAGGAAACATCCCATGTGTAAAGAGAAAGGCATGGGGACTCAGATGTGAGCCTTGACAAGCCCCAACCCCAGCCAGAGAAGCAGAGGGGGATGGTAGCCCCGACCAGGCTGTGGTCCTGGATGTCTGTCTCTACTTGCTGGCTAGCTGTGTTGCTTTATTCAAGTGTTCTAATGGCTCTGCCCCTCTGTGTCCTCATCTGTAATACAGAAAATGCTAATTCTACCTATGGCGTTGGGTTAAGATTATAAAACTAAAATAATACATATCATAAACCTGGGTCTAGCACACAGTACTTGGAAATTGGTCTCCTTTTCCTGTCTTGCCTTTGTCCCTGGAAAAGGGCAGGGACTTTTAACAGTTGGCAGGGACACTGTCCCCATCCCCAGCAACCAAGTTTTCCTTCTCAGGGTATCAGTGAGGGGTTGGCCTCGATATGAGAGATCTGTTTAGCCCACCTGGCTAACACACATAGAACCAGAAAGCCCATACCTGCCATTTATTTTTCCATCCAACAGATTTTTCACAGACCTAGGAGGGGCTTTCAGGTGACCTAGCTGACCTCCTCCCATACCCAAAACCCCCCGGCTTTACAGACCTAACAGGTGACCTTCAGGGAAGGCCCCCAGCAGCACGTCTGGTTATAGTAAGTCCAAGCACTTGACAAACGTCACATCATTTTACTCTTGACATCCCCAGAAACAGGAACAATAATGCTGCCACATCTTTAACCGACAGGAAATCCACAAAGTCCTTTTGCAGAGGCTGATCTAAATTTCATTTCACTTTTTATTTTAAAAATTCTGTCAAATTCTCTCTGACTGCAGACAAGAACAGGTGTTCCCTTCGTTTTCAGGCAGGGTAACGGAGGCATGCTTGTCTCAAATTACCCAGCCTTTTGTTTCCCCCGCCTACTTCACCCAGAATGGCACTTGGCTCTCCAATCCTGGAGGACATGCCGCAGCTCACCCACGGCAGCTAACCCATGGCAGCTATGGGAGTTTCTCCCTCCCCACTGCTTTCATTCAGGGCTGCACCTGAACCAACCACCCATTCTTCCCTCTGTTGAAGCCCTAGCCAGAAATGGACCTTAGATTCAATGGCCTTGGTCGCCGTAGCCAATTTCCGCCCTGGCGACCTTGCTCAGAGAGAGGCTTTAAACAGTGCAGGCTCATCGCACTTTCCTCCTGCGGCCTCCGAGTCACACTTCAGACACGTGTCATTGGAGAAGATGGAAGAACAGCATGTCGGAGCTGCTGACAGCATCACCACGGCTCTGTCTCTGCCCACTGCTCTGTCTCACCAGCCCGTGGTGGTGAGATTTCTCTTTTCTTCTCCACCTTCTGTCTCCAGCCTGAGACTTGTCAGCAGCCCCTTTGTATAGCAAACACACGCAATGGGTTGACTTAAAAGGTCAATTGCAGCAGATTTGTGTGTGTTATCTCACTCTGACGTAGAAGTCCCATGCAAGCCAAGGGAGTACAACCAGTCCTCAATGCAGGTTCCCCCTGCTCCTACTCCCAGCTTCTCACTCCTTCACCACCGCCCCCATGCCTCAACAGTGTCTACAGCCAAGGAAGGGCAGAATGTGAACAGGCTGGGTGCCTCTCACCACCTTTTCTGCACCAGCTCAAGATCTGGGCATGCATTTCCATCAAAGTTGCCCAGCAGAAGCCATCAGATCTGTAAGCACCAGAGGGGTCAGATGGAGAAGATATAGGGTTAGGGGCCTGCCCTTTTGTATATATTGACCACAGAGTTCAAACAGCTTGACAGTGTGGAGAATTTAGGCTATACAGTCAGGGAGCCTGTTTTGGCTATGATCTCGAGGAAGAAGTCATTCCTATTAATGAGGCACCTGTCCTAAAATGCAGTTCTCAAATCAAGGTCCAGAGTCTTCAGTGCCCTGGGAGATTCTTCCAGATGGTCAGTAGGCTGTCGCTTCCAATATTAATGTTGAAAATATGGCAGCATCAACACTTCTGCTTCCAGCATGACGTAACCATGGCCTTTCCTTGGGATGTCTCTGAGAACCATGGCGTGTCACCCCGAGGAAGGACCTTCAAGAGCTCCAAGTCCAGCCTCATTTCATGTATGAAGAAGCTGAGCACTGGAACCAGGGAGAAGCCCCCCATAGCTCAAGAGAGTGATACACAGCAGGGCCAGAACCCAGGCCCAGAAAATTACACCACACCACCTTAACAAAGCGCCTGCCAAAGCCCATGATCAAACAATAGATCTCCCACTGAAATCTGGGGGAAGGTTCTTTGCATGACAAGGATGAGGGGAATAGCTAGACCCAGGAATTTTGCCGGAGTTATTGGAGAACCATTGTGATTAATCAAATTTAATCCATAAAATATGTAAGCATATTTTTAATTATATAATATCAAGTCAGTTCAGGATTTTCTCTTCTTATCCTGAGAGTTGTAGGATCTGTCTAGGACACCATACCACCACTTATCCCAGCATACTCTACAGCTATGGTTTTCAACCATGTGCATCAGAATCACCTGAAACGCTTTTAAAAATACAACTTGCTGGGTCCCACCCCTAGAGTGTCAGATTCAGGAAGTTTGGGGTCGGGCCTGAAAATTTGCATTTCACACAAGTTCCCAGAAGACTCTGGGACCCCAGGTGACTTTGAGAACCATGCACTTGAGTTTCAGTAAGACTGACATCCATTTCCATGAACCCCATCCCCCAAGTTGCACATCCACAACTGATGCACAGTTGCTCAGTCTCCTCCCGCAGCAGCAGCCTTATCTAAAGGTTCTGCCCAACTAAGACAACTCATTCACGCTACAACATAATCTATTACCCCATTAACAGATCGTTGAAGATTTGGGTTGGCCTCCTTCCCAAGATCGCCGGCCATTGTGCTGTACCAAGTTCCCCCAAACCAGACAAAGCAGAGGAATCAGCAAGGACTTTCCAACCACTACTCTGACAGTAAACTATTCCTGAGACTCACCCCATTGCACCAGCTTTGCCAGGGACTGTTGAACGCCAGAAGTTGTCACAATCCGGTGGGAGGGACCCCAAAGCAGCATTTCCCTTTGGTCTTCTCCATTCATCCCCAACTTCCAGTGCTTTGCTTCATTTTCAAAGCAGCTGGCACTCGCCTGCTGCAGGTACAAAAGTCTACAATATCCACTCCAGGGGGAGAGCCACTCCTACATAATGTATGGAGTTCTTCCCTGGCTCACGGCAGGTTGGAATGCTTCCACCTCAGAAAAGGGCAAGGCAGCTGCTCGCATCAGCAGGTGTCTTCCAACACAACAGTCTTCAGGGCTCATCAAACCTCCTGGGAGACTGGTTTTTTCACTGGGGCACAGATAGAGCCAGGAAACAAACCCCAATTGAGGTTCCAGGCCCAGTGCACATTAACCAACCAAATAGCAAAGTGGGTTCATTGAGCTATGGCATGAGGTCAGAGAAGCCAGGATCCACATTATGCCAGTTCACCTGGAGCTAGTTGTGTGGCCCTGAAACAGTCAGTTAAGCGTCCAAAACACCAGCTTCCTTATCCGTAATATGGAGAAATATGATACCTACCTTACACATCTGTTCACAGGAATAAAAAAATATACAGATGTGTATGTAATACTTGGCAGAGCACCCAGCACATAGTAAGTGCATAATAAATGTTAGAGGCTCTTATTGCTACTTTCAAGAAAAACCAGAATGCCCTACACCTAGTTCAAAGTGCTATGTGTCAAAGGCTGTGGGGGGTGGGGGGGCCTCAGATTCTAAATGGGCCTCTGCAGACAAACTGGCTGGACCACCTTAGAGAATATGCTGGGTGCTCACTCGCTCCTTATCCAACCTCCAACAGCTCTGGCCAAGATTCTCGCCTGCCCTCTGGATGCTGCACTTGCTTCCCTTAGTAGAGGCCTCTCCTGATGTTTTCTAGATATCTACTCTTGGCCTCTCATCAATGTCCATTTTAAGCCACAATGCAGCTCTGACAATGTGCCTCTGCCGATCTCAACACTTTTCCCATTTCTGCCATCACTAGAATGTTCCTTGGAGCCAGGAGCCCTGTTCCTCAGCCAGAAACTAGTCAGAGGTTTTTTACTCTGCCACCATATAACCAAGACATGCCCATTAGCTGGCCCTGACAGGAATCTGCCAGCCATGAACCAAGCTAAGGAATCTTCCATGAATTTTTCTCAAGCTACAGGAAAAGAACATCTGAGGTTTGACTGAAGGCTCCCAGGAAGGAAACACAACTCAAAATCTTGCTCTTAGCCCATTCATTTGAGAAAATTCTGTTCCGTTGGTCTCACCTAAGTGCTGGATAACTCAAAGAGGACCTGAACTATTAATAAACGTTTTATTTTCAAGAAGCAAAGGTCCCCTCCAGCTACAGTTAGGATAAGAGATTGTTGTGCATATATAAGGAATGGGACAGGCTAGGACAACAAGTCATTACCAAAGGAGTTTACTGCACCCTTTTCTCTTTCCTTTCCTTTATGACACTGCTACTTTGCTTTCTGTAGCATGCACCATCCTCCCCTCTCTGATGGTCAACATCTCCTAATTTCAACTCCTTTCCATGATCTTTGAGCTTAAGAATCCCCACTAGCAGCTCAATTTTCCAACTCTAAACTCCTAAGGGAGCAGAACAATCAACCTGACACATCTTTTTTTTAAAGCTCTCAATTGCAAGCCAGGATGTGACTGGACAGCTCTGCGTGCTCACCTCTGCCATAATAAGCCATGCCTATAGGGGGTTAGAGGAGGGCAGGGGCAGGTGACATGGTACAAAGCAGAGCAGCTGCACACTCATCCAGAATGACGCGAATAGCAGCTTCTCTCAGAAGAGGCTGTGGCTGAGCAGGAAGGACAACAAAAAAAGAAAATCAAACTCATGTGCCAGATAAACCAGCCCAGCAGAGCATTTCCCCCACCCAGAGCTGTGCCAATACAGTGACCAACAGGGCAGTGACCGCAGGATGAATGTGGAGAGCAGGGCCTGGTCCTGTCTTTCCAAGATGGGCAAAGATCCCTTCGGAATCATATTTATCTCTTGACTGAAAACATTTTGAAATGATTCCTGCCTCTGGGTAGGGAACCATGTGCCATGGTTCATATTGCTTTATGTACAGGCAGCACTCAATCAAGGTTCTGGAATGGACAATAGAAAAGGATAAAGGGGAAGGTATCAGGAGATAGCTACATCCCCCATGGACTGGAGGTGTTTTAGAAGCCATCCCCTCTCCTCCCTGATCTGGGCAGGAGAGGAGAAGGAAACTGGAAGAAAATGATCCCAGTAATGTCTCCAAGGAGTAATACTTGGTCACGAATACCCCAGGGAGAGGCATGTCAGGGTCAACCCAGCACCTTCCATCAAGACGTGGAGAGCTAAGATTGTCCCACCCAATACTGCTCCACCAGGAAGGAAGCAAGAGAGCTTACACCCACTCTTGCCAGCCTGTTTACCAAGACTTGGGTACTTTAGACATAGTCAGAAGTCCTGGCAGTGCCAAGATCAGCAAGAGGAAAGCAGCATGAGAAGCCTAGCCTGCCGGTTGCCTAAGAGTTCTCTGGGTTGAGCCACGGCATAACCAAGCACCTCCCCAACTGCTGGACAGGAGGGTTTGGGGTCAGTCACAGGAGCCATGGCCCACCTGTGACCTCTTGCCATGCAGCCTTAAAGAACTGGGAGGAGGCCAGAGAAGTAAGAAGGAGGGAGGCATGGGGAGTAAATGCCGGCATGCAGCCAAGCTCTGAAAGCCAAAGTTCTTTTCTAGCACCCCAGCTAAAAGCAGTGACAGCCTCCTGTATTGATTATGCATGCATGCCACTGAGCGAAGAGGCTGGTTGGGCGAGGGCTGAGGCCCGCTGGATAATTTATATGCTGGCATTGGTATTCACAGAGCCATGGGTAGAGTTCAAAGGAAACAGGTGGAGAGCAGAAGATACAAGCAAACTGCCACGCTTCTGCTGCTCCAGTTTGTGGAGCAGGAGGGTCTCCTAAGGAGAGCAAGTAGAAATGGTACCCAAATGACACAAAGCTCCCACTGGTCATAACATCCTCCAGCCCCAAACCCAAGCCATCCTCTCACCAGTCAGACTTTGACTTCTCTGTCTAGAGGAAGCCTAACCTATATTCCCAGCTTGGGCTAGGTGCCTTTGTTGGTGCTCCCCCAGTAACCTAGGGCAGCCTTGATTGCAGCCTTCCAATTCATCCATCAGGTCAAAGCATGTCTGTAAGGAAGCCTTCTCCCATGCAATAAAGATGGACCTCCCGTTAGGTTCTAATAGCGCCATATACCTCTCCTTTGTATCTTCATCCCTGTTCGTATTTATATTTTCACTTCCCCAAATGTGAGCTTCATGAAGACAGGACCTTGTCTGCCCTTTGAACCACTGTATCTCCTGTACCTACTGCAGCACCTTCCCTACATAGAAGCTCAATAGAGAGTGATTTTTAAAATGATAAATGAATGAGATTTGCCACACCATACCATGGTCATATGTATTGCTCTTTCTTGCCACCTAGCCTATGAGATCCTTTAGGGCACAGAGAGCGCAGCTGGTCTTTTCTACCCAGCACAAGAAGGGCAGTGGGGTCAAGTGTTTCTAGTACCCTTGGGAGATTATACTTTTCATCACCAAGATAAACCAAACTCATATCATTTTTTTCTTTCCCAACACTTAGCATAATTCCTAACCTATAGCAGGTGCTCAGGGTCTATTTTCTGATAATTTACCTTTTAAGGAGCCCTTGTCTAAGACTGAGTATTTGCCCTCTATGGCCAAACATTGGCAAATAGGCCCTTGAGTGGTGCTGGCATGGCCAAATGGTCCTTCATGACCACCAGACATGGACAAAGGCAGTACTCAGAGAAGAAGGAGCCCTGCCCAGGAGGTGGGAGACCCACATTTTCTGACTGGGTGATGTGGGAAAAGCCTCAAACTCCCACAACTCTAAAAGGAGAGGGAATATCCCTTGGCCCATGGGAACCGAATCTATCATCCTATGTTGTGGTGACAAGCCACAGCGGGTTGGTTATACAGATCTGAGTTTGAATCCCACATTCTCTGATTTCTGGCTGTGTGACCCTGGATGAGGTGCTTGACTCGAAGCTCAGCTTCCTCATCTGTAAAACAGGGCTGAGGATAATTTACAAGGACTATATAAGATGATGCAGGAAAAGCACCTGGTTACAATGGAGCCCAGCTAGCAGTTTATTGACAGGTTATAGTAGAAAACCCATGGGTTGGACTGACAAAGGTCTCTTCTACTTCACTGGGTAATTATGGACAAGCTGAGTTCTATGCTTTAGTTTCTTTGTGTGGAAAATGGAGCAAACAAAACAGTCTCTCTCACTCTAGCCTAGTTCACGCCCACCCAAGACGCCCGCACTTGCTCTCCTCAGCTCTTCCGTTGCTCTTGCTCTCTCATCCCTCAAGTCTTAGCTCAGATGTCATCTCCCCAGATGGGCTGTCCCCGCACCTCTCTAAAGTCACACACCCACCCTTTACTTTGTTTTATTTCCTTCCTGGCAGTCACTTCTGTCTGAAATTATCTAATTGTTATGTGTTTATTGTCTATCACCCCTCTCACTAGAATCATGGCTCTGTGAAAGCAGAAAGCCTGATCTTCCCTGTACTCACTACATCATAGTGCCTAGAGTGCTACATCTTAGGCACTCAACAAACATTGAATGAATGAATGAATGAATGAATGAATGAATGAATGAACGAACGAACGAAGGAACAAACCAACAATCAAGCAATTGAACAAACAAACACCCTCCAGGGTCACTATGAAGAAACAAATGGATGATGCCAGGAACAATGCCTAACACAGTGCCTGGTTCATACTGGCCTCTTCGGGTTAATTTTTCTTGCTTTCCCTGAGAGCTAATTTTTCAAGAACTACAGTTCTTAAACATTATCTCAGCTTGAAATTTAAAACTTACTTAAATTGAGGCAAGGTTACCAGACAGGGGAAAAAAAAGGGCGGGGGGGCGGTGGGGGGACAGTCATAATTAACCTCCCCACACAGATCTCCACCAAGGGCTTCTTAACACCTCTGAAATGTCTGAGCAACAGAGCCTCCCAGGATCCCCTGAGTGCTCCAGAAGACAGGTCATCAATTGAGCCACTTCTGCATCTGCACACGTTGCAGATTAGACACAAAGACAAATGGCATTCAAACCAGTGCCAAGGGGGTCAGCGCCAGCCAGGGCGTAGATTGCTGGCTGGGCCCCTGAGAGGGCTCAAGGCTGAAATGCAGGCCTGACCAGGACCAAGACTAAGATATCTACTCCAGCATGCTGGATCATCCTCCTCTCCTCTGCAACTACTGCCCCCTGCCCATAGCCATCCGCCTCTGGAGCCCCTCTGATCATTCTGGCTCACCCCACCCTTCTCATTTCACCCACCCCCGGCATAGGTAGCTCTCCTACTCTTCCCAAGGCCCTAGGCCACCATGGTAGATGAGCATGTCCTCCCTTCTTCTGCCAGATGCAGCCAGACCCTCCAGGCCAGGCCCTGACTGTCAAGGGTCAAGGTGGCAATGACCTCACCTAGTTCACACATTCTAGGAGCCCACACTCTGAGCCGCTGAGCAACAGCTTCACTGGAACTCAGAGAAGTAGCACATCGGTGATCAAGAGACTCACACAGGTGGCTCTCAGAGCTTGGACTCCCCAGCAGTGGGTTGAGTTTAACCTCAAGGTGCTCACCAGAGCTCACTGCCCTGACCTTCTCCCAACTCTGCTGGGCAGACATAAGGAGCACCAGATATGAGCCTCCATGGTAAATGTCAAAGAAAAATGTTGCAGGCCTCTACTCTCAAACACCATGTTTCCTATCAAAATGCCAAAGCAAGGCCACAATGGGATGAATCTGTGGTTTCTCATGATTGTGCTCAGCCCACTGCACCTAGAAAATTCTTATCACCAAGATGGAAGGGACCGATGTGGGTCGCACATCATGCCCCCGCTCCAAACCCAGCATGCATTACCTCCACTGGACTAGATGGAGTATAGACACAGCCCCCTTTCCATCCCTATGGGCCAGAGTCCAGATGCAGAGGGGGAGAGTCAGCCTAGCAGCCAGCCGCAGAGGATGGGCACTATGATACCACATCTAGCAGGACAGGTGGGTAAGGCACAGGGAGAGAAAGGCAGAGCCCTCAAGCCCCATGCATTGATGGTTCCAGTGCCTGGAAGGAGAGCTTTCCAAGGGCAGGGGCTGCCAGATGACCTTGAACTCTGTCTTCTGGTCAGTTCAGATATAACTTTTTTTTTTTTTTGAGACAGAGTTTCACTCTGTCACCCAGGCTGGAGTGCAGTGGCACAGTCTTGGCTCACTACAACCTCTGCCTTCTAGGTTCAAGCAATTCTCGTGCCTCAGCCTCCCGAATAGCTGGAGTTACAGGTGTGTGCCACCACATCCACCTAATTTTTGTATTTTTAGTAGAGATAGGGTTTCACCATGTTGGCCCAGCTGGTCTTGAATCACACCTAACTTTGTCCTCTTCAGTCCACTTGTGCTTGATATTCAAATTTCTTAGTAAAAGAAAGAGCCAATTCTGTTTGGAAGACATAGGCCCTTAGGCTCCAGCAGACTCCCTGGCTAGTCTGTGCTTCCTAAAGAACACTGTCTTGACTCTTTGAGAGCCTTTCATGTGGTGCTTTTCCAGCCTCCCCTACCCAAACTTACAGAGTTATTTAAGCAAAATCGCACCTGGATGCCAAGCCATGCCAACCTGCTGTGTGACTTTATGCAATCCTAAACCTCTCTGAGCCTCAGTTCAAGTATTTCCAGAATGAGGGGTTAAATGAGACAACCTCCAAAGTTTAATTTATCACTAATATTCCATAATTGTTTGAAAGACAAGTTTATCCACTGACCCAGCCCCAAACCCCACTAGCTATGAATTTGCTTGCACTGAATCATGCAGCTCTCATGGCCTTAAAGCTCTACCCAAGAGCCTTAAGGAGTTGTCCACAACGATGATGTCCACTATCTCAGAAATGAATCTGGACCTCTTTGCCTTCTGGGGTCCCAAGACAAACAGGCTTTCTAAAGTTTCTCTCAGCTTGGTAAATACTGTAAGGAAGTCCATTTCTTCTCCCCATATTCCTATTCCATTAGAGGTGGGGTATCAGGAAGGTAGAAGGCATCGGGAAGGTTGAGAAGAAACTGAAAGTACTGGTGAATGGTAACTTCTTGTAAGAAAGAGAAAAAATGCAAAGGTTCAAGCTCAGTGGCTGACACCTCCCAGGGCCTCTCCTACCCCTGCCCTCTCTGGGTAGTTTTTGTGTTGAAGTCTGCCCCAGCATTCTGGAGCCACGCCACCCTCCCTGGGAGAGGAATTTCAGTGCCAAGCTTCTGATGGCTCCTCACATCAACACCCAGGGAGTCCTTCTCCACACTGATCTCTCCCTCATCCTCATATCCAGTCCATCATCAACTCTGCTCAGAGAGTACCACAAAAATATGTCTTCACTCTGCCAGCTGTCACCCACACCTGCTACCCCTACTCCATCTCCAGCACCCACTACACTGTCTGAATCCAGCAGGTACTCAATAAAGATTTGTTGAATTGAATGAAATCCAAGAAGTCTTCTTTTTCCCTAAGAAACAGAACTGAGAGAGGCTATTTTTGCAGAGAAATGGTGAGTTCAGTATCTCCTACCCAGCTAAAGTATAAATAAGCACCCCACCCCAAGCCCTGTACCACCATCTGAGTTAAGAGTCCCTCTCTCCCTTCTTCTCACACAGGTCTCAAAATTCAGGAGTGACAATGACACCACAGGCATCTCCTCGCTCTATGGATAAGATCTGAGTGTCCGTATCAGTTTAACATCTGAGCAGTATTAATAGCCAGGAGCCATCTCCTGCCCTTAGGCAGTGTAACAATATCCTGACAACATGCACCCTGCACTCACACACTAGCACACATGCATGCTCACAAACACACACACATACACACACACTTTGGGGAAGCAGAAGAGGGCAGGGATATAGCTCAGATCTCTCCACAGGGGCCTCGCAGCAGCCCCACACAGGAATACCAGGATTTTGCACCTTAGTCCACGGGCCAGGCTGGCATGATCTCAGTGAGTGCCACCCTCCCCCCTCACCAGGGCCAGATACCCAGGAGCTGTCACATAGCTCAAGGAAGGGAAGGGATGATTTAATATCCCCTGCTCATCCCAGTTTCTGGAACTCTGACCCATCTGCATGGCGGTACTTGCCACAAGAGGCCCTGAGCTAAAGAGTGACCTAGGTGTCTGTTTGGTTCCCCAATCATTTCCATCTCAAGATTTTCCTCATTCAATCACATTGGTGGCACCACTCCCACATTCCCACCTCCATCACACCAGCCCTAGACATGTCTGGAAGGAAACTTCCAAGCCAGAGAGATGAAACCAGGCTTTCCCAGTCTATCTGGACACACAGCCAAGCAACTCTAGGTCAGGGTCGGGAGCTGTGGGAAAGAGAGTATTGCAACGGAGGTGAAAGTCTGCAGGGATCCTCCCCTGGAAGGTCCCAGCCTCCTCCCACAGCCTCATCAAATGCACTTCCATGTTGGCCCATCTGTCCCTCCGTTCTGACTGCTCTGAAGCATGTTTCATCATGGTCACAAACACAGACTCTGGAGTCAGTCTGGGTTCAAATCACAGAGCCATGAAACCTCTCTAAGCCTCCATGCCCTGTCTGTAAAATGCAACCCACGATGTCCACCTCACAAGATCACCATGAGAAAGCAATGAGTTAACTACCATGTGTAAAGCTTCTGGAACATGTAAGTTAGTCCTTCACCAATGGTCATCCCCCTGGACCAGCCCCACACCCCACTAGTTGTGAATTTGCTTGTAATGAAACACATAGGTCTTCTGGTTTTACAGCTCTATCCAAGTAGATGCTTTGAAAAATAAGGGAAAATGAATTTTCCTTGTACTTTTCTGGAGAAACTTCATTGTCTTCCCTTATGTAGGACCCTTACCTGGTTAGAAACAAATCGATTTCCTTTCATATATAAAAGAGAGTCACTGGTTGGGGGCAGCGGCTCATGCCTGTAATCCCAGCACTTTGGGAGGCTAAGGTAGGTAGATCACTTGAGGCCAGGCATTCGAGACTATCCTGGCCAACATGGTGAAACCCCGTCTCTACCAAAAATACAAAAATTAGCTGTGTATGGTGGTGGGCACCTGTAATCCCAGCTACTCGGGAGGCTGAGGCATGAGAATCACTCGAACCTTGGAGGCGGAGGTTGCAGTGAGCCAAGATCACACCACTGCCCTCCAGCCTTGGCAACAGTAAGTAAGTAAGTAAGTAAGTAAGTAAATAAGTAAGTAAGTAAGTAAATAAATAAATAAATAAATAAATAAATAAATAAATAAATAAAGGTTACTGACACAAGCTGCATTCTTCCAATTCCCAGTCCCACCACTATCAGACACCACCACTGGTTGTCATTGTCATTCTGTCACCAGTTTCCTCAATGATATGCTTCATTTGTATAATGTTCCTCCCAATCCTCTCTCAAGAAGAAATCTGTGACTTAGAGGAAAGCCTGAGAGATGGGCATCGGCTGTCATAGTGGTTCTTTTTGGGAGGTGGAATTCCAGGTGATCTTCATATTCTTTTCTATGAATTTCTCTGTTTTCTGAATTTTGTGGTTTTCTAGTTTGTGTTGTTGTTTTGCAATGCACATGGCACATGTATTCCTGTTTAAAATGAGAAAGTTCCAGGCTTTGCCTGTGGAAGGTAGTTCCTGAAAGAGAACTGAGGATAGGAGGGTGAGACGTTCTCATTTGGCCCTCAAGGACTAGGCAAGAAGTGGCCCAATGTAACAATGTGTCTCAATTGTGGAAGAGGGAAGGAGAGGTATTTGTTCATTCAGCAGGTGTTCACTGAGTGCTCACCATGTACAAGGTGCTGTTTGTGAACCAGATAAAGCCCAAACCAGTCTTCCGGGTGATGAGGCCCTATTCAGATGAGACAGGTGATAAGCAAAATAAACACATGTGTAACATGTCAGATGGTGGCACAGGCTATGAAAACGAAGTACGATAAGGACAGCCAGAGTGCTGGGGCAGGAAAGTGCTATTGTGGAAGGGGTAGTTGGGGGAGGCTTCCACAATGAGGTTCATTTATGCAAAGACCTGGGAACATGAAATGGCCAGGATGGACCACCTGAAGTCAGGAGTTTGAGACCAGCCTCATCAACATGGTGAAACCCCATATCTACTAAAAATACAAAAATTAGCCAGGTGTGGTGGGGCATGCCTGTAGTCCCAGCTACTTGGGAGGCTGAGGCAGGAGAATTGCTCAAACCCAGAAGTGGAGTTTGCAATGAGCCAAGATTGCACCACTGCATTCCAGCCTGGGCGACGCAGCAAGACTTCGTCTCAAAAAAGAAAAAAAAAAATGGCCCAGAAAACAGCCACGACAAAGGCTTGGAGGTGGGACTGGGCTCACAGAGTTTAAGGGGCGTCAAGGAGGCCAGCATGGCTGAGTCAGAGTAGGCAAGAGAATGGACGAGGAGGAGGGCAGGAAGGTGCTGGGTGCCAGGGCCAGGCCCAGGGGATACTATAGGTGGTTGTGAAGACCTTGGGGCTTACTCAGAGTGGAGCAGGAGGCCAGCAGAGGGTTTTGAGCAGAATAACAAGATCTGACCTTCTTATTAAAGGATCACGCCAGCCTGCTGAGTGCAGAAACAAATGCACAGAGTCAAGAGTGGGAGCAGGAGCACAGTAAGGAGGTCACTGCAGTCATTTAGGCAAGTGGTGGTGGGGGCGGCTGGGACCACAGAGGTAAGAAGTATAGTCATATTCCAGGTCCATTTTTAAGGCAGAGCTAACAGGATTTGCTGGTAGATTGGATGTGGGATGTGAGAGCAAGAAAGGAGTTGAAAACTGTTCTAAGTCTGTTAGGTCTGAGCAACTAGGTGGGTGGAGTTGCCTATTTCTAAAATAGAGAAGTCTGGGAGGAGCAGATTGGGGCAGGAGGTAAAATCAAAAGATGTTAAAGCAAGGAAGATTCGAGTTGAATTAGAATTAGACACACAAGTAGAGATGGTGATCAAGCAGGTGCATACACAAAGTGAGTCTGGCTAGAGGTCCAGGCCAGACATCATTCTGAGAGCACTAAAGTAGATAATTTACTGACACCTCCTCAATATTCCCAACCAATCTGTAGGAATCTGTGGGGTAGGTATGACTCCATTCCTATTTTGTAAATGACAAATCTGAGACTCTGAGAAGGGAAATTACTTGCCCAAGTTTGCACACACAGAACTCACCTCCATTCACACTTGGCTGCTCTGATTCCAAAGTCTATGTCTTAGGCCTTAAGAAATCCAGATTATAATAACCACACTGCCAAGAACTCAATGAACACAGCAGCCTACACCTTCCCCTTCTGTAGGCAGAGCTCCATGTACTTACAAGATCTGCAGTTGTCCTTGTTACCCAATTTTCCATGGCATCTGACCCCAAAGTGATTGTCTAGCTCTTGCACATAGCCTTCTGCCTTGGTTTCCTGATTTGCCTCCCAGTCTTCCAATGAGCCAGAAATTAGGCTCTAAACACAGCACTGGATCCCTAATGCCCTATCAGTCTTTCCAGTTCCCTCCTTGGAATCGCATCTGCACTCCAGGTGGCTGCTCTATATTTGGGAGGTAACCTTGACCTGGAGATCCCATGACCTTGATCTCAGATGGCTCTTCTCACTGTGGGATCTTGATCAAATCACTTGACCTCTAAGTCTCAGTTTCCCCAACTGTCATGGGGTGGAAAAGGAGTTAGACTAGAATCTTTTAAGAGTCTGCAAAATATGTAGAAAGGGCAAGTTCTTCTAAACACGAGTATCCTATAGGGGAAAAACCTTGAATCCTGCAGTCCTGTTTTTGGTCCCTGATATAACACTTACTGTCTGGGGAGCCATGAGCCATTTAATCTATCCTGTTTTTCCATCTCTAAAGCCAGAATGGCAATATTAGCCTTGCAGGGGTATATGGAGGACAGTCACATGGCCTATGAGTGCTCCCTATGTGTTAATTTACCAAATACTCATTTTAGAAAAGTTAGAGCATACAGTGAATTGGTAGTGAAGTTGTAATTAGAGCTCAAATTCCCCAACTCTACCTAGGGACTCCCCTTCCTCCACGGTACACATGAAAGCTTCTAGCATATTCCACTCAGCTATCTGATGATTTCTCATACCTCCTGCTTCAACATATCCCACATCCCCACCCAACCTCAAAAAACAACAACAACAACAACAACTAAAATCCTAATAGTTCACTTAGCCCGACTCTCACTTCTTCAGCTCCTACTTTCAAGAAAACCCTGGTAGAGGTTATTAGGAAAGAAAGAGAAAAATGAAAAGAAAATCTCCATGCCTGCTCCATTCATCACCAGAAGTAAATACTTCCTATTAGCAGAATTTGGCCAACACAAAATAACGATTATCACCATTGTTATTACCGTGGCCACAGCTCCTATATACCAGAATCAGAGTAACGTGAAGTGTTGAGTGTGGATTCTGACATCAGACCATGTGGGTACCAATCCTGGCTGCACCAACTACTAGGTTAAATGACCTTGCACAAGTCACTTGATTCTAAGCCATCCCCAACTACAAAGATGATGGTATTACCTCTGATTTATACAGAATGGCATGTAGACTCAGGAGGTGATCACTCAACTAGTAAATAAAACGCAGGGAGTTACCTACCCCAAGTCTGCATGAGTGACCCCAAAGCTCATGCTTTTCCCTCCACATCTTGACCAGAGCATTGCAAGCTTTGAGAAAAAAAACCAAAAAACAAAACAAAACAAAACAAAAAAACACCACCGAAACATCTCTCGGATTTACATCTCACATACTTGCTAAGAGATCTTGGGCAAATTACTTAACCTCTCGGAGCTTCTGTTTTGTCATTCATAAAGTAAAGACACTAATACCTGCCTCATGGGCCTTCGTGAGGATCTGGACAGCACACGAAAAGCTTGGGCACAATGCGTGCACATAGTAGCCCCTCAATAAATCTGAGCTTCATGCTCACTGTCACCTTAGGGCTACTTCAAAATAAGAAGCATGCACATGTCCAAGATAGTCCTGGCCTGCAAGTATTTCATGGCTGTTTTCTGAAACTTAAAAGCCAAGTGTTTAAGGTCATATGGCTCATGAATGACAAAGCTGATAATCAAAGTTGTTTTTTTTTTTTTGCCAGCATCCCCTTTCTCCCAAGTCTAGGGCTCCCCCAAAAGCCAGCTAGAGCAGTATGACCATCTGAAATCAGGGAGCACCATGTTCCCACCACCACCCTATTCCTTTTATCTCCCCTACTGCAGCTTAGTTTTCAGCCACCCCAACAGATCCACACACAGGAGGAAAATCACCAAGTCAGAAAAGCCCTCTTTGCCAGCTCAGGGAGGGGACCCCCTATGAAAAAGGCTTCTACGTCCATTTCAAGGAGCAGAAACAAAAAGCGTCCTATTGACTTTGAGGCATAAAGCAAATTAATTCTACAAACACAGTCCGGAGCTCATAACAGCCCAGTGAGGGCCCACTAAATACAAATGGAAACCAGCGCAGCGATTCTGAAGACATCAGATCCCTGAGGAAATGGTAATGTTGCGAAGGCACTTATCAATCAAAGCCAATCCTAGAGGAACTGTGCATGTACACGCTGCAAAAAGAATGAAAGACTCAAATCCATAAAGCATGAACTCAGGTTCCTGCACCTCAGGCTCTCCCTGGGAAGCCACAAGGTCTTTTAGAGGTATTTTGCAGAAAACACCAACCCTCAGGATCCCCTAAAAGATTCTTAGCCTCTTTTCTCTGAAGAGTGATGAAAACCATAGGAGAACAACGTTGACCAACGAAGACTGGCTGGGTCCTTTATTGTCACCCTTTTGCTCTGCCTCTCCTCCTTCCTGCCCAATGCCAAGATGCATCAAATGTACCTCCATGGAACAGATTCTGGAATTGGCTCAATGGCCCAGCTTGGTGGCTTCTGTTGAGACAGTAGAGCCAGTGTCAGCCAGGCAGTGTCCTCCCTGTCCCTGATTCTGCAAATTCAGGGACATTATCATCCCTGAAGTTCTACTACCACAAAGAGGAACAAGCCACCCAATGCACCAATACATACCATGCTCCAAGGCCACACAGACTAAAGTCCAAATGCTTTTGTTCACTCTCTTGCATCTCCCCAAGTCCACTCCAGTCCCCATCCATGGTCTAGCTCCATAAGCATCCCGTTGTGATTGGTCCAGAGATGGATGTTTGATCCACATTGGTCCAACCAAAATAAAGCCTGAGCATTGTGTTCGGTGGCTGGTGGACAAGCCCATTCTCTCCAGATCTTCATGGTGAGGTGTGCTGATGTGAGCTCTCAAGCTGCAGAAGCACTTCACTCCCATGAGCAGAACCAGCCTGAGGCTGAGATTATATCAGGCACCCCTAACTGAACCAAAGCTGAGATCCATTATCTGAAATTTTACTTATGTGAACCCCATCCCCTACAAATTCCTTAATGGTAAAGCCAGATTAAGTTACCCTAACTGAATCCCCTACCATTCCAGGTTCTTCAAAACCGTGCCTCAGCATACCCTTCCAGCCCCATCTCTCACTCAGCCCTCCACCTATGTGCTGGAAATTTTGACCCCCTGTGTATTTGGGGGAATCCCTCCATTTCTTTCCTTTCATCATGCTGTTTCCTTGGCCTTTCATCCTTAGTCCTTCTCTCCACATCTGCTGATATTCTTTAAATTCTACCTCCTTGGGGAAGCTTTCTTCACACTCCCTTCACTGGCAGGAGGTCATTACTCCCTCTGTGGAAACCCCTGGGTTCCCTCTATCCTATAATAGATCAAGGCCTCCTGCAGTGATTATATACATTCATATCATCCTCCACTAAATAATGTCAACCATTACTCTTCTCTGTATTCCTAGCACTAAATGCAATGCCCTGGGCAACTGAAGTGCCCAATAGATATCTACAGAATTGAATTTGTGGAAGCCCACACAGCGCCAGCTCGACCAGCTTGGTCCGTGTGTAGCAGTGGCTTTGCAGAATGCATTCCCTTCTTCTCTCTCACTCCTCAGGCCTCTATACAGCCCCAGATGTACATCTCAGAAATGATGAAATCAAATCTGTATCATAAAGCTCCTTTAAGCACAGCATCCAAACTCAAGCAACACCAGCAGGGTTCCTCCAACCACCCAGCAAGGGCTGCACCACTTTGTATCAAATTTGCCCCAACTATCTGCGCTCGCTAGTTCAGCTCCCCAGGCTCCAGACACAGCTCTGCTGCCAACCACCTGTGTGTCCCTGGACAAGTCATCTAGCCACTCCTGGCCCTCATCTCTACTCTGGAGGTGAGTTAGCCGTAGGCTTTATGTTTCTATGCACTCTCGAAGGAGTCAAGATTCCGTGGAGGAAAATGGAACCTTGCCTCTCTAAACCTCTCATTTGGGGAAATGCCAGATGTCAATATTAAATAAAAGGTTAGGGTCTTTCCTACTGTCTAAACCTTCTTCTCTCCCTTTCTTATTTTCTGAATAAAAAGACACATTTTCTCCCCAGGAGACTAACATGGTACTGCCATAGACGCCAAAGAGAGAGAACCCCTGCAGTGTTTCCTTCACTCTGAAGACATAAGACTTGAGATGCCAAAATTTGCCAACTGCCTTATTACACCCAAAAGCTAAATCTGGAAGCTCAAAGACATGAGTGGCTGTTGTGGAAAAGTGTTCGTGATGCATCTTTATGTGAAAAATCAGGCTAGTGTGACAGCTTCCAAAATGCGATTCCAGTGCCTGGCATTGAGTGGGCGCTCAATTAGTACTTGTTAAATGAGTGAATGAACTTCTTTAAAAACAAAATAACACACCCTGGATTGCGGATGCTTAGAAATTAGGCTGGAATGATAGATACCAAAATTCTCCCATTGGTTATCTCCGGCGGGGAGATTTACAGGTGACTTATTTTTGTTTTTGGTGTTTTCTTAATGTTCTGTAGCAAACATATATTATTTTGTAATCAGAAAATCATCAACTCACATTTGTAAGGAGTTAATTGTTGTAAAATAAATAAATAACTACATATACCAAAAAAAAGAAAAAAGTAACTGTCATCCAAACTCCACAACCCACACACGAGGCAACCTTCTTACTTCCTACACATCCGCCCCTTCTTGGAGAAAGCCTCCCCGCCTTGCCTTTTCTATCTTGATTTCAGAAATCTGGAGAGTCAAGTTATTGCTTTCAAAACGTTAGTCTCATCAGAATCAGAGCCCAGTGTGGAGGCAACTCCCTTTACCCTAAGACCTGAAGAAAAACAGAAAGCTAGCCTGCCCACTTCTACCTTCTCCCCTTGCCAGAACCAGCCCTTCAACCCCAGAAGAGATTTCAGTCAGAACACAGAGGAACCTCCATCTCACGGGGCACTTGTCCCCATGTGCAGACTCACTCACCTGAAGGACAGGGAGTGGATATGAAAGAAATGAACTCTACATCCTGGCAAACCTTTCAGGAATTTAATATTTTATCAATGCCCCATTGACACATCTCCTTTCTCTTTCTTCACCTCCTTGCCTCCTTCTCCTGGCTCTAGACAGAGTCCGTAACTAAGCCCCTGCACTTTTCCCACCTACACTCATATCTACTGGTCAGCTCAGGTGGGCCAGGGGACCACACAACTGGAGGTGAGTAGGCAGGGAGGGTGTTCCAATAGGCACCATGCAGAGGGTGAGAGACAAAACTGCAAGGAACAAGCATCTCACTAACTAGCAACTAGGGATGAAAGGGGAGAGGAGAGAAAAAAGGCAATGGAGGGTATTACCTGAAAAAGTCATTTTGTGTGGTCTCCAGGACCAGCAAACCAGGAAAAGGGCTGACCTGATGGTTCTTGCCAGAAGGAAGAAAAATGGAGCTTCCTTTCAGCACAGCGGGGCCGCCGTGCCGTAGAGAGGTCCTTTGTTTCATCCTTCTTCTGGGTTCTCCCAGGCCCAGAACAAGAGGCCAGTGGACTGTGTGGGATCCTCCTTGCCTCCCAACCTACCATTGTTAGTATTACCCAGCAGGTAAGGTCCAGGCAGGATGCAGAGAGGTCCACCATCTGCGAACTGTGCCATCGCACAGACAGAAGCCCAGAGACAAGAGGCCCTGGCTCCAGACTCAGCTCTGCCACACCCAGCTGCTTCCTATCGAAAGTCACTGAACCTCCCAAAGACTTGTTTTCTCCACCTGCAAAAAAGGGATGAGAATTCCTACTTATCCTAGCTGCTGAAAGAATGTGGTGAGATAATTTTGACAGGCCGGGCACAGTGGCTCACACCTGTAATCCCAGTACTTTGGGAGGCCAAGGCAGGTGGATCCACCTGAGATTGGGAGTTTGAGACCAGCCTGACCAACATGGAGAAACCCCGTCTCTACCAAAACTACAAATAAATTAGCCAGGCTTGGTGGCACACACCTGTAATCCCAGCTATTCGGGAGGCTGAGGCAGGAGAATCACTTGAACCCAGCAGGCAGAGGTTGCGGTGAGCCGAGATTGCGCCATTGCATTCCAGCCTGGGCAACAAGAGCGAAACTCCGTCTCAAAAAAAAGATAATTTTGATAAAGTGTTTTGCACAGTGCCTGGCATCTAAGAGCACCACACATGGCCAGGATTATCAGTACTATCCTAATTTCTCTGTTTTTTCTGACCCTCATCTGTCCTTCAGTTCTCAGCAAAAACATCTCGGTGGGATGTTAAGGGTAGGAGAGCCACATAGGCTTTGGTTTTAGTTCTAGACTGCGCACCTCTCCATGTATCAGTTCCCTCTTCCGTAACAAGGCAACGATAATAACATTAGTTCTTCTCCAAGACTCATTGTGAAAATTAAATGAGGTAATACTTGTGAAGCCCTTACAGCAAAGCCTGCAGACAGTGAGTGCTCAACGAATTTCAGCTATCATTGTCCCCCTGCCCAGCCCCATCATTCTAAATTAGGTCTCTCTAATTCTCAGTGCCCCCCAGTATTTGCCTTCAGAACACTCATCATAATGTGCAATTATAGACTTACTTGTGTTGTCTACTGCTTGCCCTTCCACCTAAGCTTAAATTCCATCAGGGATAAACTAAACGTCTCTCTTGATAGTGGCTGTATTCCCAGCACCTGGTATAGTCCCTGCATCTAATAGGTGTTTAACAACTATCTGCTGGATGAACAAATGAACGAAAAAGTGAATAGAATATTAGCATTGGCACAGTGATCACCCAGGTCCCTTCCAGCCCTGAGAGTCTCTGACTATCCTCTATCCTTTGACAGCTTTAGAAAAAAAATTTAAAATGAGCCCCAAAGTAGCTGTTTCACCAATCCCAGGGGGAAGACTCAGGATGGTTGCTGCTGACAGGCTCCTGAACACTCAAGTTGTGCAGAGATTTACTCTGATTTTTTTTAAAACTGAGAAGGGAGTCTGCCAAATTTCTAAGTTGGGATCATCCTCTCCTCCCTGAGGGCTGCCCACACACAAGGCACTAAGCAAGAGTCACTGCAGTGGGCAGCAGGGACCCAGGCCAGGCAAACCAGGTTTCTTTGTCAGCAATGGACAGCCAGGCCTGAGCAAAGGAGACCAAACCTCACAGAGCAACAGATGACCATGGCAACCCATGTCCTCAGCCTGCGCTCCCCTCCAAGGAGAGAGGATTTCACAAGTGCAGGGAACAAAGGAGGCTACCCCTAGAGATCTCCACCTCACCTAGCCACAGAAGGTGCTTGCTTATCTTGCAGATTCCTGGGCCCCACCTCAGAATTTTAAGTTAGCTCTATAGGTGGGGACTGCAGTTACTCGTTTTGTAAAAACTCCCTAGGCATTTCGAGGCATATCGAAGTCTGAAAGCTGCTATTCTAATGAGAAGAACACTGATCAATACACTATAAGCATTGCCCCACTGGATATTACATGTGTGTGACCAATTACCTCCACACTTACCTAACTCTGGAAAAGATGCCCAGTCTCCCAACACCTGCTTTGCAGGAAAGGCTGTTCCAAACTACCAGTTAGCAAACCTGGTGGGATCACCTGGAAGCTTTAAAATACACTGAGGACAGGGTCTTGCCCCTAAAGAGTCTCATTTAGTTGGTGTGAGGTGCAGCATGGGTTTATAATTTTAATACGGTGATTTCAATATGCAGCAAAGTTTGAGAACTACAGCTCAAACTTATACTCACTCATTACCCAGCTCCAACCACCACGAACACCCCAAAACAGGCTTTTCTCAACCAGAGGCTGGGCCTGAGTTACTCTGGGCTGAGAAAGGAAGGGATGATGGAGTCTATACTACAAGACCCTGGGATTTATGGGGCCCAGGATCTGGCCAGAGGGTCCATCCTGAGACCTCCACGTCTTTATTTCCTAAAAGTCATGGGAGACTTCCTGAGCCAGTATCTATGTCCTCAGTGTGTATGGGACAATAGAACACAGGCCAGAAAGAGGTCTCAACATCCTTTTTACAGAAATGTATTTCAGCTCCACCATTTACCAACTCTGGGACCACAGGCAAGATAGTTAACCTCCCCAAGCTCCACTTTCCTCACCTGTACAATGGGAATAATTACCTAACACTTATTCACTGAATCCTCCCAACTTCATGTGCAAAGCACTCAACTTAATGCGGCCACAGCTCGGTCAATCTTAGCCAATGAGAAAATATCATATGGTTCTTTTTGTTACTACTGGATGCTTCTTTTTTTTTCTTTTTTTCCCTTTAAAGGAGCTTGGGACTCTAGGTGGCTGTTCTTCCAACCTCAGATATTTTCAATTCCTCTAGGAGTTTTCTTGTGAAACTTTGCCAACTCTTTGACCTTGAACTTGTTACTTCTCTGAGCCTCAGTTTCCGCATCTCCAAAGTAGGAATATAAAAGTGCCCTCCCCCATGTTTATTTTAAAAACCAAGCTTGGTGTAGTGGCTCATGCCTATAATCCCAGCGCTTTGGGAGGCCGAGGTAGGTGGATCACCTGAGGTCAGGAGTTCGAGACCAACCTGGCCAACATGGTGAACCCCTGTCTCTACCAAAAATGCAAAAAAATTAGCTGCATGTCGTGGCACATGCCTGGAATCCCAGCTTCTTGGGTGGCTGAGGCAGAATTCCTCGAACCCTAGAGGCAAAGATTTCAGTAGGCCAAGATCGAGCCACTGCACTCCAACCTGGAGAGCAGGACTCCATCTAAAAAAAAACAGTGAGCAAATATATGTCGCATGCTGAACACGAGACTGGGTACACAGTCTCTACAAACCAAAGTTGCTGAGGAAGGTGGAGAATAATTGTTCCTCCCTCCTTGAACTGAGGTTCAGCAAAGAGCCCTCTCCACCTGCCCTGGCACCCAAGAAGTAGGAAAGGTGCCTCCTGAAGGCTCTGGGAGAGCTGGCAATTCCAAATTTGGAGCCAGGGGAAGAGGCAGCCCTAGTTCCCTTCCGACCCTCCTGGGGTGCCACTGGAGAATGCTGACTCCAGCTTGGGGCCCCTCTCATCCGCTCCCCATTTGCCTCACTCCATTTAGCTCTGGCAATCCAATTCCCTTTCCTCCACCCAGAAATCGATGTTTAATTAACACATTATTGGAAAAATAAACACAGTCTTCAGTGGGACTGCAATGAAGCTGATGCAGCTCAGCTTGGGGACTGCAGACCATCCCCTCAGTCAGTAAACTGTTCTTCTCCTATTCCCTGCCTCTCCACCAAGAAAAAGTTCCTTCTTTCTTCCTGGAATCCTCCAGCCTGAGGGATCCCGCTCATTCCCTCCGTGCATCCTCCCTCCCTGTATCTAGGCAGCAGACCTGGCATCCCTTCCCACCCTTTATCCCGTGACACAGATGTAGGGGGATGTTTTCAGTGCACATGTCCCTGCTCCACGGGGGAAGGAGGTAACTCCTTCTGAACATCCCGCCTCCACCAGTGAGGCTGTGCATGATCCCATCTCCTCCTTCTCTCCAGGCCAGAATCAGTACCCTTCCAGCTCAGGGGTCAGCAGGTGTCTTCCCCTGTGGGTGTGGGGTAGGGGCAGGCCCAGAGGTGGCTGATAAGGATGATGATCCTCAGAGTTCCTATCCAGACCTCAGGAGCTGATGGGAGACCTCTGTCTAGAGTATTTCCTCTTTTACCCCCAGTTTAGATGATCCAATTCCCAGCTCCTCTTCTCCACAGTTCAGGATGGAGGGTGGTGCAGAGTCCCTGGATTCAGACCCAAGTGTGGGCCCAGGATCTCACTGTGTAATCCTAAAAAAGGGATTTAAGCCCTCTGATCACCAGTTTCCTCAACAGATAAATGAGGACACTACCCACCTAAACGAAACGTAGCAGAGCATGATGCTCTGCTCACAGCGGGTGCTGGATAACTGTCCTTTCACGGAAATCTCACGCCGAGGGCCAGTCCCTACTGCAGGGGAAATGGGGAGTGTGGCTGGCCCATGCAGGTTTAGGGCCACAGAGCAAAGCAGAGACAACGGGCTTCAGGTTCTCTACCTTCTGCCCACCTATCACCATCCCAAATCGCCTCAACTCCCTCCTCAGACAAGGTGCATGAAGCAAGGAAGAACATTAATGGAGCCGGGCGCGGTGGCTCAAGCCTGTAATCCCAGCACTTTGGGAGGCCGAGACGGGCGGATCACGAGGTCAGGAGATCAAGACCATCCTGGCTAACACGGTGAAACCCCATCTCTACTAAAAAATACAAAAATCTAGCCAGGCGAGGTGGCAGGCGCCTGTAGTCCCAGCTGCTCGGGAGGCTGAGGCAGGAGAATGGCGTGAACCCGGGAGGTGGAGCTTGCAGTGAGCTGAGATCCGGCCACTGCACTCCAGCCTGGGCCACAGAGCCTCAAAAAAAAAAAAAACAAAAAACAAAAAACAAAAAAAAAAAAAGAACATTAATGGGGACACCTTGGAAAACAGAGTTTCCTTAGTGGCATGCAGAAGACAACCAGCAGCACTACTCCTAAGCAGCCGTGCTACAACTAGCAGCCCTCTCCTCCTAAGCCTGAAATGCCTCTAACTGACAGCAGCACCTTCAGCAAGTCCCAGAGCTGGGAGTGAGCTGACTGTCTGGCAAATGGACCACTCTTAGAATCAAGTTTCTAAGGCCCATGGAGGTGGTATGGCACAGTGGTTAAGACCAGAGGCTTCAGAGCAGAGTCAGGCCCTTTGGGTTTGAATCATGATGTCCTCACTTCCAACCCGAGTGGCCTTGGACATGTTACTTAACCTCCTTAGACCTCAGTTACTTTATCTGTAAGACAGAGATGATAACAGTACCCACCTCACAGGATTGTTGGAGGATTATGTAACATAATGCATGTCAAGTGCTTAGCATAGTATCTGGCCCATAGTCAGTTCTCAAATGTTGGCCAGAAGAAGCTTTAGTAAGAGTAGTTGGGTTTACAGCCATACCACCCTGAACATGCCCAATCTCATCTGATCTCGGAAGCTAAGCAGGGTCAGGCCTGGTTAGAACTTGGATAGGAGTAAGAGTAGTTGGGAGAGAAGTAGTAGTCATGTTGGTAGTACGAATGCTCAGAAGATCCAGGTTTTTATCCTTTAGAAAGTGGGGGCAAGTGAAAGTAGAGCTGGGGAAAGGCTGCACTCTCAGCCACCTTCCTGCCCTAAAATTGGATTTCCCTCTCTAGTATGCCCCCTTCCTCTCTCTATTCCTTTAAGAGAAAGTGTGTGATGTCATCTCAAAGAAGGATGGCCATATATTTTATCATCCAAACCAGGACACTTTTGAGAGTACTAATTACACCAGGACAAAGGCCTAAACAGGAACTGTCTCCCCAAACCAGGGCGCCTGGTTACACCACCTCAAGGTCATGCAGAAATGCCTTCACACTCTGCTTCAAGGTCTTGGCTAAAGGTAAGACTTCCTTGCTTCTCAGAATCCACTTTGCTCTGGCCCCATCCTACCCCTGCTTAAAAAAAAAAAAAAAAAAAAAATCATACTTGTCTAGAATGTCTAATGCTTCTCCCATTCAAGGTCAAGGCCAACCCTAGAGTGGAACAGAGAGACTGGTAGAAGGCCTTCACCCACATTGTATGACATCATGCTCCCCAACCAGCCTCTGGGAACACAAATGAAGTGCACTGGGGCCAATGTCTGGATTCATGCCTCCCTTCTTGAGAAAGAAGACTAGGCCAGTCTAGGAGAAGCAACAGGCTCCCAGGGTCATCAGCATCCAGATACCAGCTGCTTGGATCTCTGAATGGAGCCTCTGCTGGACCAGAAAGTACCCTTGATGGGCAGGGCTACATGGGATTGAGAACCTTGAGCACCCCACTAGAATGGGGTTCCTCCTCCATTCCAGTTTCTCCTCCCCTAGCAAGGTCAGAGGACAACCTTAACCAGCACTCAGTTGGAACATAGCCCACCAGTCTTCTTCGAGCCATAAGACCCTGACCTGTAGCTCTGCAAGTGTGCCTTCCTTGGAGACACACCTACCACCCACCTGCCCCACCAAGACCTCACTCCCCTCTGAAGAAGGAGAACTAAGACGGCACCCCAGGCAGCCACCACAGCAGCAGCTGCAATGCCCTTGGAAAAGGGCCACAGCCCACGAGTCGGCATGATGGAGTAGAAAGCGCCCTACCCTGGCAGGAAACCTCGATTCTAGTTTTGTCTCTGCATCAAACATGGTGCATAACTTTGGAAAAGCCATGTGGTCTCTCTGGGCCTCCATCTTGTCATTTGTACTTGAAGGCACTCAATAAGATGACAGATGATTCATCTCCCTTTTTCCTCTAACCCTCTAACATAAGGGTCTCATGCTTGGGCTCTGGCATGAGACAGATCTGAATTCAAATCCTCAATCTGTCATTTTATTAGGTAACTTTAAGTCTCAGTCTCCTCAGGTAATAATAGTATACTGCATTGAGTTGTTTGGAGAATTAAATGAGATACTGAGTGTAAAAAAAAAAAAAACAAACTTGGAAGAGAACTTTGTATGTACTAACTACTGCAGAAATGATAGCTATATCACGGCTATTACTACTACTACTACTACGGTGATGATGAGAACAGTGATTACTAATATTAGAGGGATCTCAAAGGAGGCAGAGCCATCTTAGCCAGGGATAGAGAAGCCCTTTCTACTAAACTCTACTGAAATACAGCATGTTGCAATTCCTCCAGCAGATCTAGACATTCAGGCAGGGCTAAGACAACCTGCGGTAAAGTCCAGCCTTCCCAGAAGACAGGCGCCAAGTGCTAGAGAAGAAAACTCCAATACTAAACCCATGTGGTTCTTTCCTACAATCGACAAACATTTGTTGAGCACCTACTATGTGTCAGGAAATGCCCTATGCACTGGGAACACCACAATGAACACAAAGTCCTTGACCTCTCAGAGCTTGCATTCTAGAGGGATAAAGAGACAAGATCCATCTTAAATGTTTCAATATATCATAGTATAATACAATATTAAGTGATGATTAACCAGTTAAAATTAAAGACAGTGTCATGGGCTGGAAAGCAGCCAGGGGGTTGGGGTAAGGGGACTATTTTAGAAAGCTGGTCAGGAAAGGTCTCTCTGAGGAGTATAATTTGAGGAACAACCTGCAGGAAAGGGCTGGGAGTGGGCCCCATGCATAGTCCCTGCCCCGAGCTTAGCATGGCCACCCTGCCCCGAGCCCAGCATGGCCACCTGTGGCTCCCCCAGCCACAACACCGCACTTGCTTCATCCTCAGAGCAACAGAGCTGGCCCTCAAGGCTCAGAGCTGCAGCGCAACCATTCTTCCCCCAGCAGGTCCCAGCCCACAGCAGGAACAGACACAGGGGCCGGCACATTTCTAGGCAGTGAGGTTTTAGAAGGAATGCTGCTTCTTTAACAAGTCTCCCATCCACACCTGAGGGGTCATGTAAGGAGAACACGGCCGGGGGATACCAAGAGCAATCTCTTCTCTGCATTGGGCACAATAATTTTCCCCCAAGGCGTCCTACTCCCCATTTATCCCCTTTCTCTGGCAATGACGTAACCCTGTCTCCCTAACTCCTCAGGGTCAGCCCCAAGAAGGGAGAGGGATGCTGGAAAGGTAAGACAATCAGCATTTTGCTCTGAGGATTTTGTTTTTCTTTTAGGCAAAATGTTTTCCAATTTCACTTATAATTGCTAATAAAGAGGGACACACCTTCAGCTGAAGAAGGGAAAATGGCGTCTGGTAGTTAAGGCAGCCAGAGCCCAGGAGAAAACAGGGGCTGGGCTGCTCTCACGGCCGAGGGTGATTTCAGCTCCTTCGGGCTGCAGCCTCCAACAAGGCCGAGCTGCCCAAGAGGTGGCTGACGCCAGGGGAGCAGGACCATCCTCCCAAGCTTAGCCCCAGGCTCTGGCAAGGCAGCAAGGAAAACCCTCAATTTCGCCCACCTCATCCCCTTCTCCCCCTTCAATCTGTATCCGCCCACCAGTCATCCATGAGCCACCCACCCACGGGTTCGCTTGGTGGACGTGCGGATCTCACTTGAGGCTTCCTGCTGGAGGCAGAAGCAGTTTCTTCCCCTCTACCCTCCTCTTAACTACCTTGAGGACTCTCCCCCACTGACCACCCCTGCTTCTTGCCTTCCTCCCCCAAGTGAGGGAAGGGAAGCCTCCTTCCCTGTCACTACCACACCTGTCCAGAGCCACCATATGATGCTGGATACACACACATCCAACAAACACAGCCACGCCACACAAAGAGGCACGCAGCCTCCTGCTTGAACCACACGCACAGTGTTGACAATCCTATGTTGTCCAATTGGAGGCACACCGGTGCTTGACAAAACACAAACACCCTTCCAGTCCCCACCCGTAAACCAACACAAAGGCCACCAAGAATTTCAAGACCCAGCATCATCTGTAGAGAGGAGAGCTGGGTCGGACAAAGACATTGTTCCATGCTCCCAACTAACCATCACAACTCTCTGGGATATTCTGCAGTGCCCTCTGGTTCCACACAGCCCACTGATCAGAGCTGTGCTAGTTGGTGTGTGTGAGAGAGCGTACACATTTGTACGGGGGAGGGGGGCTGTGGCTCTACTGTCCAGGCATCAAATCTCCCCGGAGGTAACCCAGTCAGACCCTGCCTCCCCCACATAACCTTCCTCCAATGTACCACAAACATATATTTCATGGATGGTTAAATTGGATCATTATCACTGGGTGCTTATTTGGTCAAAAAAAATTATTAATGTCATCTACCCCCATTCCAATCCCCTGCTTGTGAGGTCCCCTGCCACAAAGACTCTCCAACATGCTAATCCCATGAACTGCGACACACGACAGCTTTAGGGAAAGAATAATGGCGAGAAGAAAGAAGACCGTGGTGGCGGAGAGGAAAAGAGGCTCTAACGTGACCGCAGTCCCCATGCAAAGATGGGGGGAAGGAGCCATGGTGGAGAGGTAAAGTGGGGAAAGAAGCTAAGGGGAATGAAACCAAGCAAAATGAAGCCCTCAGCGCCTGTGTATGTGACAGAGAATGTGTGTGCAAGAGCGTGTGCCAGTGTGTGTGTGGATGTGCCGACTTTGCCCTCCTATCAGAAGGCTGCATCCGTGTGGCATGTAGGAAAGGCCATCGCACCACTGTTGTGTTGCAAAAAAAAAAAAAAAAAAAAAAAAAAAGCAAAGAAAAAGGGAAAAAAGAGCCGCAGAGCCATCAGTATCAGAATTTTTTCATGAAGATGGAAAGGGCTGGAGGAAGAGGGGGGTGCGCCTAGGGTGGGGAGAGCAGTATGTGGAAATAGAAGGCAAGATCATGGCAGAATTGGGGGAGGATGGAGGGGGAAATTGGTGGTGGGGTGAAAAAATTTCACACACACACACAGAGACACAAACACACACAATACCCAAACGCCAACCCGACCGCTCCACTGTTCATCCAAGACTGACAACCCGTCCCCCATCTCTCCGCTGCCTCTCCGTGCCCCCAAAGCTGGTGCTGATGGATTTCTGTATCTCGGTTTTGCAGCAGTGGGCTAATTACAACCAAGCCCCCTCACCAAATTAACCCCTCCCTTCCCTCTCTCTTTTTTTCTCTAAAAGGCCAATTGAAGAATAATGTGTTTTTATAGATAATGGATTTTTTTTTCAGGAGCGAGAGAAAGGGGGGTGCAGAATAGAAATTCTGCAAACCGGTGACTTCCGACCTCACCTCCGTCTTCCCTCACGTCCCCGTTTGCTGTAGCATCTCATCTACCGTTCTCCCACCATTCCCTCGTCCCCTACCACCCAAAAGAAAAGACCTTCCTACCATGCACATCGACAAACACACCAACCGCCACCCAATCTCAGTAGCCGATCTCAAAACCCCAAGCATCAGTCCACCTCAATACATCCTTGCCCTTATATAAGCAGCAAATCATCAACATAGTCAGGAGAAACGCAGCACTAAAATGAAATCAACAAAAACGGAGGCCAGAGCCCCGTCAAATCCCCAATAATTAATAATAGGGAACTACCAGAGAAGCAAAGACGTAGTTGTCTCTCAAAATCTAGAATCTCTTTAATTTCTGCCCCCTCCTCTTCTCAAGAAGCAATTTTTTAAAATTATCATTTCACTAGAAAGGGCCGGAAAGCTCCAGAAAAGGGCATTCGCACAGTCCGGTTGTTTTTAAAAAATAAACCCAGCCCTGTTGCTCACTTTAATAGCGAACTTCCAGTGTCCAGCCTTTTCCCCCTCTTCCAGAAGGAAGACTGACTCGCAGGATGAACCCCAGGCTGCAGAAAATGGGCCAAGAGCCCTTACTCCACTCCCCAATAACAAAAAAAAAAAAAAAATCAAACAATAGGAATATCTGCACAACCAGCACCCTTCTGAAATATCGTTTGCCCCATATGACTTAGGCAGATTAAGCCCGAAGATTAAAAAATAAATACCAGCCTTGCCTCGTCTCACTCCCCTCCATCCTTCCGCCACATACCCAGTAGCCCTTAGGTAAACTTGCCCATCATAACCAGCGGGACCATTTTAACTTGAAAGGCGACGCAGAAGCCCTTGAACGATGAAGGAAGGCTCTACCCAGAACGGTAAATTAATAAAGAGCTAGTTCTCCAGGCTTCCCAGACTAACCTCCAGGTGCCCCCAGATAGACTATCCTGGGTACCAAGTCACCCAGTGTGCTGGGAGTTCAAATTTCCACTGGAACCTTCATCACAAAGGCAAACGGTCATCTGACCCCCAAAACTACACTGTCCTCCAGGTGTGACAAGGAGTGTCCCCTCTCCCTCCCAGGGCCATCCACAGGACCCAGCAGAGAGAAAGAAAGAAGAATGTTGGGGTGGCTTTTAGTGGTAAAAGAAAAACTATCTCCCCAAAGCGGGAACCGAAGGAAGCGGGGAGAAGACAGCTCTTGTCCTACCAGCTCTCTTATTTGCCCTGACTCTGTCTTGCTCCATCCTAAGCTAGCTCTCAATGATCTCTGACCTTTGCATTAGAAAGAAAGTATTAAAAATAAAGATCAGAAAAAGAGGAACCCTACTTTACCTAAACCCCAATAATGGTTAGCAAAAATATGATGTTCTCATTGCATGATGATATTTCTACATCCAAATTAAAAGAGGCAGGCATTTAATGGAGGAAGGGAAAATTTTATTTTTTTTAACAAGTAATCACAGGGTAAGTCACCTGCAAAGCAGTCGAGCCCTTAGGTTGGTATTACATCACTGGCCTAAGAAGGGATGGGGGGTGGGGGGACACATTTTTTTCCTTGTCATCAGGCTGATGTTTCTAAAGCAGTTAAGTTTTGTGGTTAAAAAAGAAAGAGGGAAAGAGCTGAAACTCTGGGTACAGCACAATGCCTGGAAAAAACAATACATCGAACCAGGCTTTAAGGTCACTGAGAGCTTGCAAAACCCACAGTGCTTACACAGAGTGGAAGTTTTCAGGCAAGCCTGCTACTAAATCATTAATATAAACAAATGGAAGGCAGTGGAGGAAGATTCCCTTGTAACCGATCCAAACAGGAGCACACACCCGCGCGCACACACACACACACACACTCACACACACACTCCCTTTTCACCTTCTCCAAGTATGCCCACTTTCATAAGACAGGAGTCCAACCTGAATTTTTAGACTCTAGAACCACCTCCTCACACCCCCTCAAAAAAAAAAGCACACACTCTCACATACACCTCAGTTCCTCAACAGCTAGGGAAATCCCTGTCTCAATTCAATTTTGTTTTCTTGTGATCCTCAGAGTGTCCCTTCTGTTTCTCATTTTAACCAGCCCAAATAAATAAATGAATAAATGAGGGGGGAAGTGGTTACAAAATGTCAAAAAAAAAAGTAGCTGCCCAAAATGAAGTGATGAGCACACATCATTTCAGACTAGCAATTCAAGCAAATAGGAGAAATACTCAAAAAAAAAAAAAAAGAAGAAGAAGAAGAAGAAGAAGATAAAAATCTAAAACATTCTCTGACTTTTCCAACATCTGGAGGAAAAGGACCCAACTTCCAGGCGAAACTGAAGGAAAAGAAAGGCAGTTGAAAAGCCATTTCCACAGTCAGCCAAGGCTCACGGATACAGCATTCAAAAAAAAAAAAAAAATCTAGGTTGGTCGCTCCCAACTGAAAACTTCTACCCTCTCAGGAGCAACCTCTTCCCAGAACGGACAAGAACCTTGAGTTGTTTCATACCCTGACTGCCTTCTTTTCCCCGCAAACCTTACCTTTCCAGTTGAACAGAAGATTAGGGATCTGTCTGTATGTCTGTTTGATGTTTAATCAACTGAGTTTGCCGGGTTTGTTTCCTCTTTGGGGAGGTTCAAATTCCAGAATCTTTCTCTCTCCTTTTCCTCTCTCTCTGGGAGGGAGTGGCAGGGAAGAAGGGAGGGGTTGTTGGAGGTGCGAAGCGCAGGTCCTTGGTGGCTGGAGATGCCGAGGCTGAGAGAGGGGAGGACAGGTTACCTCTCCCTCTCAGTGAGTTGCATGCAAGAGGCGATGTGTAGGGCTGAGCGCTGAGCCTGAGACTGCCGGAGGAGCCCAGGAATTTCACGCACTCCAGAGCCGGCCCCTCCCTCTCCCACACAGACCCCAGCATTTAAAGAGACAGTCAGGCCGCCTGGCTCAGGGCTTCACCTCCTCCCTGACTGTTTTGCAAACAGCTGAGAAGATATCATCAGGGAGGGGCAGTCTGTAGCCCTCACAACTAAGAGGCAGTGTCTGAGCTCAGTCCTCTTCTTACTCCAGCCTGAGAGTAGAGTTCTTCCCTAGAACTGGAGCTGGAATTAATATAAAGACAAAATTCTCATTTACAGTTTCAAACCACTTCCCACTGCTGAGGATGTGTGTGTCTCCTTGCAGACTGAGGGACTCTAACCTACAACTGTGCCTCAGTTTCCCTGAGTAGTTGCTCTTCCTTGCAAAATCAGGGCAATCCTTGAGCATCTAGTGGAGGTCAGGGCTGTAACTAGGACACAAATCTATTCCTTCAACAAGCACTTTGAATGCCTGCTTAGGATGAGGCATAGTGCAAGGGGCTGGGAACATAAAAATTAAAGTGACAAATGGGGCTTCCTCTCTCAGAGCCCCTAGCAGCAAAGACAGACCCAAGCACAGCCCACCCTATCCTAAGGGGCTGCCAGCTAAGAGTCAGAGGCCCGAATCAAGTGTTTTGGTGACTCAGGAAGATGGCTCTGTTTTGTGGCTTGCACTCTGAGCTCTGAGCCTAGACAATTCCACCACACCCCTAAACCCTTGAAAATCCACTGCCAGCCTTGACAAACTAGTTCATGTCTGTGGAAACGTTTCCCCAGTCAAACCTAAACAAGAGATGACAGTCGGTGGCACCTAATACCAAGGTTTTGCTCAGCATCAGGCCCTCACGTGAAAATGCAGCCCCAAACTCCTTTCTTCTCCAGCTCCCTTTTTAAGGGCTGCACTGGCATGCCTTCCCTTGGACCAGCACCAATCCACTAATAGCCGTTGAGCACTTACCATACGCCATCACGTGGTTCGTCTCATTCAGTCCAGCAAGGTTTGTGCTGTTTGACAGTTGCAGTCCATTTCACAGTCTTAAAAACTGATGCTTTAGAGAGGTTGCCCAAGGTCACACAGCTGGAAGCTGCTGAGAATGAATTTGAACTCAAGTCTATCCAACTCCAGAGCCTGCCTGCTTAGCCACAGTACTCTATTGCCTCCTGGCCAAGGATGGTAGTTCTTATATTTCTGACTTTTACTGGACATCCTTGCAGCATCCTAGCACTTTCCCAACCCGGCAAACTTTAATAGCACATGTACCTGGCATCATGCTCATGAGAAATAAAATGAATCTATCAAGGTCGGAACCCCAAGGACTCCAGTAAGCATTGGAGGAGGACAGAAATGTGTTTCTATAAAACAAGGGGAAAATAATCATGAGAGAAATGTAAAGGAAAGTCTATGGGACTGTTGATAAACAAGTGATTAATTTTGATTTGGAGGTGGGGGATATCAAGGCAAGCTTGGTGGACTAAAGTGGCGTCTGGGCTGGGACTAGACAGACACATGTACTTCCATCATTACTAGCCTACTTTTCAGTCTGTTTTACCTTTCAGATCACAATCTCATTTTCTTATGTGTCTTCGGGTCTCCAACCTTCAACACCTCCACAGTATCCAGCAGTTTTAGGAATACAAACAAACATGCCTTCATGGATTAATTTTATATGACATCTGATCTCCCACCTATTTACTCTAGACCTGAACTTCCCTGGCCAGAGGTTCCATATCCTCCTTACCTGGCCTTCCTGGAAGGCTCTGCACCAAATTTGTCCACAGAATGTGGAAGGGAAGTTCAGAAGGCACAGTGCATGGGATTGCCCTAGATGTCAGGAGTTCCTGGGGGAAGAATCATGTAAAGGAGCCGCCATAATGCAGCAGGACATCAGGAACAGCCAGGGAAACTGTACACTCATTTTGGGGGCAGCAGGAAGAGACCTGAAGGACCTAAGGGATGAGAGGGCAGAAGCCTCAAGGGAGAGCCTGAGGACTCAGCGCCCTGCAGATGTCAGTGCCCATGGGATTCCTGTGGCAAACACCAGCCTAGGAAGGACATCCCTGTGAGAAGTGTGTCTGCAGAACAGCCTAGAGGTTAAGGGACATACCTGGATTCCAATCCCATCTGGGCCACCTAAATTCCTTGTGATTTGAATAACTGTCTTTACCCTCTACAAGTCTTAGCATCCTATAAAATGGAGGTCACCTGTACTTACTTCATAGAGTTGTTCCGAGAAACAACTAATAAAATACTCGTAGGACGCCTGCCCCACAGAAGTACTCAACAGATGTTCACTACCCCAGCCCACAGGTCTGCATTTGCCCCTCCATGGGATTACTAACTGTGGACTGCCCCCTATAGTTGGCATTCCTTTATTTCAAGTTATTATATCTCTTTTAATAATTTAGCTTATTATTTACAGTATCACTGTAGTCACTATTATTTACTTCTTTTTACCCCCTTTGATTTCTAACCTACTTTAACTTGTATATTTTGAATATATTTTTATTATCATTTTATTCTGTTTTGTACTTTCTTAGGCTTTTAAAATGTTATTTATCTTTCAATTACTCCAGTGTATTCTTTTAGTGTGCCTTTTATCATGAAATCTGTGGGCTCATTTTGTCTCATTCCTCTATACCATTTTAGTTAACTACCACTCGGCTCATTCTAGTGATCCAGCATTCCCCAGATAGCTCCAAATTTGTGAAGATGGTTATGTACAAAATAGCAGGGAAAGACAACATCAAAGAGAATAAGACAGGTCTCCTTGCAGACACGTAATGCAACCATAAGCAAAAAGCAATATCAGGTGTTTGCCCAAATGATGGTGCCATGTCAGCAATAGTACTAATTTTTATTTTTTAAGGGAGGACTCAATGGGTACAACTGAAGCCCTCAGAGACTCTAGGCCTTCTCAGCTCTCATCTCTGTCCTGGGATAAGGAGGGCCATGATCAGAGGTCATTAAGTTAGAAGGTTCCCTCGCAGGCCTACCCTCCTTCCTTTGATTCGATTGTGGGGCCCCATCGTCACTCAGTTCAGGGACAGAACAGACCAGGGACTGTTTCAGCTTTTCTCAAATGTGCGAGACCAGTGCTTTCAGCATGTAGCAAGAAAAAATTTCACTACCAATCAAAAGGGTACATTGCCCATGGCATTCTGAAAGAAAAGTTACTACAGTGATAATAACAATAATAATAACTACCACCACAAGTTTCCCCCTGCCAACCCTCTACTTAGAAGCATTGTGGTTAAGATCCCAAGGCATCTGGGTTCAAATCCCAGCTCCACCATTTTTTGGCCGTGAGACCTCAGCCAAATTTCTAACATCTCGAGCCTCCACTTTCTCATCTATAAAACGGAAATGATAATGGTATCAAATGCTTCCTGTGAGAATTGTATCAAAAGCACCGACAATAGTAAATGGCACGTGGGAAGTCCACAATGGAGAGTACTGGTCATTATTATCAGAGTGGAATTTAAAATATTTAATATCTAAGATGGTCCAGTTAGCAACTAATCAGATTGGAAGGTGACCAACAGCAACTGGTTTGGCCTGACCAAGGCATATCAGCTACCAGCCTTGATTATCAGGACTTTTACCACCTGCCAGGTACTAAGTTAGGCATTTGGCATGCACTAATGCATTATCTCATTTAATCCTCACAGCAACTTGGTTTTATTATGTTATGTATTGAAATACATGCAATTGCACATTTATAAATAAGACTATGCCTATAAAATCAGAATTCTGCATAAAAAGACTTGGCATATCTGTTCCTGCCACCCTAATGACTCTTAGCATGTGAATTCCAAGGGTTGCTTTCTCCGGGACATTTTTAGCCTCATTACATAGGTTCCTTCTTTTACTTACTCATTCTTTCAATAACGTTTGGGGGAAAAAATTACAGTCCATGGCTCAGTTTCCTCATCCATTAAATGAGTGTTTCTGTCTAAGTTCCCACTACTTGACCCCGAGCAAACCTGGGAGCATCAGTCTTCTCCAGCCAAGACCAAGTCACTAGAAATCAAGCATTAGAGAGTTCTTCTAGTCCCTCAGCTAGCACTTCAATTGAGTCAAACCCTCCAGGCTCCCAACCTGCCCCATAAGCTTGGATTTTTAGTCACTAAAGTCCACACATGCCTTATCCCTAAGCAGGTTTCAAATTCAGACCCCAGTGCTATTGGGACAAAGCATTTTGCCTAAGGCCCCTTCAAATGTTCTTTGTGCTCTTCTCTCCTCTCCTCCCCTAAGAGCTGTGCTGCGATGCTGGCCTGCTGGAGTTTATTTGGCTTTCAGTCACCTATGTGATGATGATTTTAGTGTTATTAATAGGTGACTGCTTATTAAGTAGTATTATTAGACATGTGCCGTGCAGCACAGACAGTACCACAGAGGGGCCTGGCATCCTCCAAGGAGAAGACTTGTACAAAAAGACTTGTCCCTGGGGCCCAGTAAAAGGACACAGGCCCAGCAGTGAGTCACAGGAAGCCAACAGCAGTGCTTCCCAAATTCTAAAAGCCAGGCACCTAATCCAGACAACTGTGTCTGGCACGGGAAGGAGGGAGAAACAAATGTGAGATTTACAGGCATGTGAGAACACAAGCCCAAAGAGAAGCCTGAGCACTTAGGCCTTGAAGAGGTCACCTCCCATGAAATGTTTCTCCCTCCAGGCGTCCCTTCCACCAGGGTATCTGGTGCCCCCAAAGAGGCTACAGGAAAGGCTAGCTCCTGGAAAGACCAAGGGTCTCCAACTTCTGACTCCAGTGGGGAACTCTCTACCTTCTTGTTCCTATCTTGCTTATTCCATGGGAATAAAATCATCTCAGGGTTTCACAGCCAGTAGAAGCCTCCCAGCCAACTCCCTGAATTCAGCAGCCTTTTGCCAGCCCTCTGCGCAGGACTACCAACTCCAGCCTTGGGGAGAGCCAAGCTAGGAGGCAGAATGCCTGCCCTGTGGCTGCATCCTTCTCCCTGAGTGCCCAGGAGCAAGCAATTGGTCTAGACTGATACTGACAGAATATCTCACTAAGAAAAAAAACAAAAACAACAAAAACAACAACTTTATAAGAAAAAAAAGAGGAAGAAACAATTTCTTCTCACTAATAATTTTCAAAGCAATTCTAGAATTTCCTGCTCGGGGATCAAATTTTAACACAGTCCAGGTTTATCTGGAGTGTTTAATGGGCTTGAGTGTCTGAGCAGCAAGGAGTTAACTATTAATACTTGATAATTGCTTTGAAAAAAGTATTCGTTTCTCCAGTCTATGGTAAAAATTCTCATCTGTTTTAAACTTCATTTCTCCCATCAAGTAGGTAAGAGCAGCCTGGGCTGACACAGCCATTCTTAGATTGAGTGCCGAGAGGACAGAACCTACATTGCTGGAAGGAATAGCACAGTGTGATGGGCAAAGGGCACAGGCTCTAGCTCCAGACCCTAAAGGCTGGAATCCAGGTCTACCACGTACTGGCACTGGGACCCTAGGCAAGTTGCTTGACCTCTCTCTGCACCTCCCTTCTCCCTTCTATGCAATGGGGATAATGATAGCACTTACCTCATAGGATTGTTATCAGGATTAAATGAGCTAATATTTGTAAAGCACTCAGTTGATGTCATGGTGTAAGGGCTATATAAGTGTTTGTTCAATAAAACAATAAATAAAACAATTTCACAAAGGCATTATTCTTTGAATTACTCCAGTATCCTTACCCTTAAGAAATCCCCCATCATAATGGCAATGGTGATATGCTCCTCCTGAAATATCTCAGGAACGTGGCAGGAAAGATGTTAACTCTGCTATTATTCGTGATGACCTTGCTTGTGGAGGTCCAACCAGCCCGGGTTCTAAGGCCTTTGATCCATCTCCACTTCCGCCTCTCCTTCCCATTGCCTCTCTCTCTCCCCCTGCTGGACAGCACTCATGCCAGCCCGACCCGTTCACATTCACTCAACAGTGCCTGCTCAGTCTCAGGTGCAAGCACAGAAAGGCAGCCCCAGCAGTGGTGGCTTTGTGAAGGCCAAAACATACCCTAGACCCAGCCCTATCAACCATCCTCTGACCCATGCACTAAAACGATTTTTAAATTATATACTTTTGCCTGGTTGTGTCGGGGCGGGGCGGGGGTAGCCACCCTCCCCAGGATTCAAGTTGAAGATGGAATGATTGCCAAATGCTAACAGCTTTTCAAACAGGACGTAGTTAAAAATATATCTGAAATGGTTGTAACTCAAACTCAAAAAATAGCTTAACTAACTGGGGAGCTGTAGGCAGTGGGGGTGGGGAAGTGGAAGAGGAAGAGGGATTCCCTTCCGAGGGGCCCACAGCAAACCTCACCACAGGGATACCTGAGGGATGCCTGGTTTATTTTCCCTCATGAATAATACCTTTCAGAAGCACAGACCAGATCTCCAGGGAAAGGAGCAACACCAGAAGGTTTATTGCTGCTACTCCATAAGATCAGATGCTCCTGATAAGGGCCACGCTGTGTGGCTTCCTAGACCCTTACAACTCAAAGTGGGGCCACAGCAGCATTGCCGAAGAGCGTGTGAGCAGTGCAGAATCTTGGCCCCCACCCCGACAGACCTGCCGAACCAGAATCTGCACATTAGCAAGTTGTCAGGTGATTCAGATTCCAATTCTAATCCTGTACATACCACCCTGGACTTTATCGTGACACCTTAACCCTAAAAGGGCTGGACTTGCACTATTTCTCCCCATCTGACATGTGAGGAAACTGAGACACATGGAGAGATCCATCAAAGATCACCAGCTGAGTCAGGTCTAACGGTTATCATCCAGAGCCCCGCTCCATCTCTTAAGGCCTTAGGGCCCAAATTAGCCTTCATCACCAGCCTTACCCAAAGATAACAGAGAAGTCGTGATGTGTGCTTCCTAGGGGCAAAGGGCTTAGAACACAAGTCTATTGCTCAATGCAACGTTTCTCAACGTATGTTCAGTAGGTCGTTATTCCCATCAGACACTCTGTGAAAAATAGTCTATCATCAAATGTACTTAGAAAACTCATAACATTAGGAATTTTAACACTAAAATTAATATATTTAAGTCTCTGAGATGTCCTCCAGCAAAGAAACCTGCATAACACTATTTACTCTTGAGTTTTCCAAAGTTGTTTCAATACTAAACTCCTTCTTCCTCACCAGGGACCTAATAGCATTAAGAAAAACATAATTTTTAAAAAATGTTCTGAGAAATAAATGTTGAGATTCACCAGTATTTCCCACTTCATCATTATATACTCAACTAGTCTACAGGAAAACATAATGTTTCTGAAAGGAAGAAGGTAGGGGTCAGTGGAGGAATTTTTAATAACAACCCCCGAAATGTCATCATTCAATCTGTGATTGATCACTTCCTGGGACAGAGAGCTCACTACCTTACATAGCAACTCAAGTCCTTGTTGGATGGTTCCAATATTTAGACACATTACTACACTAGGCTGAAATCATCCTCCTCACAACACCTTAGGCAACAATTGCCTAAAGTTTACCTTCACCACCAGTGTGTATAGGGAATTAATTCTTGTTTCTCACAGTTACCCATTACACATGACTCTGATAATAGCAGACTTCTAAGTCTACCCTCTCCTCTATAGTTCACACCTTCAAATTTTCTCAGGATCACCGAAGTTTAGAGCTTCAAAGTATTTTAGATATCATCTAATTTAACCCTTTTATTTAACAGATGAGGAAACCATGTCCAAGAGCAACCACATACTTTGCCCAAAGTCAAACAGGCAGTGGAAATTTAACCTGGGAGGTGGGATTTAAATGCAGCAGCATTCATTTGTCCATCTCTTGGTGAGAGACCTTTCTCTCCCTACCAGAAATTTCTGAATGCCTGAGGTTCATATCTAACTTCCAAGGGCCATCACAGAAAACCACAGGACCTCCCACATTCTTCTCCTAGGAACCTTGTGAGATGCCACACTGGGGGCCAGATGAGTCACAGAGCTCAGCCAGCGTGGGGAGTTTTGTGTTCCAGCCTCTCTCCTCCTGGAGTGGCCGAGCTGGGACTGTTCTTCACCCCACGCTGCCTCCTCGCCACCACTGCCATCTGCACCCTCCTTCTCCAGGATCACCATCTGCTTTCCTGATACCATTCAACCGCCCCAGCACTTTGCTCAGTTTCCTAGCCCACTTCTTGAGCCACTCTCCCTGCAGCTTGTGAATTTCCTTTTCTTTTCCCTTTCCACCTTCACTTCCTCAGTCCACAATGTCAAGAACTTGCATGCTTGTAGTCTCCCGCTTCCTCACTCCCTCTCAAATAAAGCCCCCACCAACCTGGACATTCCACCAGAGCCCATTCTTGGGCTCATATGTTGCCACTAGGCTATATGTGTCTGCCAAATAAATAAATGAGGCTCTTTCTTTCTGTCCCTTTTTTATCCCTGCATGGCTTCCCATATCCTGAAATACCATCACTTAAGCCCACTAGTCCCCGTCTTCCTACAAGAATACTGCTTTCCTGCAAAGGGGGCAAGGGCTGGACACACAGTAAGTGTTAGGTAAATGCACACTGATATTACCAGGCCCCTAAGAAACATTCCTCTAAGCTAAAGATGATGGCTGCTCCCTTCCTCACTGCAGGCGTCTGCACTACAGGAAGACAGTGATCACATTTAGACAATCATGGTTATATGTAAAAGTTCTCAATAAGTATGTGAGAAATGACTTTTAAAAAAAGATGTGGGCACTTTTGAAGCTCATGGCAATTTCCACTTGTTTGGCTCCTATTCTGTGCCAGACATTTCGTGTGTGTTATCTCATTTAATACTCAAAAGAATTCTATGCAGCTGGAAAAGGAGGCTCAGAGAAGAGATTCAGACCTCTAGCTTTCTGGCTTCCAAATCTGTGCATTTCCCTCTTCCTCCTGTGCATCCAAAAGTATTCATCAAAGGGATCCAGCCCAATATCCTTCATCTCCTCATTTCCTTTACTAGATACCAGTTTTAGTTTCCTACTTTCTTTCTCCCCTCTCCTCATTAGTAGTTACTCTCTTCTCTGACCACTGCCCTCCATGGCTCCACTACCTTGAGAAGCTCTCCCTCCCAAACCTCCCATTCTTTGCTCCCCATTCGATATGTAGTAAATGCAGATACCGGCAGACAGAATATTTGCACTAAAGGCTGCTCTGGAAGCAAACCAGAGTCCTATGTGAAAGGTAACTGTGAGAAACAGATTTCAGTGATTAATGCCCTATGCACATGGGTGATGAAAATAGATTTTAAGCAATTGTTGACTAAGAAAACCTCAAAATATAAAAATCTGGCATGTAACTATGGGGACCAGGGAATCAACCTCTTCCCCCACCAAATGCTCTGATGCATCTGTTTCCAAACTCTAACTTAACTGGTTCAAGGCTTCTCTCTACTTTGCAGCCTCTAATAAACGAGTAAACGGGCACTATCAATGCCAGAAACTGGGAAGACAATTACCTAGAAATCTAGAAAATCAACCAGATATGAATAAATCACTTTCTGAAGAATCCAAATACATCAAGATCTTCACATTCTTAGTTTGTAAATAAAAGCTCTCTATCTTGTTTTTCCATGCCCCATCACCTTGTCTGCAATTAATCTTTAATTTATGTAACAAGTATGGTTCACTTTGAACCCTGATGATCCCACTTCCCCTTAGAGCTCAGGCTTGAAGCACATGAGGAACATGCTGCTGGGTGTGGGTGAGACTGGTACAGTGGAGACTTGGGAAAAACACAAGATGCCCTTTTTATTTTCTGGAGAAGTCAAGGAAAATAGATGGCAAGCTCATGGGTCAGACTGTCTTACTCTCCTAAGGCACACTCCGTCCTCCTTCATGTCAATCTCCAATGTGATATAAGAACAACTCCAGTGGAAGGGTAAGACATAGCAGATTCACAAATACAGACACGAAGACCTCTTTGCCTTGGCTCCCAAGAGTTTGTAGTCCTTGCTGATTGGAAGTGGTCCCCCATCCAGACATCTTTTATAAGCCATGTGCTGAATTTTTCTCTGTTTATACTTGCTCTTGAAAAATCTATCCTGATCCAAAGGACTTTATTAATTCTTTTTGTCTCTCTCTCTCTCTCTCTCTCTCTCTCTTCCCCCCACCTGAATTTTCCTCCAAGAGTTTGCCAAACTATTCTTGGGCATGGTTTTATTTATTAATTATATCATGTTCTGATTAGAGGGGATACAGCAGTAAACAAGACAGGCAAAGCTCCTGTTTTCATGTACGTTATATTCTAGTAGACATGATAGACAGAAAACAGTAACACACATAAACAAATGAGACACTTTCAAACGTAATAACTGCCACAAGGAAAACAAAATCATAAGATTTGGTGAAAAAATAGCTAGGGGAAAGACGAGCCATTTTGCACTGGATGGTCAGAGAAGGCCTCACTAAAAAAAAACTGACCTGAATCTTAACTGACAAGAAGAAGCCTATCACGCGAGAATATTTTTTTTCAGGATGATAAGACAAATATTATTTGGTAAAATTCCAGCTAAAAGGTAAATAAAATCCAAGAAATAGCACTAAGGTGTGTCATTCTTAGAAGTTGGTCTATAAAATGAGGTGGCAGACATTTACTATAGGAAGGACATGAGAACAGGGGAGAATCAAGGAACTTTTTTTAGCCTCAGTCAACGTTTTATAGCATCATGTTTAAGAGAAGAGACTCTGAAAGCAAACTACCTAGTATCAAATTCTGGTTCTACCACCTACTAACTATGTGACCTTTGGAAAGTTATTTAACTTCTCTGTGCATTGTTTTCATGATCTGTAAAATAGTTGTAATAATAATACTTACCTCATAACGTTGTTGTGAGAATTAAATTATTTAATATATGTAAAGCACTCAGAACAAATCACAGAGAGTAATAAGTAATAATACTACATAAATATCATCTTCATTGTTAAGTTCATCCTTCATGAACATTCACGAACACAACATCAGGCATTCTCCCAGATCACTACTCATGGCAATCATTACAAACACCCCTGTGCAAATTGAGGGAGGCAGATCCAAGCAAGAAGCTGATTTCAGGCCTATATTTGAAGACTTAAAAAAAAAAAAAAAGGCACAAATGAAGAATCAGGGTGTGTAAAATTATTAAAACCTCTGCTTCCTTTAGAACCCCCTCAAGGCACACAATGTACTAATAACACTCACATTTAGTTTATAGAAGCCACAAAGGGAGGCCCAGCATTCCCAGGTCTCTTCTTGACTACAGTCACTATCTAAAGTCCAGCATTGTCAGTAACCAGATATCAGTATTTGTCAGGGCAAAAAAGCAGTTGTCCTGCAGTCACAACTCATCTGATTCCTGTGTGAGTTATAAGTTTGCCCAAGGCTCACTCCCAGCACATATCAGCTAGCATATTAAAGGTGCCCGACAAATGCCTGTGCAATAAATGAATTGTAGCTCTTTCATTAAGTTTGTGCTTCAAGTGGACAATAATATAAAGCATCTACTTTTGCCCCTCACCACCAGGAAGAAAACTAAATGAAGCATTATAAAACTACCAGTTGGCATCACAGAATAAGAACACATGTGGAAGTGGTCATTAGTTTGTATGATGGACATCCATCCAGCAAGTCCTCACAAGCTTGCTACTCTGGTTCCATCTCAACCCTCCTGTGCGGCAATAATTATCCTTACAACTCTTTTTTTTTTTTTTTTTTTTTGAGACGGAGTCTCGCTCTGTCGCCCAGGCTGGAGTGCAGTGGCCAGATCTCAGGTTTACGCCATTCTCCTGCCTCAGCCTCCCAAGTAGCTGGGACTACAGGCGCCTGCCACCTCGCCCGGCTAGTTTTTTTTGTATTTTTTAGTAGAGACGGGGTTTCACCGTGTTAGCCAGGATGGTCTCGATCTCCTGACCTCGTGATCCGCCCGTCTCGGCCTCCCAAAGTGCTGGGATTACAGGCTTGAGCCACCGCGCCCGGCCTATCCTTACAACTCTTGTGGGCAATTTCCCCTCAAATTTCCTATGAAAGTGCATTGCTTCCAGCACCACGGAGAGCTCTCAGAAGCTGCCGTCTCCGTGGGGACGGCTCCGTCTTCTCAGCACCACGGAGAGCACCACGAGACTCAGCAGGTGTACAGGACCTAACTGAAGTACCCCAAAGTGCCCCAACGTCCAATAAATATCAAAAGAATCTACTCTCCTGCAGCAGGGCTGGAAAGAGTGGGTCTGAAGGCAGCTGACTAACGATTGCAGTTTTTGTGCCAGATCAGCATTTCCCCCCCCCAGCCCCCAGCAGTTAAATGCCCAAGGTGAATTCAAAAGCCGAAGTCCAAATTGTGATCAGATCAACTTGGCTGCACCAGACGAAACTGATCTTATCTGAATGGTGACTTTACTCACTTTGGAGAGCAGAACTCATTACAATAATAAGGAGCGACAGAAATGGGAGGAAGAGCAATCACAGCAGATCCAGGGAAGAATTCACTTTACCATCATTTTGGAGGATTAATTCTAAGCTTCCCTTCTATAAACGTCATTCTTCACTCTAGCAGGAGGTCCAGGGTCTGAAATTATTCTAGCTGACTTGCAAAATGCATCACTTTGCACCTGATTTGCAATCCATTTCTGCTTCTTTCTACTAAGCTCAATGATATTTGTTTAATGGCCACTTGGCCTTCTGCATATCCTACTGAGCTGGTGTGAGGAGGTGCACATGCTGGGGGTCACATGGTGGGTCACAGGTGTTCACAAAGGTCTGAGAGTGTGTAGGTAAAGAAAACAGAGTGTGACTACACAAGCACAGAAGAGGTGTATGCACTCTCACAAAGAATAGAGCTGCTTTAGCTGCAAGAGGGAGAGGAAAGAGGAAATGTGTTGAAGTAACTGTAGGTGCTTAAGATAACATATTATTTCTAGACCTGGTCCTCACTCTAGATCCCTACCTACTAGCCAGCTTAAGTGAGAGGATTTTATAATTACCTGGAATCTTCTCATTGGGGATACTAAGTATTTCCAGTCTCACTTCCCAAGCTACCTCCTAAATGCTAGTCCACTGCATTAACTGCCTTTTGTTGAACTTGCACTACACACTTTTCACACACTCATGTTTTACTCATGCTGTTCCCTCATCCCCAAATTCCCTTCTACTTCCTCCTCTCCATCTTCTCACCCAGTTAAAAATATATTTCTATTAAAAAGTATATGTCTATTTTTTAAAATGTGGGCCGGGTGCGGTGGCTCACGCCTGTAATCCCAGCACTTTGGAAGGCCAAGGCGGGCAAATCACGAGGTCAGGAGATGGAGACCATCCTGGCTAACACGGTGAAACCCCGTCTCTACTAAAAATACAAAAAAATTAGCCAGGCGTGGTGATGGGCACCTGTAGTCCCAGCTACTCAGGAGGCTGAGGCAGGAGAATAGCGTGAACCCGGGAGGCGGAGTTTGCAGTGAGCTGAGATCGCACCACTGCACTGGGTGACAGAGCGAGACTCCGTCTCAAAAAAAAAAAAAAAATATGCTTCAAGGCCTAAATCAAGGTTCACCTCCTCACAGTGCTGTCCCTAACTCTCCCTCCATAATAATTACTTGTCTCTTTGTTCTCACAGCAAGCTATTTTTAACACCTATTAGAGTTATTTGTTTGCATGTCTCTCTCTGTCTCTTTTAAACTCATAGATTTTAAACTCCTTGAAAGCAGGGATTTTTCTTTTTAATCTTTGTATGTAACCCATCCTTATGCATACGGTTTCTTGCTTCTCACAGACACATCACAATACATTTTCAGTCAATAAATAATTGAATAAAACTTAACAACATAAAGCATAATATTTTCCTTTGTCACCTTTCACCTAAAATCTGGTATTATAAATAACTTGCAAATGGACAAGGCTTTTCTCATGCTCATTTTCTCCACTAGCTTAACAGTTAGGAAAGAAAGGAAAAGGAGTTGACCTGAAGACTCTCGTGTCACTGGCTAAGACGAAGCTTTGCCATAAAATTAGAGCACACCTCGGTTTCTCTCACTTGTGCCAGTGGTGACATGTGTCCAGCTAATAGTCAGGTTCTGGACTCTACTTTGGCTTTGAGGTGCTCACTTGGTATCTCCTACCCTTAGCAAACTTGTTTGAACTTGACTTCTAGCTTTTCAAGAGTTATATCTCCTGCCCTTAGCAAACTTGTCTGAACTTGACTTCTAGCCTTTTAAGAGTTACAGTGTCTCCCTGGTTTTACAAGTCCTAACTATTCCTTCAAAATTCTTTCTCCTACCTTCTAGCTATCTACCGCCTCACTGAGCTTCAGGTGCTGAATCCTTCAAAGTACCTCTGTGCCACATGACAATGTATCATACCAGAGTAACTGTATGTGTGAGTGTAGATGTAAATATGACCAGACACAGCATGTATATTATTCAATTCCTCACACTCAGAACATCACTCTGTGTGCTATTATACAAAGGTCAGTGCACACTCCCATTAGGAATGGTGCACTTCGCAACTCCTCACAGGAAGAATGTTGATCAACTTGATGCCAGAGAAATGCCTCTGTCGCCTCCCTCAAAACCTCTCTATCTAGAAGCAGTTGTCATTTCCCAGCACCTGCATCCTCTACATTCAGCACTCTCAGGATGGAGTCTGACCAATGGGAGGAGAAAGTGAAGGTTGCTGAGTCTCAGAGAAAGGCTGGCTCATCACTGGGATCCTATGACAGAGGCTGGTGCTGGGGTCTGTTTCCCAGATTCCCAGTGTCTCCATCCCATGCACTTCACATCACCGGTTTTTTCATGCATCCTTCTGCCCACCTCATCTTGTCCAGTTCTTTTCAGTTTTCTTGGCTGAATTTTGGTGGATTAGGACCTTCTTATCTTGCTTAGCTCACTGCAGTCTGTGTCCTTTGCTTTTTGTTTATCTACTTCCTGACTTCTGAGCCCTAAGTGGGCCCTGTGTTCTAGGATAGTGCAAGAATCTTGCTTTTCCTGCCACCTACACTATGGCAAGATGAGAGGCACTCAGGGCACTTGAGAAGGAAGAGTAGGGTGAAGTAGCACTATGCTTAATATGCCTAGGGTTCCATTATTGGAACACTAAGCATGTGGGAATTATTTATATCCTACTGCTCAAGGTCATTGTCAAGGTCTGATTGCAAAAATTCAAAAAATTGCAACCTCAGGCATAAATGGGTTAACAGATGCACAGTCCTGCATCCTGAATGATCAAGTCTCACTGTAATCAATTTCTGAGGACTTAGTGGTTAATTTGCACTATTCCAAGATCATTTCTCATTTTGTTCCCAGTAACTGCTGTTTCCTCTGGAACCAAAAGAGTTAAGAGAGGCAGCCCACATGTAGCATTATACTGAGTTTAAACTTAGCACTGCCTCTTCAAGCTCTGGGCTCTACCTATCTTGAGCCTCAGTTTTCTCATCTGTACAATAGAAATCATAGTTAACTGAGGACTGCAATGACTATAAATCAGATGATGTAGGTCAATACAATACCAGGCACAGAGCAAAAATAGTATGTGTCTATCCTGAGCCCTGTGGTGCAGGCCTGTAGGACTTCTGTGGTTAGTGTGAACTTGCGGCAAGTGGGGGCAGCAGAGGGCCACTGGGGGAGTGGAGATAAGCCTAAGAGGCCCAGGTCTTCAGAATCCTTGATTCCAAGGGACAGGTTCCAGGAACAGACACATCAAGGTGAGTGGGATCCTCTAACAAGAAAATATAGAAGAGAAAGCAGGTAGGGCAGAGGCCCAGGTAGGCACACAGAGGTCTACCTGAGTTCAGTGGGTTGTGAGGTCAGATGTCTGGAATTCATGAGAGATTGGCACCACAGAGCCAGCTAGGCCAGCTGGAGAGCCTGGGGGTACCTGACAGAGGCCAAGAACCCTGCAGTCACAGAGATTTCCCCTTGAGTGCCTCCCAGAGCCACCATGCCATGGAAAACAGGTTTTTGTCAGCTCGAACACAGGCGGCCCACATCAGCAAAATCATTTTGTTGAGAGAGGTTGGTTTTTATTATATATAATAATTTACACCCTTAGTCCAACTATAAAGGTTTAAGACTCTCTTGGGCTGACAATGCCCCTGTCTTGAGGCCCTTGCTAAAAAGCCCATCCTTTCAGCTTCCTTGTCTCATATTTTCCAGCTACAAAAATAAATCTCAAGTGTCCTGGGGAAAGTGTCATATATCTACCTCCAACATCTGGACTCAAGTTACATCACATATAAGAAGAGGGTGCTGGATCAGAACTCTTCTGCTTCTCAAACCGCTAAGATTCAAAAGCTGAGAGTATGGTTTTCCTTCACTCACCTTGTGCTAAGCAGCAGCTCCACACTGAGCAATCTGCTTAGGAAATAACATTATGTTACTACCAGGGACCCTCCAGTAGCGGGGCATCAGAGTAGTTCATCTGCCCCCATTAGCTATTAGCTACTGGGGCTTTTTTTGTTTTTTGTTTGTTTGCTTGTTTGTTGAGACAGGTTGTCATTCTGTCACCCAGGCTGGAGTGCAGTGGCATGATCACGGCTTACTGCAGCCTCGACCTCCTGGGCTCAGTGGATCCTTCCACTTCAGCTTCCTGAGTAGCCAGGATTATAGGCACATGCCTGGTTAATGTTTGTATTTTTTGTATAGACAGGGTTTCAGCATGTTGTTCAGGCTGGTCTCAAACTCTTGCCCACCTTGGCTTCCCAAAGTACTGGGATTAAAGGCATGAACCACCCCTTCTGGCAAGGAAAGCTCTTTAAAAAGACTTGTCTATGCCTAGGCCTCCATTACCAGGAATCTTTATTTTTTTATATATGTTTTATCTTTTTAGTTTGGTATAGGACCAAGAATAATGGTTAAAATATCTACTGACCATTAAGGCATGAGCCCCAACCACTCTGAGGCATGCTGGCAGGTACATCATACCTGCATGTACAAATTAGGTGTCAACCTAGCCAAGGGGGTTTGTTAGTCAAGCAGCCCAGGTGGTTCTAATGTGCAGAGTGGTGAGACATTGGGTTAGACTTTGCCTCTGGGTAAATATCCAGTAACTGAGGATTCTCCAGGCATGAAAGCAGTTTACAATTAAACCCGCCTAAGAAGCTCTGTCTGCACTGACAAAGAAGTCAAGATGGGGTTTTGGTCACGAGGCACACACACAAAGGATCGTGTGGTCTTTGAGGGCAGGAACAATTTTGTCTTCCTCTTCGAATTTCTGCTGCCTCTCACAGTGCCTGGCACGTAGGAGGTGAATGCATCGATGAATGTATGATTGAATGAATGAATGGCCCTGGCTTTCTCGTGGGCTTCTGCCATGAGGCAAAATGACACACACAGCTCCATGGAGAATGCATCACCTGTGTGCAAATGCTGCTCACACTTTCTGTAAAGCAGGCTTTATCTTTATTGGATGAAGGGAAGGGGGTGCTGTTGTTCATTTTTCACATCAAATATTTCTGGGCAGTTTGCCTAGAAATCACTAAGCAGTTTGCAAGGAAATGGGGATTTCTTGTCTTTGTGTAACCACCCCACCCCTATCCCTCTTTTGGGTCCAGGAAAGCTTTCTGTGTGGGTGAGTTTTCAGAGGCACCAGCCAAACCCTGTGTTCTTGTCTCCAGAAGTTCTGACGGGTGATTCAGCTCTCTCAGTCCCTTAGTAGGTCCTTGGGCCTCCAGTCCCAGCCTGACCATGTTGGCCCTTTGCCCTTGCTTCTCCTGCAAGAACCCCCACCCGCAACCCCAGCAGCACTGACCCATTTCTACCTTCTGCACTGTGGTGTAGGTCTCTGACTGAATTGTGGGGGTGGGGGAAGAGGAACAGACTGCCATTTGGAATCTTAATGAGACCAAGTCCATTTCATGATGCTGTCATTTCATATTTCACCGCTATGATGATGAAGGCTCAGGAGGCCCCAGAGCGACTTTCTGCTTTGCACGCAGGGTTCTGAGAGGCAGGAAGAAGGAGGGAAGTGGCTGACAGACAGCAGGAGACCACACCCCCTTAATCAGCCTCCCTGCCCGCACCAAAACCAAAGTGGTAGAGGATGAGTCTTTTCCTGGGAGATAAAAAATGAGACCCAAATGCATGAGGCCAAGGAAGGGGTTTCCACCAGGTGAAAAAGAGGAGCCAAGATCAACACCGGGCAGGAAGGCAGGAGCCACTCCCTCACTGCCAAGCTCTCGCATGTTCTCAAATACAAACAGAGCTGGCCTCGGGGCATCGTAGAAATTGCTATTATAAATTCAGATGGTGCACCAGGGGGTGCCTCATTTTCTATTATTGTGGTTGGTCTCGTGAGCCACTCCGGCAATAGGATCTCAAAAGTGCAAGTGCTACCCCCGGGGGCACCGTTAGAAACACATTATTTTAAAGCACTGCAATAAAGCATGAACTCAAACAACTTCATTGAAATAAAGATTAATACGGAGCATGTGTTCCTCAGCCTCCTCCCACCCACACACCCCACAACTCATACCTTTTTCCCCACATAAACACCTGGGGATCCAGTCCACTGGCCTATCTGCCTTGCCTACAGTTCAGGGCTTGATAAGATATAGGACACAGAACTTGAGTGACCATGAGGAGAAGAGGTGTAGGAAGGCCAGGCAGTGTCCAAGGCAAAATGTGGAGAAGCAAAGGGATCATTGTGTTGTGATTCCAGGCCCTTTAGCCTATGGGATGCAGCGGAAAGAGGCCTGGACGAGGAGTCAGGGGCCTTGGATTCTTGTTCAGGTCCAACTGTTAACTTGAGGCATTAACCTGAGCATAGCATTTAACCTCTCAGAACCCCAATTATGTTTTCTATAGTCCTACTCTTCCTGTTTCACAAGATTTATGGGTTGGAGGCAGTGGACGAAACAAGATAAGGCAGGTAATACAAAATGTTGTGAAAACTAAGATATGCCATCCCAACATAAGATACGTGTCCTTTCTCCAGGGTGTGGTTCAGGAGGAAGGGGCCTCAGTTCTCAGCCCACCACGGGGCTCAGATGCAACACCTTCTTCTAGCTCAGCAGAGGAGGGGACTGAGGGTGGGAAGGCAGGTAGCTCCTACTGCTCAGAGCTGCCAGGGCTTGGAAGGGAATTGACAAAATGGGACACTCCAGGCTTTTTTCATACAGGCCCAGGAGATACAAGCAGGACAGTAGAACTAGACCGGTGAAAAAGAAAACCCAGTGACCCTCTGCTCACAAAGGCTTGGAGGAAGAGGATGTGGGCTCCAAAAGGGAAGCACTAAATAAAATAATATTGCTGAAATTCATAACCTTCCATTCAACCAGAGAGCACTGAGCCCCTTCCTTACATTCTCTAATCTCCACAGAGGGTAGGGAGTAAGAGATAGTCTTCTACCTGGACAACAGATGGGACACAGATAGCTTATCTAACTCAGGAGGTAAAACCAGGACGAGGACGCACAGATACTGGCCTCTAATCCAGACTCCTTTCCTTAGGACCCGGGTCTTGAAGAGGAATATTTAGAGGTAGCTCTCAATTAATGGAAACTATTAATCAGATGGGGCTGTCTACAATGAATTAACAGACATGAAATAAAATTCATGCTGCAGGATCTGCCTTTTGTTCCAGATTAAGAGAAGATCTCAGGATCTTCCTTGAAGCCTTGTCCTGTTGTAGTTCAGTAAGACCTTATGGGGGTGACTGGGAACACTGGAGACCCCTGGGCGTCCAGGGAGGAGAATAATGGTGAGGGTCTGGCAGGGGGGTTAGAACAGAGCACGCTGCAGTCACTACCGCTAATGTCATAGAAGAGGAAAAAGGACTAATTAAAAGTGGGAGACAGATGCCCCAGTGGGTTTTGCATCTCTTTTGCTTTCTGTTTCTGGAAGGGAAAGAGGATTGTCATAAAAATAACCGAACTGACATCAAATATTTAAATTTCAGAAATGGAGGATAAAGGAAAAAAGTAAAATTGAAAGTGAGATTAAAATATTCTGTAAACAAGGCAGGAAGCCAGTCTGTGAGAGGAGGGCATTTTCGTCTCCAGCTTCGTGGGTGTCACGGCCATGCCACACCAACATGCTGCGTGCCGGATGTATCCAAGGAAAGGATGCACTTCATGTCTGAGGATTGGAGAGTTGAGGCAGCAAGCCCAGGTCACAGGGCCTGTGTGGGCTGGGGAGGTTGGCTCTGTTTTGTGGGCCAGACTGTACTTGTCGCCCCAGCCCACCGCCTCTGAAATGCACATCACTGGCCATTAAGGGGACCAGGCAGAAATGTGGAGGAGGCAGTGAAGCCCAACTATAACATCAGAAAGCCAGAGTGTGAGCCAGCCATAATAGCTCTGCCTCCAAGGGCCGTGCATGGTTCAGCATGAAATCTTCAGTGAGACATGAGAAGAGGGAAGACGAGAAACACAAATTCAGGATCATGGTTGATAAAGAAGTGACTGAGAGAAACACAGATACCCTCTCCATCCTTTCAGGGATGCATGAACTCTTCTTGCCACTGTAACCTGTGTTATGCTGGGATGGGGGAGGCAGCAGAGCAGAGTGGAGAACCAGTCTTGGAGCTGTAGTTATAGTTGTCTAGTCAAAACAAGCTGCAGGTCAGGAATGCAGATTTGGAGAGATGTGTGGGACTCGGAGCCTGAAATATGGGAAGGTGTGGAGTCCAGGCAGATGGGCCAAGTACATTAAGATAAAATAAGCAGATGATAAGGCTATAGCAGAGCTTCCACAGTGGACTCAGCTGGCATTTGTAACTGAATAGAGCAAGCCTGGGTTTTCAGGTGTGGGCAGTTGATCCAGGGAGTTAGGAAGTGAGTGAACTGTTTGGTGACGGTAGGACTACAGGGATCTAGAGGAAGGATGGGGGACATGGGATGTCAAGGAGTTTTTCCTACTGGAAGCTTCGAGAGAGGATAAAGGGACAGAAAATTAAACTTCCAACAGAAAGGCTGCTGTGTGAAACATGTGTCCCCACCCATGTAGTGTTCAAGTAGCATCTGAGTGGAGATTTCCAATATCAAGGTGGCAGCTGTCCTACGTGAAAACTGAAGATCTCATGACTCCATGACATTTCTCTTCCTCCTACCCACCCTACCATGATCTAACCCCCATACACACATATTGTTACCTTCCACCACTCCTGTCATCAAATTAATAGGAGAAACTGGTTGGATAACGGTTCTAACCTATATACAAGTCCACTGAAATGCAAGCAAGTGTTCTAACAAATAAAAACTGGGATCTACTATAGTCCAAAAGCCAGACCTAAGACTGCTTTCTTTCTCTGGATTATAACCATCTGAGTGTTGCCACAGAGTTCTTACACCCTCATGGGGGGACAAGACAATCTGGTCAGCATCTCTTTGGCTATAAGGGGCTCCCCTGTCTGATACATGAGCACTGTAGCTCAGAGCTCAAAGGGAACTGTGGGGTTCCTGGTACTTGTCTGCCCAGTAGCATTGCCACCCTGCCTCCCATCGTGTCTCCCAAATAAGCTCAATTTTGTTCCAGTATCAAGCAACCACAGCTTTATGAAAGGCTAACCCCAGCCCCAGGGAATGAATTTTGATCAGTCCAAGCCAGTGTAGTCATTCCATTCCTCTTCCTAGTGACTGGTTTAGAAAGGGGCAGGTGATGCCTTTCTGATTAATGAGAGTTGAAGGAGAAACCTGGGCTTCTGGGAAACTTTTTCCTTCCTCTTCAAAACAGCCATGTAGCATATCTTCATGTGATGCCATCTTGAAACCACCTTGGGACCATGAGGAGAAGCCAACCTAACAGGATAAACCTAGACTCAAAGGATGGGAGAGTGCAATGAGAGAAAGAATTTGGAAGTATATTGGAGCCACAGATTTAACTAACTCTGGTTTGCCTATATAGACTTTTTGTTCTTGGAAATGGCATAATATTTACCTTATTATTAAAATCACTTTTCTTTGAGTCTTATGTTACCTACAACTCAAAGCATGCTCCTTGATAGCCACGCCATACTCCTCTCACCTTTAGGGCCTTTGCACATGCTTTTCCTTCCATCTGGGCTCTCTTTCCTCCCCATCGCTCCTCCACTTGGGTAATGCTTACTCATCTCTCAGGTTTCAGCATAGTTATCGACTGCTCCAGGAAGCCATCCCTGACCTTCTCACTTCTGCTCCCCCAGCACCCTGTACTTCACCTCTCACAGTGCTTACCCCACTGTTTGACCCTACTCTTCCCTAAGCTGTAAGTTCCATGAGGACAACAGTAAAGGTTTTGTTGACTGTTCCATCCTAAGTCTAGCAAACAGTAGTCACTCAACCATTTCATTCATTCAACAGATAAGAATAGTGTTTAACACTTAATAAGCACTTTATATGAACCAAGTTCTATTCTAGGCATCTTAACCTTCACAACAACCAATGAAGTGAGAAAACAGGCACAGAGTGGTTGAGTCACTTGCCCAGGGTCACACAGCTAGAGAGTGGCTAAGCCAAGATTTTAACACAGGTGGTCTACCTCCACCACAAAATAAAAAAACAATTACTGAGCACTTACCACATCCAAGGCATAGCTCTAGGTGCCGGAAATACAGTATGACCAAGACAAAGTTCCTGCCTTTGAGGTGCTTCCATTAAGTGGGAGGAGATGATAATAAGTAAGCAAATACATGCATACATATATTGAATGGATGAGTGAGCAACGGGAGATGCATGATGTAAAGTAAAGCTGTGCGGAATACACACTGGCCTGAAGTCCTCATACTTAGATTTAAACCCTGCCTCCTCCATTACACAATGATATGACCTTGGGCCAGTTACTAACCCCTTCTGTCCCTCAATTCCATCAGCTATAAAATTGGAATAAAATGAGGATACTTGTAAAACAGGCTTTCACCTTCTCTGCTACATACTAGGGCTTTAATAAACGTTAGTTGAGTCTGGATCCGCACAAAGTATGAGCCTCATGAAGAGAAACCAGATAAGTCTTAGAATTGCAGAACTGGCTGAGAGAGTCTACAGAAAATCTAATTGCTAAATTAGAAAAGGGTAATTTATCTTCCTGGATTAGAAGGACTCCAGAGCCAAGCCAGCTCCTGACTCCCATTTTCCCCAAACATCTACATCTACATCTGTTTGAGACAAAATAGGGATTGGCAAGGCTGGGGACAAGATATTAATTTGTGGTGTTAAATCACCACTCATGATACAGAAGAGGCTACCAATACATTTGCGTTAATAAGCCCCGTCTAGCCTGCTAGGATCTCAGTAACTGTCCAGAAGGCCAACAAGGAGACCATTATCAGCGCAATAGACTCTGTCTGGTGGATGGTGACAGGAAAGTAAAGTTCAGGGTCCCGATTCTCATACATTCTGCCTTCTATTATAAAGTAACCCTAATTACATTTAATTATTAGTGCATATTAATCAACTTATTGGAAACTTCATTATTTTAGAATGGGTAAATTATAAAGTACTTAATGGGTGCTATTTGAAAACTGCAGCCCCCTTGAACTCATCTGTTTGACTCCCTCAGGGCAAGGAATATCAGAGGTTCATACAAAGTAGAGGAGCACTAACCCCAGCTAACATTCATGAAGTAAGGAGCAGTCTTAACTATCAGACTAACATCCTTGCCAGGCTAAGAGAGGTTCAGGATCCTGCCAAAGTTGGCTTTCAAAAAAGCTGCTATTAATACCTGGCCACCATACCATTTTAAACACAGAAGCTCAAGACTATGGGAGAAAATATCCTGCCTTGCTTTCAGTGAGTGAATACATATTCCTTTAAATACAGAAGCTTGATATCTAAAAGAGTGACTTCTTCAAATTATTCACCTTTGAAATCTCTACACTTAAGCCAATGATAAAACATGGCTTAAAACATTCATGGAACTCTGCTTTTGGATATAGCATTAAATCAGATTGTTCCACCCAACAAAACTAGATTTATTATTCTACAGTCACTTGAGTCTGTTTGTTTTCACAAAACATATTAGGTAATTTGATAACAGAGATACCTTGGCTTGGCTCTAAATGACTCTGGCTATTTCCAAATATAAAATCCACCCCCTTAAAGAAAAATATCTGGACCACTGAGAATGTTCAAAGCAATGTGCCACAACATGTTGGTAAGCAGCCTAAATAACAACTAAGAAGCCAGTATGAAGATTATTGTCCCAATTCAATGAATAAACATACATATGTAACCACATGTGCATTTACATCCATATTTGCAGATGCACAAAAAATTACCAGAAAGGTATACATGCATTTTGATGGAGGCTATATCAGGAAACCAAAATTGTGGATAATTAATTTTTTAATTGTGTTTTCCCGTACTTTCCAAACCTTTTGCAACAAACCTATATAACTTTTATAATCTGGAAAAAACACAATAAATATTTTATAAATATATTTTTAATGTGCCACAGACCCTGAAGGCAACTTCAAATCAGAAGTTAAAACAATGCTTGACTCGAGAAGGCGCCAATGGATTAAATGCATTGCTTTCCATGCTACCACTTCCAAAGGGCACAACCCTCATTTAGAGGTACAACTTCTATTATGTTTGTTTTTTTTAAAAAATCACTCTCCATTAACTTAAGGCCACATCATATAATGTCATTCCATCTGTGCCAGTGGCAAGTAAGCATTGTAATGAAGACCTCTGGGTACATGCAGTCACTAACCCCAGTGGACAGAGCCCAAGACAGACCTGCACTTTGCCAAACGCCATCCCACTACACGGGGTCATGGTCCAGAGCAAGGCCCCTGTGAATTTCTCTTGAAAAACCCTACACCACACTTGAGAAACCTTTCTAACGGAGAAGAGAAAAAAGGCATGACCCCATCTGAAATGTAATTTCTTATGTTCTCTTTCACAAGATCTCCAAGAGTATTGGCAAGAAACAGCAATAACAATAACAGTGGTTGGAGTGGCAGGGCAGTCCCCAGTTCAGGTACTATATGCAAATATGAACTTCTGCTCCTTTTTCAGGGACCAATTGCCCCGGGCCCAAATTACTTTATGATGTCACAGTTGATGTTCACCAGAAAATAGGAGGGCAAAGTGCAGTGAGATAGAGCCACACTGGCAAGAAAGAGGAAAGGTTCTTGCAATAAGGCAAACAGAGAAGGTGGATTCCCAAGATGGGTTCTGAAGATTTCCACCAAATGACACTTTTTTACAGGAACCAAATTTTCCCTTTCTTCGTGCCTCACATTTGCCCAATTTGTGACGTTATCTCTTCTAATGTTTCTGATGTGGAATCACCAAGAATACTCAATAACAATGACAACAAAGTTCTGCATACTACTTAGAAAAAAGGGAATAGAGGAAAGAAAGGGATCATTATCATGAGTTGTAGAATGACTTATGTGGTTTTGGTCAATTGAAACTTAAAGGTATCTCCTTCCCATGTGATAGAACCCAGAAGCAGCTCAGATCAGCTGAGGGAGGGGATGGGCAGAAGGAAGCCAACAGAAATGGTTGAAATGCATCTGTCAATTATTTTTAACTATAAAAACTCTTAACAAAAGCCTAAGATTCCAGAGAAAACCATAGGGTTGGTGGGGCAGTGGGGGCTCACTAGGAAGAAGGGATACAGCAACTACTTGGTATCACCATATCTTAGCCGATAAGGTGAACCCTAAAAGGGGGATATGTAATTTTGCTGTATATAGACTATACCTGACATTTAAAAAGAGACACCCAAATGCAGAGATTGTAGAAATTTTTCTATAGAATTCCACCCCTTCCCCGTGTAACCAGCTCCTAGTAATGAACAGTGAGGTGCATGGGGGAATCCCACTCTGGGCTTCTCCAGCTTCACAGAGATGGTGAGTGTCATAGAATCCTCTACAAGGATTCCTTTTCCAGTTGGCCTAGGTATTGGGATGCTCTGACACAGCCTTGAAGCCACTAACTGTCTTCCTTGGCAATAAAAGCCTCCCTACTGTGAAATATCTTTAAACTGCTCTGTACCTCTCAAAAACAGACTCCTGAAAGGTATCACTGTGCATCTGTAATGATGTAAAAGAGAAATACTTTCCTTGCCAAGGAGCTAATCATTCAATCACCACCTAACCTTTTAAAAACGAATTCATCCACACTTCACTGGGCTACCTGTCTATCTAGAAATCAGGAAAGCACATGGGATGTGCTTGATAATAGTTTGGCAGATGGTGGAACTTTAAATATGGAAAACAATCAACCAATCAACCAAGCAACTAAGTTTCTGAGCATATGTTCTTTAGACACACAGTACTAGACGCTGGAGGAGACCAAGTGTAAGTCTGCCTTTGCTAACTTTTTGGTCATTCCTGGTGAGATAACTTATTCATTAAACACTGAGTACTTCAAAAAAATGTTACAATTCATCTTATGTATACTTTAATAGTTTGGCAGTTTATAATCACTTTCACAAAAATTAATTCAACCCTTCCGATATACCTACAAAGGGTGTGTTAATCACCCTGTCTCATCATTATGTAATCTAAAATGAGGGTACAAGCAGTGTCACACATAGGATATGATGATGGGCAAATGCATAATGTAACTCATGTTATGGGTTTGTGTTTCACAAAGGAAACAGAGATCTAAGCTTTAAAGGTGTAACGTATCTAGGTAAAAGTAAAGAGAAATAAGGGCACTTATGGCAGACAGAGTGGTGTGAGCAAAGGCACAGCTACATAATCATGGCAAGACAATCAATTACTGAGAAACAGAAGACCGTGGCCCTGGAGAGGATGCAAGGCTCATGGCCATTTTTAATCCCATACAATGACCCAGAATGAATGCCAGAAAAAAATGGAAGAATGCACTAGATGTAAGAGTCCTTGGCAAAATGATTCTCCAATCTTATCTAGATATATATGACAGTCCCATATGACATCACATAGAAAATGATGATCAAACTGGGTTTCACAGAGATGAATGGCTATCAAAGGGGATGTTTAGAGGGAGACATCTGGGTCCTGAGTCATGGTCCTGAGTCATCTCTACACGTCCAGCACCACTGACTGGCTTAAACATTCTTAGCTACCCCTTTCTTCTTCCCTCTGACAAAAAAAAGAAAAAAGAAAAAAGAGAAAACTAAAGACAGTTCTAAGTTTGTGTGGATATTGTGTAATTATCATTCTGAAAGTCCTCGAAAAGACTCTCATGAAAAACATCACTGTAGTGTGAAATGATGGCATTACCAAAATCTAGAATATTCTTGCATTCCTACAGTAAAGAATTTATCATCTGTTCTCTGGATCTTTTTAAACAGGTGGGTAGACCCAGTTGGTAGACAAAGAAAAAAATGGAAGGCTTAAAATAAATTATAATATTTCACTCTGATACATCATTCGCTGAATTCAAGCTTTGTCCAAACTGCATTAAACCAGAATGTAAGAGAGTGTCTCCATCCATTGCGACATTTTATGCCTATTGTTTCAGAGCTGTGTGCCGTTCCCTTCTCCATGGTCTGACCTTAATGGCCAGACATATATCAGTGTTCTTTCTGTAAGCAAACATCACTTATTCCATATTATATGCTGCTTAGGCTGCACCACAGAGGCAGCCTGAAAATGTCTTGGCAGCACGGCTTCTGCATTTCCCTGGAGGAGTTAAGCCTTAAGAAGGCATCTTATCCAGATGTATCTTCCCCTCCAGACTGAGTCTTATCACCAGCTCAGTCACCCTCTTAACCTTCTTCCGAGAAATGAAGATTGGGGGCCAGAAAGCAAGATTGAATAGTGCCCTCCCAGACTCCTGCACAAAAACATTTCTTCTACAGTTGCATTTTCTGAAAGGTTGAACATGTAGATGTTCCAGACTGAGGGATCCCATTACGGAATCTTCAAAGGAATAAAATGAATATCATGGTTCGTTATGTAGGACAATATTGCAAAGTTCAAAATATTCTTGCATCCAGATGACTAGATAGGACATACCTGTGTCATTTGTGCATGTGTGAATAGTTTCAAAAGAGTGGCAGCATTCCCTAATGTGGAAAAAGTAAGAGGACTTCTCAGCACTGTTTGAAGACTGCCTCTTCTTCAACTCCTGAGAATTGTGTTATTTCACTTGCCAAGTGAAGGTCCCCCTCCCCAACATACCTCACCCCACCCCACCCCTAAGCACGGTCCCTTGTCACTAGGCAACCAGGAAACTACCTGTGGACCTCACCAGAGACCAGGAGGGTTTCATTAGCTCACAAGACTTCCCCACCCCAGAAGATTAGCATCCCCTACTAGGCTCATACTCAACTGATGATTATTAGACAATTCCATTTCTTTCTGGTTATTATAAACAGAAAATCTTTCCTCTTTTCATTGCCAAAAAAAAAAAAGTGGCAGCATTGTGACTGAGGCTTCCACTTCCTATTACCCTGTCCACTGTAACATAAGCTTCTTCCTTCAAGGAGAGATAATACTCAACTACAGGAATGTGCTCCACATAATTTCAGGTAACTCCATGGCTCAGCCTCCTTCCTTTCAGAGATTACCAGAAAGAGTGCTGAGAGCAAAATGGACCCCACGACCTTCTGAAAAGGGTGACCACTAAGCAGGTCTTAACATTGTCTACAAAAGAGTCCTTATGTTTTGGAACATCTGAGATTTACAGGAAGCCACATTGGTTTAGAAGTGAAGACTGTCATCTCTAGGAAAATGAATTCCAGTGACCTATTTAGGTGGGAGGCATGGTAAGGATTAAATGCTTAATATTTATCGAGCACCTGCAGTGATCTATGTCCTGTTCAGAACACAGCAGAGGAGGCATAACTTCTCTTTCAATCAGGTTAATGAGTAATTGATTTTTGAAGCTTTTTAAAAACACAAAGTACGATGCCAATGTTAAACACCAGTCATATTGGGACTAGTGCTCACCTAGGCAGCTGCCTAATATGGAAGGAAACTGTGGCCAATCAATAGCAGATCTATACCTCTTTCCCAGTGTGGTATTAGTGTTTTCACCCTCGGCAGTGTGTGCAAAGGTTTACCATCCCTTCACCCAAAACTGTGTTAGGAATCAAAAGGGGATTCAGCTTCTTCTTATAAGTAAATGGGTCCCCTTTACAATCCAGAGGTGGGGCTCAAACAAAATCTAGATGGGATACATAGACTGGGCAACCAGCAAAAGGCTCTGTTGGAGCCTTTTGCAAAATGCATATCATGAGTTCTCAAGACAACTGAGCCACCTGGCGTTAGAAAGTTAACAGCCAAAGCACCTTTTTCCCTTCCTCAGAGGGCAAATGAAGACCTTCAAATGACCCTCAGTACAGTGGGAGCAATATCCTCGACAGTGAAGGTGGATTCAGCATTAAGTTTCTTGACTCCAAACATCCCAAATTATGATCTGGGAAGCATTCAGGAGCACACCCTGTGTTGTGTTGCTCTAATTTGGATTGTGCAGACAAGTTTGAATCTATCACTGTCTAGATGAGACACATTCATATTGGCAACAGCAAAATTACTACTAGTTACCATTTACTGAGGACTTACTATGTGCCAGACCTGGTGTCAGGCACCTTACCTACCATATTTCATTTAATCCTCACAACAACCCTATGGTGTAGGTATCATTACCACCATCGTACAGATGAGAAATTGAGGGTCAGAGAGAAATGAGTTGCCCAGCTGGTAAGTGTTAGCATTGGAATTCCAATCTCAGGGCATCAGATCTCAGATTCCGTTTCCTTAATCACTCTACTATTCTGCCTTTCACAATTATAGCTACCATCTACTAAACACCTACTTACATGCCATGCTTAATGATGGGCAGATGATACATGTCATCTCATAATGTAGTAAGGAGAGTAATTCAGCAACTGTTTAGCCTACTGAGGACTGACTTCATATACTTTGCCAAGATGTTTTCTAAGTGGAAAGGAAACAAAGGTCACTGCTCCTAAGAAGGTCATCATTCTTCCTACTGACTCAAAGTGAATCCTAAGACAGCACCATGATGGGTTTTCCTATTGGGATAATAATGCAGAAAGAACTCACTGAGATACATAAATAGCGACTCTGTCTGAATCCATTTTTTAAAGTCTGAATTATAAAACATTTTTAAAGAAATACAATTTTTTCACTTTTAGGAAAAACATAAAACTAGACTAAGGTAACGATGCATTGCCAAGTAAAAATCCTGAATAGCTAAGAAAAATTATATTTATCATTCCTTTTACTTTTGCAAAATAAAAGTGTTTTTCTAGTGCCTGCAAACAGTTTATTCTCTTAAGAAGATGAAAGAGCTCCTCTGGAATTCAACTTCTGCCGGAATGATGACAAACTCTAAATTAGTGGTTCCCCAGGAGGATGTATATTAGTGAATACATATTTTATCTCAGATTTACTTTTTTAAATAGCTCTTTTCCAAGGAATGCAAATAGTTTTAGCCCATCATCTCATTTACTTTTATAGAATAAAGCAGGGTAAGTTGTGAACCATAGGTGAAGTTGCATCTCCCAAGTGACACACTAAACTGAAATTAGAATCCAAACCTGGCTGTTGGGCCTGTTGGGTCAGCCTTGCTCCTTCTTCAGTTTCTTTTCTACCTGCTGTGGTGAATTATGCCCATCCCCTGCCTTGACAAGTGAAATCTGGAACTCCTTAGTCTAATTGTTCATGCTTTTGTGCATAAATTAGTGGTTAATAATTTTCTTAATAACTATATGTTAATAATAATAATTCATTATGTTTAACAATAATAGAGATTAGTCAAGGAGGAATTCTATATGCAGCCAGAGAGGAAGAAAATGGAGAAAGAAAGAGATGTGTGTGTTTGTTCACCTATCTGTCTGTTTTTAAGTTTTGAACAAACAAGCAGACCACGGCATGTGCCGGAACTGCTAGTAATTTCCCCATTCTAGTGTCTTTTTCCTCCTCACCACAAAACTTCAGTTTTGTTCAGGGCTACAATGTACTCAGTTGGAAACATTTATTTTCCCAGACCTTCATAAAAAGGAGCAGTCATATGGCCCAACTCTGGCCACCAAGACAAAAGCAGAAGTCTATCAGGGATTTCTGAGGAAAACTTGTTTTTTTGTTGTTGTTGTTGTTGTTGTTGTTGTTTGGGTTTTGTTTTTTTTTTTTTCCAATACTGGCACTTTTTCTTCTTTGCTCCTTCCTCCTTCTTTCTGCTGGGAGCATGATCACAACTCCTGGAGGCACAGCAACTATCTTGTAGTCATGAGGATGAAAGTCACATACTGTGAATGACAAAGCCAGAAAAAATGGAAGAAGCCATGGTGTTGGATGACAACCATGCACATCTATACCAGCCATGAACAGCCCATCTATCACCTTAGGGCTTCTCTGTGTGAACAGAAATAGCCCACTTCATTTCATTCATCATAATCAGAATTTCTGTCATCTGCCATCAGAGAGATTTGGAAGGTACACTAAACAAGGTAACCAAAACTTGGGATGTTTAGAGCTGAACACACTATAGAGGTCATCTAACGGAAATGCTTCTTTGAGCAAATGAGGAAAGCAAGGCTGACTAGAGAAGGGAAATGCCTCGGGTTAGAGTCATACTTCAGCCCTCTCAGTCCGCTGCTCTTTCTACCATTCCACATTGCCTGCCCTGAAGAGTTAGAGTTTGGAATGAAATGCAAAGAGAACCGTCTCTTGGTTAGCCAGATAAAAGCAACTCTGGGTGAGAATAGGCCAGATTCAGTATCTGGACAGAGACGCATTCAAAAATCCTTTAGAATAGTCCTTTCTCTTACAGACAAGCACTCATGGACCTCTATAACCAGAAGTCGGAAACAACTGCTAATTAAATTATTTTAGCAATCTTCCCAGAGTAAGCTGGAAATGGTGTTGATAATATAAAGTGGAAAATTTCCCACTTCTTATTTGAGAAAAATTGATCAAAAGACAGTTCCTTGTCTGTGTAGTCTATACAGTCTCTGTACAGAGCCTTCCCTATCTCTAGAGGCTCAAAGCTTCGACTCTGGAGCCAGGTGCCTGGGTTCAAATCCCAGGTCCATCACTTACCAGATGTGGGACCTTGGGTAAGTTACATAACTTCTCTGGACTTCCTTTTTATCACCTATGAAAGGTATATGTGGTAGTAACACTTACTAATAAGGTTGTCATGAACATTAACCAAGTTAATCTATGTAAACTGTTTAGAAATATACATACACACACATAGACATACATGTATGTTATCATTATTGTGATAGCCATGATCACATGAAATGGAAAACTAAGAAAAGGAAAACCCAAGTCTCCAGGGATATTTTAGCAAGCTAAGAACAAAAGCACCCCGTATGAAAGACTTTCTAATCTGAAGGACCTGACCAAAGATTTGTTAAATGAATGAATGAATACCATTAGCCAAAAGAAGCTACAACAGTTTTTGGTGCTTAATAGGCCTGATGTCCCAGATTCCTATAAATCTCAGGTAAGACACCCAAGAGTGACAGAGAAGACAAAAATCTTAGTCAAAGTTTGCAAATATCGTTAGGATTACTTTAGCTACAAATTACAATTAGTGAATAGTAAGAAAATATGTGGCCAGTGCAGTGGCTCATGCCTGTAATCCTAGCACTTTTGGGGGGACCAAGGAAGGCGGATCACGAGGTCAGGAGATCGAGACCATCCTGGCTAACACGTGAAACACCTTTTACTAAAAATACAAAAAATTAGCCGAGCGTGGTGGTGGGCACCTGTAGTCCCAGCTACTAGGGAGGCTGAGGCAGGAGAATGGTAAGAACCTGGGAGGCGGAGCTTGCATTGAGCCCAGATTGTACCACCGCACTCCAGCCTGGGTGACAGAGTGAGACTCTGCCTCAAAAAAAAAAAAAAAGAAAGAAAGAAAAGAAAATATGTAATTGTACTTCTGGCTTATGTTTCTTCTGTGATCTGCTAGAAAAATATAGTGTTTATGTTAGTTTTAATAATAAAATTATATTTTTCCTTTTAAAAGAGATGGAATGACTATAAATCTGTACTTGGAGGCTCAGTGGCTCCAGTGAGAATGGAAGGACATATGTAGCACCTGGGCTCAGAAGAGTGAGTCCTGACATCTTACTGCCACTTGGTGGACACTCACAAGGACAATGAGGGCAGGAGACTAAGATCAGAATTCTAGGCACTGGATATTGCTATGTAAGCTTGGGCAAGTCATGTGACCTGTTTGGGTCTGTTTCTAACAAGAAAAATGAGGGATTTGAATTCTATCATTACCAAGGTTTCTTTAAGTCTAGTGATTCTAAGAAATCCTCCATTGGGGTAAAACTAAAAGTTATAGGATATAAATTGTGATAAATGTCCCAGATATCAAGTCAAACAAAAACAATAAGGTTATCCTTGAGACCCTGACAAACTTGGACTGTTTTATCTATTTTTGATGTACCTATTGCTACTAACTTGCAGTTAGTTTCCACCATGATTATCACCTTCTTGCTGCAGAAAATGGTGTCTTTTGAATTTAAAATATCTAAGCTATTGCAGTGACCTGGTATGAGGTCAGGGAAAATGGCACAACATCTCCAAGACCATATTCCCCTGAAGGAAAAATAAGGTAGAGAAAAGTGATTAGAAAGACCTGCAAGATGGAAATTAAAAGTGTGCACAAAACTTCTATCAGAGAAACCACACTGAATGCCACATCAATTCTGGAGGTAAGAACCAACTTACAAGACAAAGTCAAATTGCTTGCTATAGAAAACATCTGTTGCTGTCCCAGCATCTATTCCCATTTTGCCTTTCCCAATATTGTTGCGAATTTTCAAGCCAAGCAATTTGGCATGCTTGGCTCCACCCCCAGCAACAGGAGTTGAGTCCTGATTGGCCTAAGCCAATCTATGTAGCCCATGGCCACAGTGATTGGTTGAGGAAAGGTATATGATCAAAATCAAGCCAATTAGGGCTAAGAAGACTCAGTCTTGGGTTGAACCCTCAGGGAGGCAAAGTTCCTCTTTCTCTTGGATATTAATGACAGAACTGCCTGGGAAGATGTCACAATCATCTTCTTCATACAAAGGGAAAGCCTCCTTGATAATGGAGCCCATCTCAAGGATTGTGAGAGCCAAAAGTGGGGAAAGAAGCCAAGTTCTGGTCACTTCATTTGAGTCCTAGTTAAAGCCTTGCCCAAACTATTTAGTTCCAAAGCAAATAGATTCCCCTTTTCAGCTTTAGCCAATTTGGATTGAGTTTTCCATTATTTGAGACCAAAAACTTCTTAACTGAAATACTTTCCTGTCTTTTGGAATGGAGAATATTAACAGCCAAATGAGACTGCATATCAGATTCAGTCGTGATTCAGGAGACAAAATTACCAAAAGCAAATGAGTTAGCAGAAAAGAACTAGCAGAGCAAGCCTGAGGGAAAGGGGGTGATAGAATTCCACTAGAAGTAGCTGGCTCACGTCTCCATCTAAAAGAGCAGGCCCACACTTTCTCCTGGTGTAATAGGATGTCTCATGTGGGAGGAGGACAGGCAGGACGCCTGTGGGACTCTCAATCTGCCAAAACATGGAGCAACTCCACTGAGAGTTGTATCGAAACCCCGTGTTCTGTCAAGAGAAAATAAGAGAAGGTAAAAAGGGAGGTAAGGGTTGATAGATGAAAATTTTAGATCATTGTTCTAAAAGGCCTGCGAATGTCCAATATGACCCACAGTGCCCAGCACAATGGGATAGGAACCTCCAGGCAGCAGCAATACATGCAGACAGATGATTTGGTGTGGTTTCACGTGCGTAATCCATTTGTGGGTAAGACCTGGGCAAATTGAGAAGTACAAGGGGAAGGGCGCCACCTCTTGGGGCAAAAGGTTGAAGTTCACGAGAACTACGTAGTAAACCCTGCCTCTTGCATCTCAAGTATGGTTTCTTCTTCTTCACTTCCATCCCCAACACTTCAGTAACTTAGTAACTCAATATTACACAGTCATCCGTCAGTATCAGTGAGGGACTGGTTCCAGGACCACTCCCATGGACACCAGAATCCTCAGATGCTCCCTTATATAATTACTTAGTGTTTGGGTATAACCTACACACATCCTCTCGTACACTTTAAATCATCTCTAGAGTACTTATAATACCTAATATGATGCCTACACATCATTTCATTTGTTTGATTCAACATAGTACTAGGCACACAGCAAGTTTAAGTTTTGCTTTTTGGAACTTTGTGAAACTTTCTTTAACTGGATATTTTTTATTGAATCCACAGATGTGGAACCCACAGATATGGAGGGCTGATTGTACCTTATAAAGAACTATGCAGAAATACTGGAATATCCTTAATGTAAGCTCCACAAGGGAGGTGACTTATGTGTGTTCATTGCTCTATCTCCAGCAAACAACACAGCATCTGAAACATAAAAGGTGTTCAGTAATACTCATTGAATGAATGAGTGTACTTGGCCAGCTGCTAGTACTAGATCCCAAGAAAGAAAAAGAGACTCTGGCTATAATGGAGAAAGTGAAGCATTTCATAGGAAAAGGCTGGGCTGGTATAGGTGGGGAGGGAAAGGTTGATGGGCACGTAGATACAGCCACTTCCTCTTTGGCAATAGAGAAAACTCTCTATGAAAATATTTACTATGGAGGGGATTGATGGGGTAGTCAGAGGTGCCTTTCAACCAATACACGTTAGTTCAGCTGTACTGGTTGTTTATAGCTGAATGGTCAGCGTCATTCTTACCGGTTATTAAATACTTAGAATATCACCCTAGAAAGAATGCATAGTATACTCTCTAGTCTGGAAAGCATGACCCCTGGGCATGGGCAGGACTAAGCATGCAGGGGAAAGCCACCAGGTCAAGAGAAGAGCTTGGCCACAGCCAAGGCTCATAAGACCCCCCCCCCCCAAAAAAAGTTAGGTTCTGTGACTCATGCCTGGATACTTTTTTCAGCAGCCATACCCTTTGGGGGCCTGGGATAAATTAAACAAAGACCAAAGTAGTCCGAATTCCACAACTCAAAAAAATTTTATTAATATCACGTTCTACCATAAGGACCAAAATTTAAATGCTTGCACCTGGTCCCAAAATAGGCATTCTGAATAAGGCTTATATGAGGGGGAAAAAATACTCCTCCCTCTACTTTGCCATCGTGATCTTTGTCCTCAGCTTGTGGATGCTTATCCCCAGAAGTCCCCACCTAATTTGAATCTCCAGATTCAAGCTCATTCATTTATTCATTCATTCAAATAATGTGCTTTGAGCTTATACTCTGTGCCAGGCACTGAAGTTACAGCAATGAACTAAAGAGAAATGATCCTTTCATTCTGAGAGTGTATGGTCTACTAAGAAAGAAAGATAAAAAGCAAATAAACAAATAAGATGAGGTCATTTAGACAGTACTAAGTGCCATAAAGAAAATAAAACAGGGCAATAAGGTAGACAGCCACCCTGGAAGAGGGAGAAGCTTTAGAGAGAGTGGCAGGGAGGTATATTTTGAGCTCAGACCCAGATGACATAAGGTAGCAAACCCAGCAGATATTTGAAGAAAGAGTATTTAGGACTTAAGAACACGTGAGGGCAAAGTGCCTAAAGGTTAGAATTCGCTTGATGTTTTCAAGAAATTAAAAGGAGTCCAGTGTCACTGGAGCATAGTGAACAAGGGGAACCCTGATTGGAAACAAGGTGGGAGAGGAGGGCAGGGGCTGCATTGAGGAGGGGTTGGAAGCCATGGCGGGAGTTAGCACAGTCATCAAAGTTTAATGGAGAGCCAGAGGATTTTAGGTAAATGATTGACATCACCTGACTTACATGTTAAAAACTCATGCTTGTCTGGCTAAGGTGGACACAGGAGACATGTGGAGCCAGGAAGAACAGGAGTCTGTTGCAGGACTCCAGGCAAGAGATATTGGTGGCTTAGGTGGTAATGATGGAGAGAAGAGGAAACTGCCCCCCCTTGGGGGTTCTTAGTACCTTGGAAGAGTTTTAGTCCCTTCCCTGTGTCCACATCGAAAGGTAATAATGATAATAACAAGAGCAGCAGCTCTGAGCAGTAACTGTATGCCAGGCACTGTCCTCATAACATCCTTTTCACATGCAATCTCATTTCATCTTCTCAATGAATCCATGAAGAAGGTTGTTAGGGACAGAGCTGTGATCCCCCAAATCCATATTTTGAAGCCCTGCTCCCAATGTCACTGTATTTAAAGATAGGACCTCTAAGGAGGTGGTTAAGATTAAACGAGATCATATGAGGAAGGGAGGTTAGCATGGTGGCTCACGCCCATAATCTTTGGGAGGCCAAAGCGGATCACCTGAGGTCAAAAGCTCGAGACCAGCCTGGCCACCATGGTAAAACCCCATCTCTACTAAAAATACAAAAATTAGCCAGGCGTGGTGCAGGTGCCTGTAATCCCAGCTACTCAGGAGGCTGAGGCAGAGAATCACTTGAACCCAGGAAGCAGAGGATGCAGTGAGCCAAGATCGTGCCATTCCACTCCAGCCTGGGTGGCAGAGCAAAAACTCTGTGAAAAAAGAAGAAAGAAGAAGAAAGAAGAAAGAAGAAAGAAGAAAGAAGAAGAAGAAGAAGAAGAAGAAGGAGAAGGAGAAGGAGAAGGAGAAGGAGAAGGAGAAGGGGAGGAGGAGGAGGAGCGGGGGGAGGAGAAGGAGGAGGAAGAGGAAGAGGAGGAGGAGGAGAAGAAGAAGATGAAGACGAAGATGAAGACAAAGAAGAAGAAGAAAAAAAATAAGAAGAAGAAGAGGAAGAGAAAACAGCTCTCTCTCTGTGTGTTCATACAAAGGAAAGGCCAGGAAAGGACACAGAGAGAAGATTGCCTGCAAGGAGAGAGGCCTCAGGAGAAGCCAAACTTGATGACATCTTGATCTTGGACTTTCAGCCTCCAGAACTATAAGAAAATGACTTATGGTGTTTAAGCCACCCAATCTGCAGTATTTTGTTAGGGCTGTCTGAGCACACTAATAAAAAGGTACCTGCATCAAGTAGCATGTAAAACAGGGTCCTCCTAGTTAGATTTCCTGAGTTCAAACCCCAGCTTCACACTTCATAGTTTACCTACTTCCTTGGCTTCTGTTGTGTTTTCTTGTTTTTTAGCTTTATTGAGGTATAACTGACAAATAAAACATACATATATTTAAGGTACACAACTTGATGTTTGATATATAATGTGAAATAATCACCATGCTCAAGCTAATGAACATTGATCACCTCCCATAGTATTGTGTATATGAATGATGAAAACACTTGCAAATTTCAAGAATACAACAAAGTTTGGTTAACTATCATCACCATATTGTACATTCAATCTCCAGAATTTATTTTTTGTAATGGAAACTTTGTAACCTTTAACCAATATCTCCACGTCTCCCCTGCCTTAGCTTCTTAAACACGATGCTCTACTGCTTGCCTGATGAACAGCAAATGACTCCAATGAATATAAATTATGTCAAAATTATATTAACCCTATATACCACCCAGTTGAAGATGAATATAAAATATCCCCAGCCTAAAAACAAGGCAATCTATCAGCAAGTGACCCTGTTTAATGGAAAAGTAATGAGGGGCAGGCAGAGGACAGTATTTAATACCGGAGCTCAGTGAGGAAAAAGCTGTTCCCCCAAAAAGCTTGGACTCCAAATACTTGGCACCTAAATAAAAACTCTGTAAGATCTCCCTCCTTTCAACCTCATTCTGACTGAAGCCACCCTCAATAGGTTCCATTAGGCACACGGAATCATAGAATGTTAGCCCAGGAAGAAACAATGGAGTTTCTATCTTGTCCAGGCCCTTATGTTGACAAGTGAGGAGGTGAAGGTGCACAATGATCAAGTGATTGCAGAAATTTACACAGTTAGTGGGGCCACTACCATGGAATTGTCCAACTCTTGCTTTAATAAATTCCGTTTTTAAATCTCTCTGACAGCCGTCTGTATATTTTAGCAGAACAGCATGTCCCACCTCAGACATGGCTGAAGTTCAGGCTGATCTAATGAGCAAAAAAGCTTGAAGGAAACCTCCCAGGGCTGCTTCTGGCCATTATTTAATCTCTTTTCAAGGACATGCAGCCCACACCACAGCCAGGTGGGTGGGAGCAATTCCTCCAGAGCAATTCAGCCACTGGAAGAGATGGGGCATCGTGTTCCCAGCACATTTTTTTAAAATAAATGCTCATTTCCTTTCACATTTTGCAAGAAGACCATTTAGTGACACAAATTTTTTTCCCACTCACATTCAGCTGCCTACAGGCATGTGACTTCATGACTTTCTACAGATGCTTCCAGACACTGATCATGTCAGCTCTTTGTCACTGGTACACTCCTGCCATTGAGCTGAAGTTAGCAGGAGGATGGAGGCGGCATTTTTCCCTTGAATGACTGAGAAACTCCCTTGTCCCCACATCCAATCAGCCTCTGGAGTCTGCCATTTCTTCCTTCCCAATGTCTCTTGCATCTGTTTCTCCCCTCCCCTCCCACTGTCACTGCTGGTTCAAGACTCGATCACTTTCTGCCTGGGCTGCTGCTGCAACAGTCTCCTCCTGCCCTTCCCACCTCTGGATTTTCCCTCTGCATCTACCCAGGATACCACCATTTGAGCCATCTCCCCACCGTCTTTATCACTCCCCTGCTCAGAAGCCTCCAGGGGCTTCCTACGGCCTGATGAATGAAGTCACATCTCCTTAGCTCAGAATTCAAACCCTGTGTGTTGGGCCCAGTCTGCCTTTCCACGCCACCCCCAACAAGCCCTGTGCTCTAACCAACAGATTCACCCAACATATCCCAAAGACGTCACACGTCACTTCCCGTTTCTGAAATTTTACTCATGTTACTTCGTTTGTCTTTAATGACTTCCTGACTGTCTTCCATCAAAGTCCTATTGATTCTCTAAGAACCAACTCCGTATTCATTCATCCATTTTTTCATTCAGCAAAGAATGACTGAGAAGCACATTGCCTCTCCCAAAGCACTGGGGAAGCAGTGGATGAACAAGGCAGATGTGATATTTACAGTCTAGTGACAGAAAGAGATAAAGAAATATACGAATAATATAAAGTAATATCCATAAATGCAACAATGGCCTACCCATAAATGCAAGAAGGGTTAGTCAGGAGAAAAATGGAGGGAGAATTTTTGAGCCACCTCCTTTGGAATGTGAGGTCAGGAGGCTATCTCTGGAGCAGCGACATCAGAGCTGAGAGCTGAAAACTGAGTTGGCCTTTACCACTTGAGACAGGGAGTCATGAAGGCTCCAGAGGTGGTGAGGGAGGCAGAGGTAGGTCTGACCTTCTGAGAAATTAGACAACAGAAAGACAAAGCAGGAGCCACTGTCCAAAGAAACTCAGAAACCTTGTTTACCTGTCCCTTTTGCAAGCGTAAGAGTTCTTATGAAGATGTACTGCCTGTTCCATCACGGATCTGCTTAAGCCAATGGATGGTGACGCCATCGAATAAATACCTACAGCCAGCTAGCTAATAGTGACCAGGAGGCAACCCGCCTGTTGACTCACTCAGAACTACTGGGACATTCCCAAAGCTCCTGGCATGTTTCCTGGCCTCTCTTACTCCTTTGTATGTCATATATACTCATACACACACACACACAAATCAAGGAGCACTTTGTACATGTGTGTATGTAAGGAAGTAAAGGTATGTGCTGGCAGGTACTAGGGATACAGGATGTTAGAGTTAGCCTCAGTTAACCTCCAACCCTTCCTCATTCTCTGCTCCTGACTCCTAACAACACACCATTTCTGGACTTACAGCCACAGTGCAACTGGGGCCAAATGTCTCCCAAATTTGACCAATCTTTGAGACATCTCTGGTTCCTTAGCAGGGAGAGCCCAGTTGGCCTCTGCCTCACCACCCTTCCCAAAACTGCAACAGTTTTAAGTGGATCCTGTGCACTCTCCACTACTACTCTAAATTCTATGTCCAGGCACAGAAGTGAAAGCTACAGGAGTCCCCTAGGACAGGCCCTGGCAAGCGGCAGAAAACTCACCTCACGGAGGAGACTTGTGCCTCCTTTAGTTGCTTTTGAAGGGGCCAGGAATGAGCAGATAGGAAGAGGGATAGACATGAATGTCATCAGCCCTTTAATAATGGGTGGGTGAAAAGGGAGGAAGAGGGTCTCCAAGCAAAGGGAACAGACTGGGGAAGGACCTTGAGGGGAACAACCTTGGTGTCTATAAAAAAACATGTTTTCAAAGTTTGGCTGGAACATTGAGAGTGACAAAGACCCAAGGGAGACTGGGGAGGTTGGCAGGGGCCAGGTTACTGCAAGCTACATTCTAAGTGTGATGGAAAGCCACCGACAAATTTTAAGTCAACTATAGCACTCGCTTCCTCCAGGGATCTTCCACACCACTATCCCAAACCCTGGTCTCTTGGCCTTTTGCCATGAGCTACATGGTGACAGCTTCTCCATCAGTGTCTGTGGATTCCATGCTCCATGTTCGATGTACCAGAGATTAATTTGACCCCTGCAAATCCTCATGAGCTGTGGGTTGAAACCTTCTTGTCTAACTCCACCATGTGATCAGCTGCTTTGTGTCGCCTTCTGCCCTGCTTCTCTTGCTGCTCAGTTCACCCACTGGGACCGAAGCCCAGCCCTATACCCCAGCCTGGAGGCCTGAGGCCCCTGGCCACTCTGCTGTCCTATGACCATTAGTGCTGACTGCTCCCACATCAGAAGTTCAGCTGTTAGGACTTTTTTTTCTTTTTGAGACAGGGTCTTGCTCTGTTCCCCAGACTGAATGCAGTGGCATGATCACGGCTCACTGCAGCCTCAACCTCCCAGGCTCAAGCAATTCTCCCACCTCAGCCTCCCCAGTATCTGGGACTACAGGCACACACCACCAAACCCGGCTAATTTTTGAATTTTTTGTAAAGACTCGGTCTCACTATGTTGCCCAGGCTGGTCTCAAACTCCTGGCCTCAAGCAATCCTCTGACCTGGGCCTCCCAAAGTGCTGAGATTATAGGTGTGAGCACCATGCCTGGCCTCTTCTAAGATTTTGATGCCAGCCATCCTCAGACCTTGAGCCACTGTTTTCAAAGTGGTCCATGAAGCATCCACATCAGAATCACCAGAGACACTTCATACATACAGATTTCCAGGTCCACCCTGAACCTTCTCAATGTGGAGACTAGACATCTGCGTTTTTAGCAAGCTTCCTAGAGAATGTTTTTGGACACACAAGTTTGAGAGCCAATATTCTAAGCCCTGGACGTTTGACAATTTAAGTGCTGGTTGGACTACTCTCCAAAGCCAGCCTTGGCTCACTCTTTTCTTCTGCCAAAAATTCCTGGGATACTAGGGAACCTAGACCATGCTACCCACAACACAGCCCAAGCAGAGTGGCTTGAACAGGGCTGATACTTTGTAATTATGTTCCAAATCATTGTAAATAGCCTGACTCCAGCCTCACAGCTGCCAAGGGGCCACTCTAGGGTGCTTGCAACTATACACCATTCTATGTGAGTGAGGGTCATCCTTCCAGTGTGGCTAGTACGTTAAATCAGATGGCAAAGTGAATTCTCACACTAGCTGCATGTCTTTTCTGCCAACACAAGCAGTAACCTGGAACTCAGTAGGTCCTTTTGTCATTGTTCCTGCAAAACCACCTCTGTTACTGGACCAGCCACAGCAATGCATGCATACCAGATGGAGAATGGGAAAGTGAGAGCTTCCTCACACAAATACACACAACATATTTTAGAGTCACTATTATTACGTTTCTTAAGGTGAAATTGACTTGACTTTGCCCACATATGCTTCCATTCAGGCCAATAAGAACAACAAAATTGGTTGCTTAATTGATTACTATGAGCAACACTGTTATGTGTAATAATTGCCATTCCCGTATATAGCACAGGGACCACTGGGGAAGTGTCTTTTTATAGAAAAACAAAGGTGACACAGTAGGAAGGGTGTGGCTCTGGCATCAAGCAGACCCAGGCTTAACCTAACTCTAGTGTCATAGCTGAGTGACCTTCAGCAGGATACCTGGAGCTCAGCTGCTTAACCCCCCCACCAAGCCTCACTTTCCTCATCTGTACAGTAGAAATACCATTCATAATTGGCCTGGATATAATAAGTCCTAGTCCCTGCTTCCCTCCCTGGTGATTCATACACTGGCTGAGAAGAGGGGGGCAGTTCCACCTGCAGTGCCGCCCTTGCTCGTACTTGAAGCGGTGAAGTCAATGTCTGTCCTAGGCCCCTTTGAGGTCCTTGGACCTCCTCATCCTCAGAGGCAGATCTGCAGAATGAACAATGAAGAGAACCATAAGATACCCAAGCCAGGCAAGTGACAACAAACCAGGCTTTCCATAGCTCAGGTCTCCTGGGTCAAGACATTCATTAGGTTTAATTAAGTTCTTCCAAAGTCAGAGTAACTTTATACTTTGTGTAAGAATAACTTAAAACAAGAGTAACTTTGCACTTCATGCAAGTCCCATGAGAGCAGAGAACAATTACTGCTATATTCCCTTTGTGATCAAGCACAGCACCAGGTCCATGGTAGATGGTGGGAGAACCCTGGCTCCAAGGTTTCAAATTTCCATAGAGTAAAAGAATGCTCTCCACCCCTTTCTCTCTGCCCCTACTCCCTGCTCCTTCCTTCCAGTGTCATGACTTATGTGATCAGTGAGTGTGGGAGAAGGAATTGAATATGTTTCATTCCACTCACCCCACCCTGTCTTTCTCTCATTTGTAGAGAACCCTGACTTCTAGACACAAATTTTTCTCTGCTTGTCCATGCAGTAATCTACCAGGATCTTCCCCAGTAATGACAATAATAACAACAATGACAATCAACACCTACAGTGCTCTTACAATATTCCAGTTGCTCTTTTAAGGATTTTATGGGTATTTCATTTGATTCTCACAATAATATTCTATATGGTACCTTATTATTATTATCTCTATTTTACAGATGGAAAAACAGAGGTTCATAGAGATTAAATAACTTGTTTCAGATGACACAGCCACCAAGTGGAAGAGACAAGATTTGAACCCAAGCGGTCTGGTTCCAGTGGCCTCACTTCGAACCTCTGTGCATGCTGCCTCTTGTTACACTGTAAGAAGGAGGTGTCAGTTTGGGGGAATGTTAAACTCAGGGGTATGTTTTAGAAAGCCACACTGGGGGCTATGTGCTAACCCAAGTTCTCATACTCAGCCAGGACCTCCCAGAGTTTTCAAATGATTCTCAAGAACCCTCTGAAGCCGGGAGAGACAAAAGGCACAGGGTGAAATATCACATGAATGTGTATCCAGAGCCACTTGGTAGACCCACCGGGAGGAGAGCCCAGCTGTCTGCTGGACACACTCAGCTACCATCCTAAGTCATTCATTCAACACCAGAGGCAGCGTGGCACAGAAAGAACATGGGCAGCTACGGAAAGCACATGTGACATGACTTAGGCAGGGGAATTATATTAGTAATAGCAAATATTTGCATACTGCCAGACACTGTTCTAAGGTCTTTATTTTATATTATTTCATCCACACCACAATCCTATAGGGAAGTCCTATTGTTATCCAACCTGATAGATGGAGAAGCTGAGACAGAGAAAAGCTAAGTAACATGCCCAAACTCACACAGCATGTGAATGATGAGGCTGAGACGGGAATCCAAGTAGTCAGCCCCAGAGGCCATGCCCTTAACCACTCACTCCACTGAAAGAAAAACAGAGAAAGAAAGAGAGTGAAAGAAAGGAAGCAAGCAGGCAAAGGTTTTGATGTCAGATCTGAGTTCAAATCCTGTCTCTGCAAATGTATTAGTAATGCATTGCAGGTTGCATACAATTTCTGAGCCTCAATTTGCTCCTGTGTACAAACTCCCTCATAGAACTGTGGTGAGAATTTGGTAATGTAACATATGCCAAGTGCACAGGAATGTGGTAGGAAGTCAATCAACGTTGTCCCCAATCCCATACCGCAGTGCCAGGCCATGTGTGGGACCCTGGGAATGCAAAGTTATCCCAAACCTCAGCCCTGCCCACAAGGATCTGCCTGCCTTGCAGAGCTTGATGGAGACCTAGCAACAGGATTACAATATAAAATAAGACACAGAGTGAGAGAGGAATGAACCCATTCAGCTACAGAGGACACAGGAGAGGGTGATTTCTTCTGCCTGGGAGGGTCGGCCGTCAGATCTGGATCTTGCATGCTAAATGGAAGTTCGCCAGGTGAGAGAAGGAAGAAAATAGTTCCATCTAACTTGAAAGTCTTTTACTGCCACCACTGTCAAGGTTGGCCCCAGCACTTAGATTCTGTTTTCTCTTCTTGTGACACCATGGGGGAGGATAAGAATATATGTTTCACCAACTTTTCATTGAAGGCCATCACGGGCCAATAGCAGGAGAGCCGACTCCATCCAGAGGCCTGCCTGTGGGTTGCATTTTAAACTGTTACTGTTTTCTCATAACACAACAGGGAACCTAAGAGGCTGTTTTATATTCCAAATACCTAAAGATTATAATCCATTAAAGGGGTGTATTTGTTCTGGAACTGAGATGATGCTGGGAAAAGCTGCAGAATTAATCGCCCTCAAGCTATAAATCTCCTGTTTATTTCTTGATGAATTTACAATGACAACTTGTAAATTTCCCCACACCTACCTACCTACCTACACACACATATACGTACATACACACACACACACACACACACACACGTACAGGGGCTGTTTAATTGGAAAGATAAGCTACGGAGCCAATTGTATCAGTGACAACACAATAATGGCAACACTAATAGAAGCTACAATTCAGTGAGTGGTTCCTGCATGCCAGGCCCTACACTAGGTACTAAACATACAGGATCTCACCCAGTCCTCATAGCAACCTCATGAGGTAGGCTATATTGCCCCATTTTAGGTAAAGTGATAGACTGAAGCTCAGAGAGGTAGGGTAATTTGCTGAAGACACAGAGCTAATAAGCTAAGCCTCAAGCCCGAAGCCAAGGGATGCAGGTGCATATTGGAAACCAGAAGTTGTCTCAAGCGAGCCTGCTAGTATCAGTGAGAGCTATTCTTCGTTTGGACCACAAGGCCCAAAGCACTTCCGAGTGGGGGCTTCTAGGGAATCAGGATTCAGAGTCTCTGGAGTTGTGGGTAGAGCTCATCACGCCCAGTGCCACTGGGCTGGAAAGAGTAGAAATGAGGGGCTTGCAGGAGCAATACCTTGAAAACCAAATAAGTAGGCATCTGTTTCAGTTCCCATCCATAGCCTGGGTGATGGGTGAGAGACCAACACAGAGATGCTCATTAAATGAGGGGTGGAAGGCAGAGGAAGAAAAAGAGGAATGGAGGGTAAGACCAAGAGAAATATAAGGCAAATTAGCAAGCTTTAAGAAAATAGAAACTCAGGAAGCAGTTGCTAGGGCAATGTAATAAATTCCTCCCAGTGACATATTCCTCACCCAGAAGCCCTTGAGACAAACCAAGCAAACAGAACACCAATACCTACTTTATAACATCTTACAGAAGCTGCCTCACTCAGGATAAGATCTGCAGTGTCCCCCAAATAAGCCTGGGACCTTTGCACTCCACACCTCTGATCCAAGCCTCAAGACAAGATTCTATAAGGGGCAAAGCCTGAAAGTTTATTAATTAATGTTACTTATTCAACAAATATTTCAACTATCGTACTGGGCAATGAGCTGGGAGTAGATGATGCAGCAATGAACAAAATGCTCACAGGGTGTAACTCCTAGTAGAGGAAACAAAGAGATAAAATTTAAGGTATACTTTATGGTCATAAGTATGATGGAGAGGAATAGAAAAGGGAGCTATGAAGTATCAGATGGGAGATGGGAAGAGTGACTTTCAACAGGAATGTCAGAGAAGGCCTCACATGAAGGTGACAGTGAGCAAAGATATGAAGATGGTAAGGGAACAATGGAGGAGGGAGGTTTTCAAGTAGAGAGGACAGCGGTGCAAAGGCCCTGAGGCATAAACCCGCCTGGCACAGTCAATGACCTCCAAGGTCAGGGTGGCTGGGGCAGAGTGAAAGAGAAGTGGAGTGGCCAGAGAGGCCAAGGTCAAGGAGTGGGGACATCTGAGGCTACTGTAGGAACTTTGGCTTTTATTCCAAAAAAGATGAGAAACCACAGGTTTCTGCGTAGAGGAGTGACATGAAGAGATTTATGCTTCATCAGCATCATTCTAGGTGTTGAGGACAGACTTAAATGGTACAAGATAGGAAGCAGAGAGGCCAGTCAAGAGGTTATTGCAGGAATCCAGGTGAAATATAATGGTAGCTTGAATCAGGGTATGGCAGAGGAGGTCATGAGAGTACCCAAATCAGGATTGGCCAAAGGATTGAATGAGGAATGTGAGGGGAAGAGGAGCCAAGGTCGACACCAAAGTCGCCCACACTCAGCTCTGAGTTCTTAGCTCAATTCTTATGGAGACTTCACATCTAAGCCTCTTTGATATCTGAGTGACAGTTTATTCTTCAATTTTGTTTCCTTTCCTTACAGTAAGTGCATGAACTGGGGGTGTCATGGGAATAACAATGTATGGGGGAAAGGAATCCCCTTTCACATTTAAATCCTTCCCATTAATTATGTGCCATTCACATGGGGCCTCATTTAATCCTCCCCACACCTCCAGGAGATGAAAACTGCAATCATCATGTTATAAACTAAGTTTCAGAGAGATAAACAGCTTGTCCAGGGCCACACAGCAACGTTCGGTCCTGAAGCCCAGATCTCCTGATGGCATGTCTCATGAGCTTTCTATTACCCTATTCTAATACCCTATATTCACTATTACCCAATACCTTTCTATTACCCTTTCTAATACCCTATATTCACTATTACCCTATAGCTGCCTCAATGGTTTTGGTTTTGTCAAAGTTCATTTGACAAATAATTATTAAGCATCTCTAGGGCAAATACCAGGTGTTGTGCTTATTTCTGGGGCATAGCAGGAGAGTTACAATCCTGGCACTTAAGGCATCTCAGCCATGACTTGGGAGGGAGACAGACCCAGCCACCTCCACTGTCTACCTCAGGAAGTCCACACCTCCATTCTCTGGGGAGAGAAGGAACAACGTGTCTTCTGTGCACCACTCACCCTCCTTTTCCTCCGCCCTTCCACACAGCTAGGTAGGCAGGCCCTTCTCCCTGGAAAATGCTAGAATCCAGCTCTAGACCCACTGGACTGGAACCTGCGTGCTGACCTGGTACAAATGAATTGCTGCAGCGAGGCCACCAGATGGGTGTGGCAGAATTGGCTGCAAGCAAAGAGACAATAAAGAAATCTCTAACATGTGCCAAGGGAGGGATTATCATATGGGCTCTTGCTTTTTATGAAATAGGAAAAGCGGATTTTTCTAGTTGACTGCATTTGATCGTTTTTCCTCCATTTGTTTTAAAGTTGAACATCTGATCTGGCAGGGACTTCTCACACTCAGCTGAAAAAAGATGTCTTTTGGGCTCCTCTCCCAGGCTCCTGTCAGAGGGGATGAGGGCGGAGGCCTTGGGGCATCACTCCACCACCCTCCCCACATACAGCACAGCCTTTGGCATAAATTTGCCTAAAATTCCTTCTAATTTTGTCTGTGCTTACCCACTCAGGGACCTCATCCTTCTGGGCTTAATATATCGCTTTATATTTTTCCCATGGTCTCACAATTTTTTTCTATTACTTCTGAATCTTTTTATAGAGCTGGCTTCTCTCCCTAATATAAATTATTACTGCCACCTGGAAGCCAAGAGGAGGACACCTCAATAGGACCGGAAGGCCCAGAAATCTCCCCTATCCAAACCCAAACCTAGCACAATGGTTGTCACTGCCCTGAGACTCTCACCTTGGACCTCCGAGTCCAGGGGGCTGGAAGGTTCTGAAGCAGAAAGGCAGCAGCACGGAGCAGGGCAGGGCATGTCAGTGTTCAGTGTACACACCCGCCACCTGGGAGCTCGTTAACATGCAGACTCTGATTCACTAGGTCCAGGGTGGGGTCTGAGATTCTGCACCTCTAACCAATTTCCAGGTGATGGCCAGGCTGATGGTCCATGGGCCACACTTTGAGTAACAAGAATGAAGGTGGAAAGCCCATGGGTTAGGAAGCCTTGACTCTACCATTAATTCACTCCAAGTCGACAAGATTGCTGTTTCCAGATGTGGTTTGCAGAATATAAAACCCTTGTGATGCTCCTTTAAAAAAAAAAGAAAGAAAGAAAAAGACGTTTACGACCAAGGTTAGGTAGGCTTGGGAAATACTACATACTTTATGTGTACATTACGCTTGCTAGCAAAGGCCTTGCAAAGTTCTGTTTTGATAACATTTAACTCTGTATACCTCAGCAGGATGTACTTACTCTCAGGGTGAAGAGACTGTTAACCCTGGACAGTCTGTGCATTCATCCCTAAGCACAGACCCATTTGAGGGTTTGCTCTGAGATTTTTGAGGTTACCTATGAACAGGAGTCAGGGAATCTATCAACCTCTGAACTCTTGGGTTAAAGCTACTCAGCACACAGAGTTTCAGATGATTTTACCACTTGCCCGCCAGAGGGAAAAAAGCAACACCCCAGCCCTCACATAACCTCTTGCTTCTCTGCATTGAGAATATCTCCAGAAGCACCCCCATGGTTCACAGGCCTGCAGCCGCACCAATACCTGCCTTCCACAAATATTTGAAGAGGATCCAGGGAGAAGTTATAGACCCAGCAACAAGAGATGCTGTTTGCCTGGCATCCTATATGCATGTGTGTCAAAGGGAATATGCCCCAGGCTTGTTGGGAGATAATAATCTCTCGTGTTCCCAATGTGATTTGTAAATTTTAGCCACTGAAATGCCCGCCATAATCCATCCTTGTGGCAATCATTCTGTTTCTATCCAGGAAGGGGCGTATTCTTTGGGTCCTGCTATCACTTAAGCACAAATCTGCTCCCTTAGGTACATCCCCTCCTCCCTTCTTTCTGGGGAAGTCAGAGAGGGGCCACCAGCATGTTCTCCTCTTAAGCCTAAGATCTGGAGACAGACCCCACAGCAGAGTCTCAGTTCTAGAGAGTGGGCATCATGGTGCGTATTTCTAGGAACAGAATACTGGCACCACAGAAACTCACAGGAGCTATCTCCCACAAGACCAAAGGCTTGTTTTGTACATAAGAGTTCAATGAAGATTGGCTTAAAGTCTATGGATTTAGGCAGCAAAACCAGGAAACCCAATTGACCAGTGACGCTGGGGAAAACTTTTCTCTTTCAGAGGTACCTGCTATCCTAATCCTAACCCTGGAAATATTCCACACCAACAAGACTAGAGCAGAGCAGGCAAAACTCAACTTGCCTACTCTACTTCTCCTACAGGATTGATAGCGGCAAAGGCCTTATAGCCAATGCCAAGAACCGGCCTTCCCCGCCTCTACGGGAAATAGTCACAGACAACTGCAGCAACTCTGTGTCTTCATGGCTTCCCAGGAACTCAAGAGCTGACATATGAACAAAATAGATGTAGCTTATTTATAAAACCCACCGTTATGAAAAACGCTCTGTAACTTGAAGCTATAGCGTCAGCAGCACTGAATCTCTGCAATACCGGGAGATAAAGAAGAGGGAAGAGACCAGCAGCCAAGACCCCATACAATTATTTATTTCTTTAAAAAAAGATTGTTTAAATATTCAAGCACAAAATATACCAAGGAGATTGATAGTCCGGTTGAAACTTTCAGTCACATTACAATTTTGTAATTGTAACCCAGTGAAATTACAAATTAAAAAATGCAAAGAAGTGCATAAACTACTCACTTGCAATTATATAAACAAATGATTACAGGCATACTTTATTTTCTTGCATGTCACAGGATTACAGGAATACCTTGTTTCCTTGTGCTCTGCTTACTGTACTTCACAAATAATGTGTTCGTTACAAATTGTGGCAACCCTGTATAGAACAAGTCTGTGTCATTTTTCCAACAGTGCATACTCTTTCCTTGTCTTCCATTTTGATCATAATCAAATATTTCAAACTTTTGTAAATCTGTGATCAAAGATCTTTGATATTAGTTTTGTATTTGTTTGGGGGTGCCACCCACCATGTCCACACAAGGTGGCAAATTTAATTGACAAACATTGCATGTGTTTAGACTTCTCTGTTTCCTTATCACTCTCCCTCTCCTCAGGCCTCCCTATTCTCTGGGACACAACAATATTGCAATTAGCCTAACTAAAAACCCTACAATGGCCTCTAAGTGTTCAAGTAAAGGAAGATTATACATCTCTCACTTTAAATCAAAAGGTAGAAATGATTAAGCTTAGTGAGGAAGGCCTGTCAAGGGCCAAGATAGGCCAAAAGCCAGGTCTCTTGCACCAGAGTTAGCCAAGCTGTGAATGCAAAGGGAAAGTTCTTGAAGGAAATTAAATGTGCTACTCCAGTGAACACATGAATAAGAAAGCAAAACAGCCTTACTGCTGATACGGAGAACGTTGAGTGGTCTGAATAGGTCAAACCAGCCACAACATTTGCTTAAGCCAAAGCTTAATCCAGACCAAGGCCCTAACTCTCATCAATTCTGTGAAGGCTGAGAGAGGTAAGGAATCTACAGAAGAAAAGTTTGATGCTAGCAGAGGTTGGTTCACGAGGTTTAAGGATAAAAAGCTATCTCTATTACATAAAACTGCAAGGTGAAGCAGCAAGTGCTGATAGAGAAGCTACGAGTTATCCAGAAGATCTAGCTAAGATTATTGATGAAGGTGGCTGCACTAGACAGATTTTCAATGTAAATGAAACAGCCTTATTCTGGAAGAAGACGTCATCTAGGCCTTTCACAGCTACAGAGGAGAAGTCAATGCCTGGTTTCTTTTTTTTTTTTTTTTTTTTTTTTTGAGACAGAGTCTCACTCTTGTCACTCAGACTGGAGTGCAGTAGTGTGATCTTGGCTTACTGCAACTTCCACCTCCCAGGTTCAAGCGATTTTCATGCCTGAGCCTCTCAAGTAGCTGGGACTACAGATGTGCACCATCATGCCCGGCTAATTTTTGTATTTTAATAGAGATGGGGTTTCACCATGTTGGCCAGGCTGGTCTCAAACTCCTGACCTCAGGTGATCTGCCCATCTTAGCCTCCCAAAGTGGTGGGGTCACAGGTGTGAGCCACCACACCCAGCCAATGCCTGGCTTCAAAGCATCAACGGACTGGCTGACTCCCTTATTAAGGACTAATGCAGCTGGTGACATTAAATTGAAGCTAATACTCATTTATCATTTTGAAAATCCTATGACCCTTAAGAATTATGCTAAATATAATTTGCCTGGGATCCAGAAAAAGAACAATAAAGCCTAGATGACAGTACATTTGTTTATACCATGGTTTACTGAATATTTTAAGCCCACTGTTGAGATCTACTCCTAAGGAAAAAGACTCCTTTCAACATATTACTGCTCATCGGCAACGCACTTAGTCACCCAAGAGTTCTGATAGAGATGTGCAAGGGAATTAATCTTTTCTTTTCTTTTCTTTTCTTTTTAAGACAGTCTTGCTCTGTTGCCCAGGCTGGAGTGCAATGGCATGACCTTGGCTCACTGTAACCTCTGCCTCCTGGGTTGAAGCGATTCTCCTGCCTCAGCCTCCTGAGTAGTTGCAATTACATTTCTTAAAGATTAAGACTTGAAAGTCAAAATTATTCCTTGATCCATGGGCTGCAGAATGGACGTTGTGTTAGCAGACATGGAAATTAATGTTTTCATGTCTGTTAATTCCTCTTATGGACCTGGGCAAGTAAGTTGAAAACCTTTTGGAAAGGATTCACCATTCTAGATGCTATTAAGAACAATTGTGGTTCATAGGAGGTCAAAATATTAATATTGACAGGAATTTGGAAGAAGTTGGTTCTAATTCCTCATGGATGACTTTGAGGGCTTCAGTGGAGGGAGTCACTGCAGATGAGATAGAAATAACAAGAGAAATAGAACTAGAAGTGGACCCCAAAGATGTGACTGAATTGCTATAATCTCATGATAAAACTTTAACAGATGAGGAGTTGCTTCTTATGAATGATCAGAGAGAGCAGTTTCTTGAGATGGAATCTACTGTCAGGCTCAGTGGCTCATGCCTGTAAGGGATGACTAGCACTATGGGAGGCCAAGGCAGGTGCATCACTTGAGGTCAGGAGTTCAAAACCAGCCTGGCCAACATGGTAAAACCCCATCTCTATTAAAAATACAAAAAAATAGCTGAGCATGGTGGTGGACGCCTATAATCCCAGCTACTTGGGAGGCTGAGACAGGAGAATTACTTGAACCCGGGAGGCGGAGGTTACAATGAAGTGAGATCATGCCACTGCACTCCAGCCTGGGCGACAGAGCAAGACTCCATCTCAAAAAAAAAAAAAAAAAAGGAAAGACAGAGAGACGGAATCTGCTGCTGGTGAAGATGCTGTGAGCATTGTCAAAATGACAACAAAGGATATAGAATATAAATAAAAATCATAAACTTAGTTGATAAAGCAGCAGCAAGATTTGAGAGGACTGACTTCAATTTTGAAAGAAGTTCTACTATGGGTAAAATGCTATAAAATAGCATTGCATGCTACCAAGAAATCTTCCATGAAAGGAAGAGTCAATTGATACAGCAAATGTTATTGCTGTATAATTTTAAGAAATTGCCACAGCCACCCTAGCCTTCAGCAACCACCACCTTGACCAGTCAGCAACCATCAATATCCAGGCAACACCCTCCACCAGCAAAAAGATTACAACTCGCTGAAGGCTCAGATGATCATTAGCATCCTTTAGCAATAAAGTATTTTTTAATTAAGATATGTACATTGTTTATTGGATATAATGGTATTGTACACTTAATAAACTATGGTATAATGTAAACATAATTTTATATGCACTGGGAAACCAAAAGGTTTGTGTGACTCACTTTACTGCAATATTAGTTTCATAGTGGTTACCTGAAATTGAACTCACAATATGTCCGAGGTATGCCTGCATCTGGCTCTACTGAGGCTCAGCCTCAGTGAGGGAACTGGAGGTAGGGGACAGGGAGTAGAAGCAGATGTGGAGACTGATTAAGCCCTCTGGGGTCATCAAGAGTTAAGGTTTGAGAAACAAGAGCATGAGGCATCTGGGAGGACTTTAAGCTTCCTTCACAACAACCCTCAGCCAAGAGAACTCAAGTACCTTGAACTGCCAGACTTGAAAGCCTAAACATTTTAAGGTCTTTAATGTCCTTCCCTCTCATTTTATAAAGTCAGGAAACTGAGGGCAGGGAGATCAAGCAACTTATATACAATCATACAGCCAATTAGTGACAGACTATGGGCCCAGGTGAAAATGGAGTTTCCTTCCTTAGTAAAACTCCACAAAATTGTCTTACTGCCATGCACCTCTTATCCAATAACTTCCACTGGTCCCCTGGACTAGGGGAAAGGATTAGGAGGAGGAGGAGGAAGGAGACAGACAGACTGCAACACAAAAGACAAATTCAGTTTAATCATTTTTACCCAATGCTGCCCAACCTCCCTACTTTCCAACTGACACCAGTCCATATAAACATCACAGCTACTATGTTCAGAAATGGAGTCCAAAATGGAAGAATCATTTCCCATCCCAAGCGGAGTTTTTCTTGGGATCCTAGACTGGTGGTATGAGGAAACAGGAGCCGGGAGTATGGAACAGCCATCATTGCCACTTACGGAGTGTCCCTGATGGCTTTCCCAAGTTTTCCGACTTTCCAGCAATTTGAAAGTCAGTTCAATTGACTCAGTTTCTTATTTAAAATAGAAGTGTCTTCTGGGAAAGTTAATTCACCAGTTAGTCACAACTGAGTATGAGTTACTGTTACTGACCTGATCAAATTGCCTAATTTGAAGTTGGAGGGAGGGGGAAGCAGAGATTTTAGAATAAAAATACATGGAGAAGGGCCTCATTTACCTATTAATTATAACATTCGTAAGAAATAAACTGCTCTTGGCACTATGTTAAGGATACCAAGTTAGAGTAGAAGATGTCTTTGCTAACTATGCTTAAAAATCTAAAAGGCATTTTATAAAAATTGATAAATATGACTACATAAGAAATTGTTAAAAATGAAAATAACTTCTTCCTAGCACAAAGAAACCCATAAGCAGAGTCAAAGACAAATAATAAACAGCAAAAATAATTTTCACTCATGCCATAAAAACTTTATCTTCATAAGACATAAAGAACTATCAAAATCTGTAGGAAAAAGGACCATGAGAACAGATAAGAATAAAGTCCATTAAAAATGGAAAAAGAAACATTACAGCATTCACAAAAAAAGAAATTCAAATTTATATAAATTAAATATATAAATAAGAGAAATAAAAATTAAAATACATATATTATGATGCCATTTTTCACCCATCAGTTTGGCAAAACTCCAACAATTTGATTATTTATGTACTTTGTTGGTGAACCAATAGAGAAACAGGTACCCTAATACATTCCTAGTGATAATATATGCTCACACAACCCTGACTGAGGACAACTGAGTAAAACCTACCAAAATTATAAATGAATAAGCTCTATGATCTACGATTCCATTTCTAGGAATTTATTCTATAAATATGCTTATATGTGCACAAAATAACATATGAACAAAGTTATTCATTGAAGCAACATTGAAGTAATAGCAAAAGATTGGAAACAACCCAAATCACCATTGATAAGGATTGGCTAAATAAATTATGGTTTACACTACACTATGAAATTCTATGAAGCTATTCAAGAATAAAGATGCTTCCTATCTGCAGATATGAAAGCATCACTGAGATATATCACAAGGAGAAATAAGCAGAAAATTAGATGCTGTATAATAATTTTTATTACAAAGCAGAGTGGCATGGCAGAGTATAAGAATTGATTCATATGTGCATAAGCATAAAGAAACTCTAGAAGCTTATTTAAATAAGTTACAGAAGTGCCTCGGGTAGGGCTGGAGTTGAAACTGAGTGGATGAGAGCAGGAGGGAAAAGAAGATTTTGAACCACAAAAATTATATTACCTATTCAAGAAAAATTAAATTACAAAAGGTACTAAGAACGTAAGACCCATACACTGGGTGGCTCACGCCTGTAATCCCAGCACTTCAGGAGGCTGAGGTGGGCAGATGACCTGAGGTGAGGAGTTCGAGACCAGCCTGGCCAATAAAGTGAAACCCTGTCTCTACTAAAAACACAACAATTAACTGGGTTTGGTAGCATGTGCCTGTAATCCCAGTTACTTGGGAAGCTGAGGTGGTAGAATTGCTTGAACCCAGGAGGCAGAGGTTACAGTGAGCCAATATTGTGTCACTGCACTCTAGCCTGGGCAACAGAGTGAGAGTCCATCTCAAAAAAAAAAAAGAAAAGAAAAGAAAAATGAAAGTAAGACACAGACCTTGCCTCAAAGAGCTTACAGGGTATCTGTCGGTTCTCCTACAGATCTGCACACAAAAGGATTTACTGAAGTTCTGATAAATGATGACTTAGAAATGAGAACCCTTGTTCCAAGCAGCAAGTGAAATAATCAAGCCCAGTGGCATGTCTCGGTCCCACCACACCTCTCCTTGACTGCAGTCCTCAGTGTCAACACCTGTGTATCTGAACACACCAAGGCCACCTGAGGAGCAAGCACCCAGCCAGACCTCATCCAGGATGCACAGATCTGCCCATCTTTAGAAACACAGAAAGGGTGTCGACATGGCTGCTATGGATAGGGGCCCACTGGCAACCCAGCCTTCCAGCCACGCCCCTTTTCCAGCCACCTCCCCTACCATACTTAGGTGTTTGTATTGGGATGAGGGGCAGGGACAGCATAGCAGATGCTCTTAGTCCTAGGAAAGTTCCTTACCAAAACAATCTCTTTTAGTCTGGACTCCTTAAAAGCCAACTCAGAGACAGAAACTGTGGTACACATAGTTTATCTGGGAGATAATCCCAGGAAGCAGAGTAAAGGCCTAAAGAAGTAAAACAGGGAGGGAAGGAATCCCAATTAAAGATACGTTAAGGAGCAGGTCACCACTATGGGAAAACGGGCTCAGTCCTGCCCCAGGAACCTCTGAGAGATTGTTTAAAACACATGGCAGGATTGATCCCCCACTGGAGGAGGCAGCTGGGATATTGATCCACCAACTCTCATCCCGCATTGGTTGAAGGACATTCTGGCAGGTCATTTTGCCAGCATTTCCATCTTCTACAAGTAAGTGGTATGCTTATTGGGCTTGAGAATTCTGAAGGCAGAGAGAGGAGACACCATGTCCAGGAACAACATTAAAGTGACCTCAGTGAGCCAAGGGGACACGGCAATAAACTTTCTGCATCTTCTACACTACCTGTCTACACTGGCTGGGGTTGTTATCACAAAAATACCACAGACTGAGCAGCTCAAACAACAAAAATTCATTCCCCACTGTTGAAACCGACCCAACAGTGCCATAGACAGGATTTTTTTGGATAAACATAGAAATTGACGTTTCTGGTATTAAAGCTTGCAACTTACACTTGTTTTTTCTGAGTTTCTTCCTCAGAAAAGGACCGTCAGGCCTCACCAAAACTATCAAAGAACTGAAGCTCAACAGATCACAGCATCTGGACAATGAGACACCAGGCCCCTCATTCATCACGACTGCTTCCTTACCCCTCCTGAGTTCCTTTTTTCCTACACATTGTTATTTTTCTGTGCTGATATATAAACCCCTAATTTTACTGGGTAAGGGAGATGGATTTGAGACTGATCTCCCATCTCCTCAGCTGCAACACCTGATTAAAACCTTCTTCTTTGGCAATAATTGTTGTCTCAGTGATTGACTTTCTGTGCAGCAAGCAGCAGGACGTAGACCAAACCCCTGGTGTTTTGGTAGCACTGTTCTGAAGGTTAGAAATTTAAGATCAAAGCATCAGTGGATTTTGTGTGAGGGCTCTCTTTCTGGCTTGAAAGCCACCTTCTTGCTATATCCTCACATGGCAGAGAAAGAGATCATCTTTCTCATGTCTCTTCTTATAAGGGCATTAATCCCATTCATGATGGCTCCACCCTCTTTATCTTATTACTCCCAAAGGCCCCACCTCCTAATACCATCACATTGGGGATTCAGGCTTCAATATATTTAGGGTGACACAAACATTAAGTCCATAACATCAACCTACTCAGAGCTCAAGAGGTTTAACTTGAAGGAGAAAAGACTTACAGAAGAACGCAACAATATTTTCAAATATGTAATGATCTCACACAGAGTTGGTGGAAGTATAAACTACTACAAACATTTTGGAGGGCATTTAGAAATATCTACCTAAAAGTCCAGAAATCTATTGGCCCAATCAAGCAATAATTCAGATTTTCCTGATCCTTTCTTTTTTCATTTAATAAACATGTATGTGTACAAGGCACTAGGGATACAAAGATTAAAATATCATGTTGCTATCCCCACTCATGGAACCTCCTGTCTATACTCTACCACACCCATCATCACCAAAGCTTACCTATTCTATGTCTCATGTCTTTAAAGGGTTGTAAATTAAAATGACTAAAAGGACCAGCAAGGAACACAAATGAAAGAAGTGAGCCAAAATAATTAACTAGGAAATGTCAGGGAGTGGTACATTGAGAACATAAGCCCCCTTTAAGGTGTTCAAAGGCAGTTTAAAAAAAGTATTCTTTTAAAGAAAAAAAAAAAAAAGAAGTTATCTAAGGCTTCTGCTTCTATCCAAGATGGAATAACAGGAAGCAGATTTACCCTGCCACTGAAATAACTAGGAAACCAGAAAATATATAAGGAGAAAATGGACACAAAAACCAGTGATCCCTGAGAGAGCAGAAACAAATGAGATAAGCCCTAAGATTACCCCCAGCTTATCGCCTTGAGAAAGTTTCCAGGCCCTGATGCAAGTGGGACCCAGCAGACTCCCTGAGTTGACAAGACAGCTGAGAGTCTGGGGAGACTAAGGCAGCTATTGTCTGCAAGTCAGATGATCAGAGAGAAGACAGCCTCAAAGAGAGAGAACACCAGAGATCTCCAAAGGGTCCCCCGCAAGTCTTCATGTAAGAGAGGAAACTAACAGAGGGTAGGGAAATAACTGCTCAAACGGATTAGAGGAAACAGGACCCAACACTCACTCAGGGATGGGAATAGAGCCTGTTCCCATTAGCCAGACCAGAAAAGCCCAGAATTCATGGGACATTGAGTAGAATACCTAGAAGGGTCTTTCTGAAGTGTCTTACTGAGAATACTCAATAGTGGGGAATAATTGGCCCTAGACCAGCAGTCTCCAACATTTTCAGCACCAGGCACCACTTTCGTGGAAGACAATTTTTGCCACAAATTGGGGGCAGTAAGGGCAGATGGGTTTTGGATGAAACTGTTCCACCTCAGACCATCAGGCGTTAGTTAGATTCTCGTAAGGAGCGCACAACCTAGATCCCTTACGTGTGCAGTTCACAATAGGGTTCATTCTCCTATGAGAATCTAATGCCACTGATCTGGCAGGAGGTGGAGCTCAGATGGTGAAGCTTACCATCGCTGGTAATGGTCCATGACTTACCTCCTGCTGTGCAGCCCGGTTCGTAACAGGCCATGGACCACTACTGATCCAAAGCCTGCAGGTTGGGGACCCCTGCCCTAGACTAAACACTGCTCAAGTCCTGTGTAACAAGGTTGACCGCTGAACATGTGTTTGAACTGCACCAGTCCACTTATACATGGATTTCTTCCACTGTCACCCCTGAGACTTCCTCCTCTTCCTCAGTTTAATCAACATGAAGACCATGAGAATGAAGATCTTTATGATTATCTACTTCCACTTAATGAATAGTAAATATATTTTCTCTTCCTTATGATTTCCTTAATAACACTTTCTTTTCTCTAGCTTACTTTATTGTAAGAATACAGTATGTAATACATACAACATGTAAAATATGTGTGAATTGACTGTTTATGTTATCCATAAGGCTTCTAGTCAACGGTAGGCTATTGGTAGTTAAGGTTTTGGAAAGTCAAAAGTTATACATAGATTTTTGACTATGTGGGGAGTTGGCAGGTGAAGTAGGTGGATCACCCGAGGTCAGGAGTTTGAGACCAGTCTGGCCAACATGGGGAAACCCCATCTCTACTAAAAATACAAAAACTAGCTGGGCATGGTGTCACACGCCTGTAATCCCAGCTACTCAGGAGGCTGAGGCAGAATTGCTCGAACTGAGAGGCAGAGGTTGCAGTGAGCTGAGATCATGCCGTCACATTTCAAAAAAAAAAAAAAAGAAGACCTTAAAGGATCACACTGTTTTCAAGTAACTTAGCTATATCTCAGAATAAGAATAACAATCACATTAAATATAAATGGTCTAAAAACCATTTATTTTGAAAGTCAGAGATTGTCAGGTTGGATTTTTAAAAAGCAGCTGTATGCTGCCTACAAGAAATGCACTTTAAATATACCAACAGAAATAGGCTAAACAATAAAAGATGGAATATAGTATACCATGCTAACACTAATAAAAAGGAAGTTTGAGTGGCTGTATTAATATCTGACAAAGTAAATTTCAGAGTAAATAATATTGCCAGAGAGTCAAATAATAATATTTGACTATTAATAATAGCTATATTATATTATTATTAATGATATTATTATTCAAATAATATTGCCAGAGATTCAAAATACATAAAGCAAGAGCTTATAGAACTGCAAGAATAGATGAAAACAGAGATTTCATACTTCTCTCAATAACAGATAAGATAAATAGACAAAAAATTAATAGGAATATGAAAGACTTGAACATTATCAACCAACCTGACCTAACTAACATTTAAAGAACCCTCTACTCAATGGCAGAATACACACTTTTTTCAAATGCACACAGAACATTAACCAAGATAAACCATATTCTATGTTATAAAACATGTTCCTCTATAAATTTTAAAGGATTTGAGCCATGCAAAGTGTTAAAAAATCTCTAAAAAATACTCAAATATTTGGAAACTAAATAGCACACCTCCAAATAACCCATGGGTCAACAGAGCAATCAAAAGGGAAAATAGAAAGTATTTAGAAATTAATGAAAATGAAAATCAAACGTATCAAAGTTTGTGGGATGCCACCAAGGCAGTACTTAGTACTTTCCTATATCAGGAAAGAAAAAAAAAACTAGCTAAATCAATGACCTCAGCTTTTGCCTTAACAAACTAAATAAAGCAAGGAAGATTAAACCTAAAGCAAGCAAAGAGACAAGGTAATAGAGTAAAGCATACATAAATGATAAAAAAAGTAAAAAAGATAAAATCAATAAAAACCAACAGCTGGTTCTTTGAAGGAATTCATAAAACTCATCAGACTGATCAGGAAAAAAGAGGGAAGATACAGACTACCAATATCAGGAATGAGAAAGACAGGTGACCTCATTATATATTCTACAGATATTAAAATGATAAAGGAATATTATAAATTACTTTATGCTAATAAATTCACCAACTTAGATAAAATGGACAAATTATTTCAAAGACACAAACTACTAAAGCTCATTCAAGAAGAAATAATTAATCTGAATAGCCCTTTATGTATTCAAGGAATTAAATTTGTAGTTAAAAATCTTCTCACAAAGAAAACAGGCCCAGATGGCTTCAAAGATAAAGTGTACCAAACATTTAGGAAAGAAATACTGCTAATTATTATATATACAAACTCTTCTATAAGACTGAAGGTGGGGGGGAGTAATTCCCATAGCATTTATGAAGCCGGCATTATCCAGATACCAAATCAGACCCAAAAAAATTATAAGAAAACCACAAACTAATATTCCCTCATGAACATAGATGCAAAAATTCTGAACAAAATTTCAGCAAACTGAATCCAAAAATATGAAAAAAGATAATATATCATCACTAAGTGAGATATATCCTAGGAATGCAGGGTTGGTTTAATATTCAAGCAATGTTATTCATTATATTAACAAGTTGAAAGAGAAAAACCACATGATCATATCAATAGATGCTGAAGCATTTGGTAATATCTAACTCTATTCCTCATTTTAAAATAATAAAACTCTCAGCAAACCAGGGACAGAAGAGAATTTCCTAAACCTGATAAAGGACATCAGTGAAGAACTCACAGCCAATATCATACTTAATGGTGAACGACTGAAAGTTTTCCCCGAAGATCAGGAAAAAGGCAGGAAAGACCACTCTCACCACTTCTTTTCAGTATTTCACTGGAGGTCCTAGCTCGTGCAATTAGGCAAAAAAGAAAAGGCAATTAAATTAGAAAGGAAGGAGTAAAACTGTTTTTATGCATAGAAAACATGGCTGTTTATGTAGACAACCCAACGGAATCTACAGAAATCTACGAGGACTAATAAACCACATGCAAAATATATGAAAATCAATTGTATTTCCATATGATAGCAATGAACAATCAGTTATTGAAATTTTTAAAAATGTTCAGGTCGGGGAAAACCACTTCATGGCCCTCCCAGATAATTCACAGGGTTTTCAAAAGCCTTTTATCCCAAGAACTGAATGAATGTGTCATTTCATACAGACTTCACAGGGGAGACATTCTGGGACACGTTTCCCTCTGTCCTCAGATTATCCTGCCCTGCCAGACAGAGGGTCAGTGAGGCAAGTTCTGATCTCAAAGTAATCTTCTGAGCTCACCACACTGAGTCCAGGGGCTCAAAGAGGTCTCCAGCTCACTGACAGGTGAGATACCTTCATAGTTCTAGTCTCTCTACCTACAAAAATGAGGTGACCTGGCCATCCCCACATAAGAGGACAGTTGAAAGAATGCCAGGAATGCAGAGAAGGAAGATGAGGAAGTGTCCCATGGTTCACCTTGAAGTCAGCCCTGAACAATCTCTCCCAGTTGCCTCAGTTGTCAAATAAGAAAAAGTTCCTTAAGCCAAAAAGAAAGGAGCCTGAGGATCAAGGCAGAAGCTGCCCCCAGAAGTTCTGAGCCAGTGAATTCCCAGAACAGAGGCCAATGCAAAAAACTTAGAGGACTGAAAAAACCAGCTCCATGGGTAAGGAAGCACAGAGGAATACAACCTCACACCGGGCCCCTGTATTAATTTTCTAGGGCTGCCATCACAAAATGACATAGACTTGGTGGCTTAAAAAATAGAAATTTGCTTTCTCCTAATTCTGGAAGCTAGACATCCAAGATCAAGGGGTGAGCAGGGTTGGTTCTTCCAGGTCTCTCTCTTGGCTTATGGATGGCTGTGTCCTCATATGGTCTTGCCTTCAAATATGTCTGTGTCCAAATCTCTTCTTCTTATAAGGACAACAGTCATGATGGATTAGGCACACTCTAATGACCTCATTTTAACTTAATTACCCCTTTAAAGAGCCTATGCCCAAATAGTCACATTCTGAGGTACCGGGGAATAGAATTTCAACATATAAATTTGGAGGGGACATAATCTGGCCCATAACCACCTCTCATATCCCTCCTCCTGCCTCTACCCTCTCCCATGTATTTCCAGCCTCTGAAAGATCCAGGATCCCCGTCAGTTCTTATCACATTTCACAGATGAGGTCAGACAGATGCAGGGTTGCTCTCGCACACACCATCTTCCACTTGGTTCAAAGCCCACAGCCACTTCTCCATCAATTCACTTAGGGATCCTTAACGCCTCTCACCGAGGTTTCACACCCCTAAAAGTGGGACCCTGAGCTCCAAGCACACCTTCCCTCTCCCTCCTGATGCCAGTTAGGCTTTTCTCCCTAACCCTCCCTTGCCCAGTTCATTTCACGATTACAACATCTAGGAAACCAAGATGACCTATTTAGGTTCTGACCCACTTACAACAGAAGCACCAATCACCAACTCTATCCAGAAGGGGGAAAAAACCAGACGACCACAAATTTAACTGACTGTAAGTAAAAAGGAATGGTGGAGGAGCCTTTGCAGGTACACCTGCCATTGCAAAACATCCTGAAGGGGAGCTGTTAAGGAAATTTGGACAATACCCAGGTTGCCCCCTTTGGTATCCATGCACTGTGTGGGGTTTGCCAGCCTTGTGAGTAGCCTAGAAAGCAATGAAATAGGTCCCTGTGCCTTGTTTTGCTCAGAGATGGGATGAGCATCTCCAGATGCCTGGAGCAAATGATTTCCTGCCAAGAGAGGGGACAACCCAATGCACAGGTGTGAACACTGAGGTATCAAGAGGAGTACCGGATCAGCCTTCTCTATTTTTCCCAGACCAAGAATGGATGCAATTAGTTTGGAAGCTTCAGGAATAGAGGCTTTTATAGTAAATATCAATTTGGGTGGCTGCCTGGCTTACAATAGCAGTTTATTTTTCTTTTCTCTGGGAATGGTCCGTTTCCTAAGGGCAGTTGTGTCTTTGCTTCATGACCCTTTAACCTCCTGGGCATGGCATATCATTCCCAAGAGAGACACCTGATTCAAGCCTGAGCCAATTAGATTCTCTCTCTTGGGGGATTTAAGTCTTAAGGAGCTATAAAAGGCTAGAGATCTTTGGAGTCCTTTAAAAACTCCTGATAAGGGGCACTGGGGGCACCTGTCAGGTCTGGCTCCTGCTCTTCCAGACATCTGGCTAGTCTCCCTTTCTGTTGATCCTGGAAACCACCCCAGGATCCTTCCTATTAATTGCCAGTTTGGCTTATATTTGCTAGGGTTGCTTTCTGTTCATTATCATCAAAGGAATCACAAATGTTATCTCACTTTTTTAATCTTTTGGTCTCAGTACTTACCACAAGATTTAATATGTGGTAAACATTCAATTACTTTGTTTCAGATTTATGAATGCCCAATATCCCTCCCCACCAATCAGCCTCATATGAGATACAATAGAACCTCCTGTGGCAGACAGGAAAATATTCGTTGGTGCCAACCTCTCCTAACACAAGTCATATGAAGACTCAGGATTTCCCTGATAAGGCAAGACACTCAAAAATTTTCTAGCAGAAACAATAACCTGATATGTGAGATGCAAAGCAGGTCAGAGGTGGGAAATATTGGGCCCTAATCTTTGCTGATTTGTGGGTTATATCTGCAGTGAGAAAAGGGGGAACTTCTTGGAGGTGATGGGTACTTCACTGGCTGGCTGGGATCAGCAACTGTAAAAAAGTCTCCTTCCTTTCTGATATGCCTACCTGAGTGAAGGCGGAACTTCACTCATTATATCCTCACTGGGGCTCCTCATGTGTGTATATTCTCTCTACACAACTTCCATCTATTATCCACCCAGCCAGTCATCCCTCCACCCACATCTTCATCCATCATCCACCCACCGCCACCTACTCCAGCTTTAGTATTCACTTAGCCCCTGGCTATGCCTCTCACAAACCATGCCAGTCCCAGAAGAACAGTGGATGGTCAATGCTCTAGGGTCACTCCGAGCCCTCCACTCACCCCTAGAGATCTATAGCTTCCTTCTCAATGGTCATTCAATCCCCACTCCTCACTTCTCTAGTTCAAATTTCACTGTACCAATACTAGTTTCCCCAGATGCCAATTTAACCAGGTCACTTTCCTATTCAAAAACCCTCACCAAAGCCCAAATGCTTACCTTGACATTCAAGGACACCCAAAACCTGAACCCAATCTATTTTTTAAACTTTTACTTTATTCTTCCAAATGTATGTCCTGCAGGAAACCTCTAGTCTCGCAGAAGCAACCTGCTGGCCACCTCACTGCTGAGCAGATGGGTGCAAGCCTGGAGCTTCCAAAAGCCACATTGCCAATGTAGAGAAAAAGAGAATGTAGAAGAAATCGGAGAAAAAGAAGCCAATGTAGAGAAAGCGGAACTGAGAGATGGAGAGACAGAGATCCCCAGTGACATCACTTGAGAACAGAGATCAGGCCTCAAGTTAAGTCTACATGTGGACTTCCTGGCTATAACGTCCCTCCCACATTTTTTTTTTACTTGAGCCTTTTTGTCCTCACAATGGAAAGATTACTAATACATCCATTTACCCCATATGGCCTATTTTGGGCAACGGCTCTTGTCTCCAATTTCCTATAATATTATGGTCTGTGTCACTCACATGAGCCTTGCCACACACCACATAGTGACAGCTATTTATTGACCCTTTTACACAGGTAAGAGGCTTTTATTATTACCAATCCCTTCTCACCAACCCCCATGCATCCCAACTTGCTAAAGCCAATGCCTGGTTCAGTGGTCAGAGGGGCAGCCTAGACCATATGACCCAGCAGTTCCATTTTTGGGCATATCCCAAAAAGAATGGAAAGCAGGAATATGGCCAGACAATTTTATACCCATGTTCACAGCAGCATTTTTCACAATAGCCAAAAGGTGCAACCAGGGGGAGCAGAGACTGTTCAATCGTCCTGAGCTAATGACCCACACTTTCCTTTCAGAGCCCACTCCAGCTGAGCCTTGGACAGCTTCCAGCAGCCAGTCTGGTCAAGTTATCTGCCCACAGGGACCAGCTAGGGGAAGAAGATAAAAGAAGATGTCAGAGTAGGAGGAGGAAGAAAGGAGAGATGAACATCAGAGGAAGAGAAAGCCACAGACTCACAAAGGCCACAACTACTGATGGGCACAGCCTGTGAGATGAAGCCAAGGAACACACGGACCAAGAGTGAAGCCGCAAGTGAGGCCACCAGAGCAAGACTTGCTCCCTCTGCTTACAGTGTCCATCCCTCCACTTAATCCCCAGCTGCTCCTGAGACAACCCTGCAAGGGAGCCCTCAGAGGGCAGAGCCTTCCGTCGAGGGCAGGTGCAATAGGGGAAGCTCCAGCTGTCAGCAAAAGTCTGCTGGGCATCTCCTCATTTTGTCCTCCCTGAGCAGAGGCTTAGAGTCTCACTGCCTTTAGAGGCTCAGGTGACCTGATGCAGCTACCACATGGCACTTCAGGAGCCCAGAGGTGGATGCCTGGGAGTCACACCACCGCTTGCGTTTGTCTCCTGGGGCAGTGTTTCCCCACCATCATTCAACTCAGACCATTTGAGAACAAAAAAGCAAGAGAATTTGTGGTGCCAACAAGGTGCACTGAATGTAAGTTACAGGTAGCCAGGGTCCATTACTCAATTAGTTTGGCAAGCATTTAAAACAGGTTTTCCCGAGGGCTGTCCAAAGAGCTCTAGGGTTGCAAGTAGATATCTTGCTGCCTCTGCAGCGGGTGGAAAGGAGATGAAAAGTCGGAGCTGTGTGCATCCACATCCCACTCCAGCCTCAGCAGCTCCACTTATGGCTAGCTTAGCTTCCTGATTTTGGGCAGGGGCAGGGTGGGGGGTTGTGTTGTGTCCAGCATTTTAACTATTTTTAAGTACATTCGTATTGTTTTGCTACCATTGTCACCATCCATCCACAGCACATTTTCCAACTTGCAAAACTGAAACTCTGTACCCATTAAACAATAACTCTCCATTCCCTGTTCCCCCTAGCTCCTGGAAATCACCATTCTTTCTGTCTCTAGGAATTTGACTACTCTAAGCAGAATTGTACAGTATGTCTTTTTGTGACTGGCTTATTTCACTTAGCATAATGTCATCATGGTTCATTCATATTGTAGCATGTGTCAGAATTTCCTTCCTTTTTAAGGCTAAATCATATTCCATTGTGTGATTTTGTGGGGGGGTGTGTGTGTGTTGTTTATCCATTTCATTTATCCATTCACCAGTCGATGCTTAATTGGGTTGTTTCCACATTTTGGCTATTGTAAAAAGTGCTGGCCAAGCAGGGTGGCTCATGCCTGTAATCGCAGAACGGCTGAGGCAGGCAGATCACTTGAGTTTAGGAGTTCAAACTAGCCCAGACAACAGGGTGAAACCCCATCTCTACAAAAAATACAAAAAAAATTAGCCAGGTATGGTAGCCATGTGCCTATATAGTCCCAGCTATTTGGAGGGGGGTGCTGAGATGGGAGGATTGCTTGAGCTCAGGAGTTCAAGGTTATAGTGAGCTATGATCATGCCACTTTACTTTAGCCTGGGTGTCAGAGTGAGACTCTGTCTTAAAAAAAATGCTGTGATGGACATGGGTGTACAAATATCTATTCACATCACTGCTTTCAATTCCTTTGAGTGTATATCCAGAATTGGGATTGCTGGATCATATGGTAACACTATTTTTAATTTTTTTGAGGCACCTCCATATTTTTTATAGCAGCTGCACCATTTTACACTCCCACCAACCATGCACAGGGTTCAATTTCTCCACATCCTCCCCAGCACTTGTTATTTTCTAAGTTTTTTTTTTATAATGGCCATCCTAATGGGTATGCTTTTAAAAAATAAAAAATAAAAAAGCTTCCACTGCTAAGGTTTGGAAAACACTGCTCTAAAGCACTTGTCTCTATTACCCTCTCAAGTCCCCACTGTGTTTCTGTTCACACTCCATCCATCTACACCATTTGACCCAGCAGACCCAGGCTGAGTGAGCTCTTTCTTCCTACCACTCACCCTCCACGCTATCATAGCAGATTCCCAGCTCCACACCAGCCAGGCTTTGGATCCAGGCTGCCTATCCCATGCCCCTGAGGCCCCAGCTAGCAGGCCACTTAGACTATAGGCCCTCAGGAAGCTGCAAACTGCAGCTTCAGTAAGTAGAGAGGCATTGGCAGCTAGGAATTCCTGACTGGGAGGGAGGTAACCTGATGTAGGAGCCACTGTTCTGAGATAAGAGGCCTCAGACATTCCAGGATACCTCGTTGTCCTGGCCAGATGCTTCCAGGCCGGACACCTGGTCATCTCAAGAACCAAGACAGCACCAGGACAGGAAAAGAGCATTTAAGTTCAGTAATCTCTTGCTGAAAATCATTCCATGCTACTAACCAGCCACTGACCTTAGTACCTACAGAAGATTAACACTGACCCACTCCCAAAGAAGTTCATAGTCTAATCCCAAGAACCTATGACTATGTACCTTATATGCAGATGTGAAGAAGCTAAGGATCCTGAGAGGGAAGAGTTTCCTGGATTATCCAGGTCGGCCTTATATAATCACAAGAGTCCTTATAAGTGGGAAGCAGAAATCAGAGAGAGAAGAAGGCAGTTCGACATCAGGAGCAGACAGGGGAGTGGTGCAGCCACAAGCCAAGGAATGTGAACAACCTCTATAAGCTGGAGGGGCCAAGGAACCAAGACTCCCTAGGAACCTCCAGAAGGAACCAACCCTACCAGCACCTTGACTTTAGCTCCATAAGACTCATTTCAAGGTGACTCTTGGAGGATAGGGGCTGTTGCCAGAGGAACCAACAATGTGATTGGAGGGTTGAGACCTTCAGCCCCACCCCTAGACCACTGGAGAGGAGAGAGAGGCTGGGATAGAGCTAACCACAAATGACTTAATTATGCCTTCATAATTGAACCTCCATCAAAACTCCGTAGAACAGAGTTTCAAGAGCTTACCAAGTGGTGAACACAGGGAGGTGCTGGGAGGGTGGCACTCCTGGAGAGTGGCACACCAGGGAGGTGTGGAAGTGCTATGCCCCTTCCTTCATGCTTTGTCCTCTGCATCTCTTCTATTTGGCTGTTCCTGACTTGTATCCTTTATGATAAACTGGTAATAGTAAGTAAAGTGTTTTTTAAAAAATTAAAATTTAAAACAAGAATCATTTCAGACCTCTGACACCCAGACCTGTAAAATAATAAATGTATGTTGTTTAAAGCCATGTGTGTTGCAGTGACTTGTTACAGAAGAAATAGAAAACACATTCAAGACCTCTCTGGGTCTGTTTCCTCCTCTGCAAGATGAAAGGCTCTGGACTAAATACTTTTTTGTTGCTGTTGTTAGGATACAATTTTCACAATTAATTTTTTACTTCCTTTCTAGCTCTCCTGACGAGAAGAATTAATTGAGTGCTTGAGACATGCCAGGTCCTGTTCTAAGTCCTTGATATGCATTATTTCTTTAAACCTCAAAGCAAGGCTGTAATCAAGGCACCATTAGCATCTCCTCCCAGATCAAGAAGAAAATCAAAGCCCAGAGAGGTAAAGTCACTTGCCCAAAGTCACAAATGTCGTAATGGCAGTGTGAGGATTTTGATCCACAGTGGCCCTAGAGAAGCTATGATCTTAACCAGCAAGCCAAGCCAATACTGGTGTTCTGGTTAGGGATGAGGAAGCCCAAGACCTGGTCAAGGTGACATGGCTACATAGAAGCAAATCCAGATCTCATGATGCCAGGGATTTCCCCAACACTGCACCCGATTGCCTAGCTTCCAAAGCACATTTGGACAGCAAATGAGAATCGTAAGGATCCAGCTGCTCTCTTAGTCTTCAAATCCAACTCTTGCTTAAACTCCCCAGTTCTGTCCCCTCTCTCTACTCTTAACTCTTCTGTTCTTTAAAGGAAATGTGATAAATGAACCACATTGATGCATTTTCTTTCTCTCCTCCTCCCCACTTCCCCAACTCAGTCTTCATTTTGCCACCATAAATCACTGACAACCCAAAAAATGGTGTCAGAGAAAATGGACCCTCTTGGTTTGATGGATGTGTAAATTTCCGTCTCCTCCATATATGTCTTACTTTCTAGGGGAGAGAAAAAAAAAACTTTATTGGCATTAGCACATTTATATGAGTTTAAATAAAAACAAATACATCTCTATTGACTGTCGTTACTATGCTTAGTTTCATGCAATGTAAGTGCTTCAAATAAAAATAGATTGGTTAGAGTGAGGGTGCAGCAATTCCAATAACGGTGCAGCCAGTTTCCGTAGAGCATGTGTTTCAGTTAATGCTCCCTCAGCTTGCAGAAGGGGAAGCACATTGCTTCATGGAGCTTTTAGGCTCCATTTTTTCTGACTAAATGCTCCGAGTACGTGTGAATGTTTATTAGTGTCATGAAATGCATCTGGCAGGCAAAATCTGGACTTCACAGAAGAGACCAGAGTGTAATTGCCGAGGATGGGCCAGACTGGGCAGAAAGTACAAATTCTGTGGTGTGCAAGCCCAGCACCAGCCCACCAAATGTATATGCAGCACTTACTGCATGCTTGCCACCAGGCTAGAATGGACACAGGACTGAATACTTATAATTACCTATTTAGGTCTGTCTCCCAAATGGGGTTATGGCTCATGAAAGGGAGAGCATCTCTCTGTGTTCTTCTCATCACCAATTCCTTAGTTAGGCTAAATGCATAGGCCTTGGCATTGGATAATCTGGATTCAAATCCCAGCTCCATCATTTAAACAGAAAGCAAACATTTATGGAGTACTGACTGTATACCAGAATTGTTCTTGGTGCTGAGGCATGGAGCAAAGTCTCTGGCCTTCTGGAGCTTACATTCTAGGGTAGGAGGGGTTGACCCCAAGCAAGCCACATCTCTTGAATGGCAGATTATTCATCAGTACGATGGAGATAATAGGACCTGCTTCATGGGGTTGTTGTGAAAATTAAATGAGAAAATTTATCTAATGCACAGGGCCTAGTACACAGGAAGGACTCAGTGTCAGCTTCTATCATATCATGATCATTGTCAGTTTTCCTATTGGACACTTCTCACGCACCACTTCAGATCCTTCGGGCCTCACCTCATTCCAGCCACTGCTGCAGCAAGCAATTCAGCGTGCCCGCTGACAGGTTCACACAGGTACTACTGACAGCCTGACCACCTTAGGTTCACGTCTAGGACCTCTCACCTCCCACCACAAAGCTTGTCTGTTCATGCCAAGCAGGAAGCCTCTTGTCTTGATGTCAGTGTCCAATATGGTTTGGAGGTGTCCCCACCCAAATCTCATCTTGAATTGTAGCTTCCATAATTCCAATGTGTTGTGGGAGAGACCCAGGAGGAGACAATTGAATTATGGGGGCAGTTCCTCGATACTGTTCTCATGGTAGTGTGGTAGTGAATAAGTCTCATGAGATCTAATGGTTTGATAAGGGGTTTCCCCTTTCGCTTGACTCTCCTCTTTTATCTGCCGCCATGTAATACTTGCCTTTCACCATCTACCATGATTGTGAGGCCTTCCCAGTCACATGGAACTGTGAGTCCATTAAACCTTTTTTTTTTTTTTAAATAAATCACCCAGTATTGGATATGTCTTTATCAGCAGCATGAAAATGAGCTGTTATAGTAAATTGGTACCACTAGACTGGGGTGCTGCTGTAAAGATACCCAAAAATGTGGAAGCCACTTTGGAACTGAATAATAGGAAGATGTTGGAACAATTTGAAGGGCTCAGAAAAAGACATGAAGAAGTGGGAAAGTTTGCAACTCCCTAGAGACTTGTTGAATGGCTTTGACCAAAATGCTCATAGTGATATGGACAAAAAAGTCCAGGCTGAGGTGGCCTCAGATGGAGATGAGGAACTTGTTGGGAACTGGAGCAAAAGTGACTCTTGCTGTGCTTTAGCAAAGAGACTGGTGGAATTTTGCCCCTGCCCTAGAGATCTGTGGAAATTTGAACTTGAGAGAGATGATTTGGGGGATCTGGCAGAAGAAATTTCTAAGTGGCAAAGCATTCAAGAGGAAGCAGAGCATAAAAGTTTGGAAAATTAGCAGCCTGATGATAAAAAATAAAACCCATTTTCTGGGGAGAAATTTAAGCCAGCTGTAGAAATTTGCATAAGTAACAAGGAGCCCAGTGTTAATCACCAAGACAATGGGGAAAATGTCTCCAGGGCATGTCAGAGACCTTCACAGAAGCCCCTCCCATCACAGGCCAAGAGGCTTAGTAGGAAAAAAATGGGTCCAGGGCCCTCCTGTTGTGTAGCCTAGGGAGCTGGTGTCCTTCATCCCAGCTGCTCCAGCCATGGCTACAAGGGGCCAAGGTATAGCTCAGGATGTGGCTTCAGAGGGTGCAAGTCCCAAACCTTGGCAGCTTCCATGTGATGTTGAGCCTCTGTGTACATAAAGTCAAGAATTGAGGTTTGGGAACTTCTGCCTAGATTTCAGAGGATGTATGGATGTGCCTGGATGTCCAGGCAGAGGTGTCCAGGCAGATGTCCCTGCAGACAGCTGCAGGGATGGAGCCCTCAAGGAGAACCTCTGCTAGGGCAGTGTGGAAGAGAAATGTGGGGTGGGAGCACCCCCACAGACTCCCTACTGGGGCACTGCCTAGTGAAGCTGTGAGGAGACGGCCACGATCCTCCACACCTCAGAATGGTAAATCCACCAACAGCTTGCACTGTGCACCTGAAAAAGCTGCAGACATTCAATGCCAGCCCATGAAAGCAGCCAGGAGGGAGACTGTACCCTGCAAAATCACAGAGGTGGAGCTGCCCAAAACTATGAGAACCCACCTCTTGCATCAGCATGACCTGGAGGTAAGACATGGGGTAAACAGAGATAATTTGGGAGCTTTAAGATTTAACTTCCCCGCTGGATTTCAGACTTGCATGGGGCCTGTATCCCCTTCATTCTGGCCAATTTCTCCCATTTGGAGTGACTGTATTTACCCAACGCCTGTATCTGCATTGTATCTAGAAAGTAACTAACTTACTTTTGTTTTTACATGCTTATAGGCAGAAGGGACTTGCCTTGTCTCAGATGAGACTTTGGACTGTGGACTTTTGAGTTAACACTAAAATGAGTTAAGACTTTGGGGGACTATTGGGAATACATGATTGGTTTCAAAATGTGAGGACATGAGATTTGGGAGGGGCCACGGGTGGAATGACATGGTTTGGCTGCGTCCCTACCCAAATCTCATCTTGAATTGCAGTGCCCATAATTCCCATGTGTTGTGGGAGGGACCCAGTATGAGTTAATTGAATCATGGGGGGCAGTTTCCCCCATACTGTTCTCATGGTAGTGAATAAGTCTCATGAGATCTGATAGTTTGATAAGCGGTTTCCCCTTTCATCTGGGTCTCATTCTTTTTTGTTTGCCACCATGCAAGATGTGCCTTTTGCCTTCTGCCATGATTATGAGGCCTTTCTAGCCACATGGACCTGTGATTCCATTAAACTTCTTTTATTTATAAATTACCCAGTCTCAGGTGTCTTTATCAGCAGTGTAAAAATGAACTAATACAGTGTCTCTGCAAACTGAAACTATGGTGGAGTTAGCATGGCAGGGAAACCTTTAATAATTGTGTTGTAGTTGAACTGCATCCCTCAAAAAGATATGCTGACATGCTTACCCCTGTGTTTGTGACTGTGACCTTACTTGGAAACAAGATATTTGCATATGTATTCAAGTTAGGATGAGGCTATACTTGATTAGGATAATTCCTAAGTCCAATGACTAGTGTCCTTTTGAGAGAGGGATTTAGAGACACACAGAAACAAAGGAAAGATGGCCAAGTGAAGACAGAGGCAGAAATTACAATAATGCAACTAGGAGCCAATAAATATCAAGGGTTGCCAGCAGCCAACAGGAGCTAGGAAGAGGCAAGAAAGGATCCTCCTCTGGAGCCTACAGAGGGGGCAAGGCCCTGACGACAGCTCAGTCTCAGACTTCTGGCCTTCAGAACTATGAGAGAATAAATGTCTGTTGTTTTAAGTCACCCAGTTTAGGTAATTTGTTATGGCAGCCTTAGGAAGCTAATACAGATGATGGATAGAAGTCAGTAGATAGATTCTTCTTCCTCACCCACCCAGGACAGGTGGTCCAGGAACATGTTTCACATGGCTCCTCAGATCTCCCAAGGGATCCATCACCCAGTCACCCACAGCTGTGGCCAACACAATAGTTCATCTTTGTTTTGGTTCCCCCTTCTCCCTTGATTTGTTCTTCCTGCCCCTCATCCCTGCCCTGTGGGATCACTCCCCAATAAGTCATTTGTCTCAGGTTCTGCTTTCTGGGAAACTCAGGTAGAGGGTCCTCCAGTTTCCCCACCTTTTTCTCTAATACAGACTGCCATGACCTCTGTGTTACCTAGACAGCTGCATGTTTCCCCATGCCAGCTTCAAGCCCAGCCAGGACCTTGAATATTCCCAGACACTGAGAGAGCTGTTTAGGTTGTTGCCCAAAACACTGAATAAACTAGCCCTGGCCCTGGGCCAAAATCCTGAAACCCACAGATAAACGCCATGCCTAACCCCCTGGCTACAGACATACCTAGGTAGACCATCCCTTTCGCTTGCTGCCTGTTGTGAGGACTGCTGCAAGTACTAACTTAGAAGCACTAAGTTCCTCTAACAAATGCTTTGGACTGATCACCCCAGTGTTTAGTGCTTCTGTTTTTGAACTCCCAACCAGCCCCATCTCAGGACATTTTGGGGCAGCCCCTTGCAGGAATACTACTTTTGTGGCAACTCCATTCACAGGTTCTTCCAGACAGAATACCAGGTTAAAACAGTTTTTCCCTGGTACATAGCTGACATTTGATAAATATTTATTGGCTGATTGAATAAATGAACAAAGATATGAATGATGACCTAATCCCACCTTCAAGAAGCTTTCAGTCAAATTGCTAACAAACACAATATAAAGAATAAATTATAGGGGTATTTGAAATTCCTAGCTACCTAGCTCAGCATACAGTGTAAGGTGGAACAGCAATTTTTAAAATTTTCAGTGGTTTTGATCCCTGCCTCTCTCCACCCACATAACAGTTAGGGTTTTAAACCACAAACAACACAATCCCACTCTGATTTAAGAAGTAAAGAAATTTATTAAAGTGGTAAGTGGTGGCTCACACCTGTAATCTCAGCACTTTGGGAAGCCAAGGTGGGAGGACAGCTTGAGGCCAGGAGTTCAAGACCAGCCTGGGCAACATAGTGAGACCCCCCACCCCAATCTCTACAAAAAATGCAAAAATTAGCTAGGCCTGGTGGCACATGCCTGTGGCCCTGGCTATTCTGAAGGTTGGGATGGGAGGATCACTTGAGCCCAGGAGTTCAAGGCTGTAGTGAGGAGCCATGATCATACCACTGCACTCCTGCCTGGGTGACAGAACAAGAACAAGACTCTGTCTTAAAAAAAAAAAAAGAAAAGGATACTAGGGATCTTACAGAATTTCCAAGAAAACCAGTCTCAGAAGAACAATATCTAATCACTTCATAAGGATATCTCTGGGAAATACAAAGCCAGAGGAAAAAATTAACAGCCACAAATCAGATTCTTCAGGGTGAATAAACTGGTCCCTGGCTGCAATCTGGGAAATTCAATAAATACATAAAGCAGCTTTGGCCTTGGGGAGATCTCTCTGAACAAAATCATTTAATATGATATGCCAGTTTTGGGGTCAATATTTGTTGGTGGTTTCCAGATCCTAGTAGCACAGTGAAATGTTTTCTACCCCCAAGGTCTTTTCTCTCATGATAACTGAGACTTTCCATCTCTGTTGAATCCACAGACCACTCTGTAACTGAGCCAAGTACAGGGAATAGAGCCAACTAAACCTCACCTGCCCCTTGGCCCTATATTAAAACTCCAGGCCCTTCAGGGAAAACTGATTAGTATCTCTTTTCCAAGACCTTCAGATGTTATTAAAATTTCCAGAGGCTGCCTATCTGGTAAGTAGCTAAAGCAGAATTCCAGCCCAGGATCTGGGTCCCTGATGCTCAAAGCCTGGTTTGTGGACAGGTAGTGTCAACATTACCAGAAGCTTCTTACAAATGAAGAATATGGGGTTCCACCCAGATCAACTGAGCCAAAATTCAAAGTTTAACAAGATGCCCAGGTGATCTCTAGGCCCAGAACTTTGAGATGCTCTGTTCTGCTGCTCTTAATTCCAATGGTTCCCAAGTCTGGCTAACTGTTAGAATCCCATACAGATTGTTATTAAAATAAAGATTCCTAAGCCCTACTGCAGATGAAATTATTATTTTTTCTTTTTTTCTTTTTTCTTTTTTGAGACAGAGTTTTACTCTTGTCACCCAGGCTGGAGTGCAATGGCACTATCTTGGCTCACTACAACCTCTGCCTCCCAGGTTCAAGTGATTCTCCTGTCTCAGCCTTCCAAGTAGCTGGGATTACAGGTGCCCGCCACCATGCCTGGCTAAATTTTGTATTTTTAGTAGAGATGGGGTTTCACCAGGTTGGCCAGGCTGGTCTTGAACTCCTGACCTCAAGTGATCCACCCACCTCAGCCTCCCAAAGTGCTGAGATTATAGGTGTGAGCCACCACACCTGGCCAGATGAAACTATTTAATAGGCTTGGGGTAATGGAGTAGGGCCCAGGCATCAGTATTTTCATGTTTAAGTTCCTTGGCAATTCTTGTGGTCAGCTAGGTTTGGGAATTGGTACCCTAGAGTGTGTAGCTCTGGTCCTCCAGTAACCACCCTCCCAATCAGCACCACAGCAAACTCAGGAATCCTAGAAGACCAGAGTCCAGGGACAATGGCCAATCACCCCAGAAACCTGACACACAGGCAGACTCCCAGCCTTGCCCCCAGAGCCTGGCTGGGAAGGTCTGGACAGAACTATCTTAGGACTTCAGGAAGCCCCAGTATTCTTGCTGTGGGGGACACCACCCCACATCATAACAAACATATGAAAAGCCATCTGCATCCCGCATCAAATATAAATGATATGTAACTAATTGAGAGTGAATTGACTTGTGGTTGATGAGTTGACGTAGTTATATTTCCTAGACATTTAATTAAACATTTATTAATTTTGATTTTGCAACTTTATTTTTGTTTACTGTGGCCAGTAGTTTATTTTTCCTCAAGGATAACTGTTCCACCCAGCCCCTGAAGAGCTAGTTTATGAGCTGTTCCACAAGCCACTATCCCTAACACACTCAATGGATAAGATGGGGGTAGGCCTGGGGAGGGCTCGGGACTTTGCATTTTAACAAAAGCCCCCAAGGTGGCCCTGGTGAGGTGGTCCTCAGACCACTGGGCTTCAGAGAGATGAGGGTGGATCTCTGGGGCAAGCCTGAGGTCGAACTGGCAGGCTGGATGGAGAGCCATCTGGGCTGGGAGCAGGAGGGCGTCTGGAGCTCCGCTGACCGGCAGGCACACCCTGTGATTCCAGAGAAGCCCTCTGAGCAGGGCACATTCCCCTCGAGGATGGAGGATCGCCTAACACAAAGCTGGTGGTATGTAAGAAATGCTATAAGAGCCTGTACCATCCGCATTGCTCAGACTATGCCCCTGGGGCCACGGCTGGCCCCACACCAAAACAAACAGCAGGATTTGAAAGGATCCGAAGAACATTACAAAGCACATAAACAGCTAGAAAGTGGATGGTTGGAGGAAATAGGGTTACTTATTTGGAAAAGAGGGGGCCAGATGGCCTGTGATGATCTCCAAGCCAATAGCAAATGATCGCATGGACAGGAGGCCTCTCCGCCTGAGCCTGGGTATCTGGTCTTGGAGGGGATCCCAGCAGGGCAGGCCTGCCAGAACCTCTCTGGGAGGTCTGATGATCTTCCTGGGGTTCTCATAATCCAAGGAAGCCCAGGGCCAGACCCCAGGGATGAATCTAGTCAGCTTCTCAGAACTATTCCCAGCCATTCCTCAGGGGAACCAGGTCAAAAGTCTGGAGGGTAGGGGGATGCTGTACATAAAAAGTGAAAAGACAGACCTCAAGGGAAAATCTGCCGGGCAAGGCGGATGCAGAGCTGTGTGATGACACCACCTCCCTGCAGAGTGTGACCATCAAAATACACTAAAAGGACTTTTCTGCCCTCACCCTCATCCCCAGAAATCCACACTTCACAGACGCAGAGGGCAACCTTGGTAGCGCAAAGCCTTCAGAGACAGGATGGACAGGCCTGGTGAGAGATGATGGGAAGGGCGGTGGTGTCTGCTAAGAAATAGCAGGGAGCTTGGTGAGAGAAGAGGCCAGCAGGCTCTGAGGAACACAGAGTGACAAGCTGCTGAGCAGCTCAGACGTGATCACGCAGGACCCCTGCCCCCAGGCACTCCCAGCAGGCTCAGGGATGAAGGAACTTTGCAGGGGTGAGGTTCCAGGTAAGTAGGTAAAGTCCAAAGCCAGGGAAACAGGTCATTGTTGTCCGTGTGAGCCATTCACCCTCTCATATTGGTAAGGCCTGGGAAATAGGTCGCCAGGGTGAACAGTGAGTGGTGATGGCCAGATGGCCAGATCAAATAGGGAGCTTAATGGCACTGACCTTGATTCTGCCCCAAATGGTAGATGCTCGGGATCCCGCAAAGAGATCAGTCACAGAGTCCATAGATGTGAACAAAACCAAGAGAAAGGAAGCAAAACCAACCAACCTACCTGCTGACAGCTACAGACCCCGGCTGGGTGATTTACGTTCATTAACTCAGTGAATCCTTCCCATGCCTCCAAAGGCAGGGATTGTTATCCCCATTCTCAGGCAAGCAAACAAGGGCAGAGAGACTCATCTCTTGCTCAAGGTCACATAGCCAGTACCCAAAGGAGCTTGAATTTGAGCCCACTTCTGTCTGACACCAGAGTGCAGGTTCCCGATCCCTGTGCTATCTGTGCAGCTCTAGAGGCAGAACTAATAAAAGGGATGGAAGGAGGACCGGCTGTGAAGATCTGAGCTCTGAGGCTCTGAAGAACCGCGTCCAGAAAGCCCTCATAATAGGGTAGCAGGAGAAACCCACTCTCACATTGCTGATGCCCAGTGGTACGGAAACTAGGAGATAAGTGCATTCTATGCCCCATTCTCTACCCACAGCCTGCTGAGCTTAAGGAGTCACTGCCAACCTCCCACTGCTTAGACCCTGCCCTGAGACTCAGTAGCCCTCATGTCCAATGGGTCAGCTGTGCCCAGAGGGTAAAAAGCAATGCCTCCAATGACACCAGACCCCAGCTTTCCACTCTGCACCACCCTCCAATGCAGCCCCCACCCTAACCAACACACACACATAACCAATGGCCCCGCATTTGGCTTCTGAAGTCACTCTGGTTCCAGGACTGCAGGGCCCTGCAGCTGTGGGAGCAGATGTTCCCCTCGCACATGGCTAGACTTGGATCTCAGCGGGGATGGACAAGCATCATTGACCAGGGTGGATGGGCAGCTGCAGAGAATAAGGAGGAGACACCAGCTCCCACCCCAACTCCATCTCCATCTGCAGGATAGTGGCCACTCATCTTCTGAGTCCAGGGAGAGCAAGAACACCTGAGACAGCTGAACACCACCACCCTCCGCCCTCCCCACCATTGCTGCTGAGATGAGCACCCAGGCCAGGGCACCAGAAAGCCACGGAAGCCACAGTCACTAGCCCTGAACCTTGCACACCCCTCAAGTTTTTCTCCCCTCCCTATCCCCTCACCAACACCTTCCAGTGCTTATTCTGCTGTGTCAAAATGACCCTTCTGTTGCTGCACTGTCATTACTATTGTATGGGCTTATAATTATTGTCCAAAAAAGCCCCGAGCCTGGTATAGAAAAGGCATGAGGAATGATGTATCAGAATGCACAGTGATTGTTCCTGCCTGGATATGAGGACTACACCTGATTTTCACTTTCTTTCTTTCTCTCTGTAATTTATTTTCTTTGTGCTGCTTGTATGCTTTCTTATTTATTTAAAACTAATCCGCATGTCACGGCTCTGGGCTCCCTTTTTATGTTGAGAATGAGATCCTCCGTGTAGGTCATTCACAATGACAAGCTCCGAGTGCCACTGATTACCTAGGAACAGGGAACACCCTTGGGCCTGAAGCAGGACTTCATCAGAAGGTACTAGAACAGCATTGGGAGTAAGAAAGACTCAGACCAATGGAGACAAGCTGGCTGAGGTAGGGTCAGAAACCCACATGTGGTAAACTAGATGTATTTATATCTTATACTGTAGGCATTTTTCTCTTCAGTTTCCCCTAAATGCTCTGATATATTTTGAATTTCTACATCTTTTGGCTGCACTAAAGTGGACTAAGGAAAAACAGCTTTACCTGCACTGGGGCCTGATCTTTAAAGTGGGAAATAGCACCTCCCACAAATGACTGTTCGAGTGACCACGGTCATCATGTGTGAGGGTCCTTCCCCCAAAGGCCACTGAAACTCAGGGAGGAAAGAGCCCTTGAGTCGTATCATCTTTCCCTGCCTGCAAAGCTGTCCTGCGAATGCTGAAAGATTTGCTTCTGTTGTAAGGATTATTAAACTAAGAGAATTGTAATAAAAAGCATGATTCATTCATATGGGCACTCACATACAGGAGCGTCATTCACCTCAGCTAATCACTATGTCTCTTGGAGATACTCCTCAGCCACTACAAAGCAGGGGGCTCATGTTGCACTCCCCCAAGTGGTTGTCTCTGTGAATGTCACCCCTTTGAGTGACACAGACCAGAGGCCAGCAATCTACAGACTGTGGGCCAAATCCAGCCTACCACCTGTTTTTGTAAGTAAAGTTTTATTGGAACAAAGCCATGTCCACTCATTTAGGAATTGTCTATGGCTGCTTTCATGCTACAACAGCAGAATTGAGTTGTTGTGACAGGGACTGTAGGGTCCACAAAGCCAACGATGTTATTGTTGCTTTGTAAGTATCATATCCTTTGCAAGTTTGCCACCTCCTGCCACAGACCAGGATGTGAATGGTGCCCCTCAATTTGTGCGGTGTGCAGCTCTGAAGGGAGATTAGAGGCAGGAGCTACATAGGACAGAGCAGGACTGAAACGAGCAAACACAGCTCAGGACCCAGAGAATCCTCCCGGCAGATCTGTCCCCATTCTCAGCACCCTCCCCCAGGTCCACCAAAAGGCAGTGATCTTGGCAGAGAACTGAGAACTCTGGAGTGTGGCGTTCGGTAGCCTTGGGAATTATAAAGCAAGCCTCTGATTATCTTTTGTTATTTGCAAAATGGTATTGATGATAGAATCTCTCTAACAGGAATGCTGTGAGAATCAAATTAGGAAATGTAAGTGGCATGTTTAGCATTGTACCTGCCACATAGTAAGCATTCGACAGATGTTAGGAGTAGTCATGGTGGCAGTATCCACCAAAGCATTGTCCTTAGCCCACACTGCCTCACTCTCTGAAAGCAGCCATCCGCTTGCCACTCTGACAAGATAGTGGGAATAAAAGATAGGGGCCCAGAAGGGCTCTGCTCGTAGACCCGCACCTGGACACCATGATAGCATTGGAAGCTTCCTTTGGCTACAGCAAGCTGTTAATTCTCTGGAATGATTTCAGTAAGAGATTTTCTCAGTAATATCGATCAGGTCCCCTAATTGAACAGCACACGCGCATGAACACACATACACAAAACCAAATAGAGAGACTTAGGACATCTCCAAATTCTTTACACAGTAAAAAGGAAGGGATATGAATAGAGGGGCCAGAAGTACACCACAGTTTCCTATTTCCTGACATCTTTCAGATCGTTAAATTAGGCCCTAGATTGTTGGGTTTTTTAACTGAGTGCATTTTGTAGACTGATCTGTGTGGGGAGATCCAAGACCCCTAAGTCACGAATGTGCAGACATCTTCATCCTGTAGGCTCTAATAAAGCTCCTAAGGCAGATAATCCCAAAGGAGGAGAGAGACTTCCCTACAGAAGAGGCAGGCAGGAGAACAGGATGGAACTGGAGACCTGGCTCTGGAGATACCTAATCAAAGAAATTCCAAAATAATTTTCCTTTCCATGAAATGCTTTGCACAGTTGGCTACTTCTCTGCAAACCCTCCCCTTTCTTCAATGCTGTCTTAATTTTGCTCAAGAAGCCGCTAACACAATTTTAACACCTGTTAATCTCCCTTTTTAAAAGCAGGTTATTGGCTAGCCTGGGAATTACTGTAGTCTCAGCTGAGGATCAGGAACAGAACTCTGATACTACATTTTCTCTGAAATGTGAGAAACTTTTAGTTATAAGATTTACCATTGACCTGGAGTGGTGGCTCATGCCTGTAATCCCAACACTTTGGGAGGCCAAGGCAGACAGTCACGAGGTCCAGAGATCGAGACCATCCTGGCCAACATGGTGAAACCTTGTTTCTACTAAAAATACAAAAATTAACTGAGCATAGTGGCATGCGCCTGTAGTCTCAGCTACTCGGGAGGCTGAGGCAGGAGAATCGCTTGAACCTGGGAGGTGGAGGTTGCAGTGAGCCAAGATCATGCCACTGCACTCCTGCCTGGCAATAGAGTGAGACTCTGTCTCAAAAAAAAAAAGTTACCATTGGTTTACATTGGTTTAATAACAGCTCTTGAGGGAAGAAGAGAGGAAACCACCATATCTAAAATGCACATATTGACTTTAAGACATAACAAGATTCAAATATATTAAAATATAGGGGGCAGGGGTAGGGGGTGGATCTTAGAATAGAGGAGAAAAAAATTTTAAATTCCACCAGCAACAATAGCTACCATTTATTGAGCAACTACTACGTTCCAGGGACTGTGCTAGGGACTTTCTCTGGGTTTTCTTGCTGAATTCCCATGCCATGGTAAAGAAGATATAGTTATCTCATTTTACAGATAAAGAAACTAAAACTCAAGGAGCCTTAATACCTAGACAGCTGAGCCCCAAAGTAACCAAATTCAGAGTAGCAGAGTTCCAAGAGTTTTCATCTCTTACCATTCCAAGAATGGAGCACCAGGGTCCCACGAGAGACCTCAGTCAGAAACCAATTCCCTGAAGTAAGACTAGCCCAGGAGGAGTGGAAAAACCCAATCCGTTTCTCCAACAGGAGGCCACAAAGTGCGGATGCCTGCTGCGCCTGTGGGAACTAATGCTGAGCAGCGCCTCCACTAAGCACTCCGAAGTTCCACTGTTTAATAAGAAAATGTTTATGAAAATACATTCACATGATGATTCTTAAAATGAGGATGAAAAAGGACTGGAGGAAGCAAGTATCAGCGAAGCGCAATAACACTGTTGGGAAGGTCATAGCCCCCTCCTCTATAGATCAAAATGGCAGGGCACACCCCTCTGCAACCTTACCCCCAAATAATGCCCCTCTGCTGCTACTGCCACCTCCATCCAAGACCCTCCTTTTTCCCTCTGCAAGCTCCCTGCTGGTCACTCAGCTTTTTCCAATGCCACCTCCCTCATAGTCTTCAGGAGCTAGGGCAGGTCCAGCTGGAAATTAGCTTCAGCTGGTCCCCTACTGCAGCTATCCAGAAATCCGATCAATCCAGCCACAAGCAGGCAGAGAAGGGATCGATTCCAGCCCTGCCAATGTCCCCAGCTTTTCATCTGCACGATCCGAAGGTAGCGTTCCAAGATACAGACCTGTGGCAAGCAGGGCGAGGACAGTGCTCAAAAGAGGCTTAAAGCTGCCTCCTGTGTGATTGACACAGAACTCCCGGGACTTACTCTATCCTGGAATTCACTGCCTTTCCCTTCCCTGAAAGCCCAAAGAAGGGGAGGCCTGGAAGTGGGTCGGAAGTTCCTACTGGCTCATAACCCCATTATTGTGGACATTCTCATCTCCATTTCCCAGATAAGGAGGACGTCACCTGCCCAATGTACACAGTAAGTGGCAGAGGCTTAGACTCGAATCCAGGTCTGCCCAGCTCCCAACCTCTTCTAGTTTAGTTTAAATAAACATTGCTTACTAAGCACCTACTATATGCCTGTTATGCACCAAGCCCCGGGCAGAGAGCTGTGGGAGTACAGAAATGAACCAAATATGGTACCTATCACTGAGAAACATCAGTCCATGACTCCGTGAGTGTCCACGTCTCTCTGCACAGGTAGAATCACCTGGAGAGGGTTTTTTAAAGGATTTTGGGTCTGCATTTGGAAGACTCTATTTCTGTAGATTTAGGGAAAGACCCAAGAAATCCTTACTTTTTAAAGACTTCTCAAGATGGAAGCAAATAGGCCAAGGGGGAATTTCCTTTTGTTCTTATTAATATATATATAAACATTTTTAAATATGAGATTTGTATGCTTTTAAATATGAGATTGTATGAGTGACATTTACCTTGAATAGAAGGTGGGCGTCAATAGTTATCAAATTAACATTTTTCTAATTAAGTGAAGTCCTCCCATGGCAATTCCAAAAGTGCAGGAAGGTTTAAGAACTCAACACAACACAGGGCTGCCTCTGGCATTTCTTTGGAGTTGATGCACACTTTGAGAAGCATGGCAGTAGGGTAGGGAGCAACGCACCTGACAAGTCCATTCACACTAAGATTTTAGAGGCTTCATATTCATAGTACACCACTCTCCCCAGGTGCCACCATTTTAAACTAGGATGTCATGGAGACAGCACTGTTTACCCCCAAAAGACTAAATCCCTAATGGTAAAATATAGTCCCCAGATGAACTGTTTTGAGGCAGGAGAGTCTCCTGACTTCTTCAAATAACACAGCTGCTATATGCAAGAAAGAATTGGGGCCTAAATGAGTTCCATGAGGACTTGTTCAGAGCTGGGCAGGGATGCGAGGGGGAGGGGCCAGATGCTTCATCACCAACACAGGATGTTGAGATGCAGGGAGAGTAAGGCCTAGTGATTTACAGGTCAACCACCTGCTGGGCCGCTGTGCCAGGAAGCCAGCTCAGGGCAGCCTGAACAGAAATACCTACTCTTTCTCAAATCAACCATCCAACCCCAGAGCCCTCCACCAGGAGAAGGATGCCACAGAGGGGCAGGGCAACTGCCATTTTGAAACACTGGAAGAGATTTTACCTGGAAGAAGGAGTCAGTTATCTGTGGAAGACCAGGGTTAGTATCATTATAAGGAAAATGTTTTAACAGCCAAAACTCACAAAGCTAGAACTGGCTTCCTGGGTAGACACCACGTTCCCCATCACCAGAGAAATTGAAGCAATGACTACTTGACAACTGGAGAGAGTGCAAGCTCCAGGTAGATCGTTAGAACACTGTTTTCCAAACTGCAATGTTTGGACTTAATATTGAGTCACAAAATTAATTTAGTGAGCTGTGGGTCAGCGTATGAAATAGAATAGAAAGTATGTGCATAGTAATGGTAAGTATTGCCCTTATGTTCTGAGGGTTCCCATTGGATATTAGACAAGCTTTTTGTACTCTGGTCAATGAGATTGAGCATCTAGATTGCACCTGGTTTAAGACTGAGACCTAGAGTTTACAAAGAAGCCAATCACTCTTGCTCTCAGGGAATCTATGATCTGGCTGGGAAGAGAAGACAAACACATAGGTCAAGTCCAAAGGCAAGGTAAGGAGAGAGTGAATAGGAAACCCTACCCTGCCCGAGTGAATGGGATAACTTAGCAACAGCTAGCCCAGATGACAGGCGACACCTATCTATGTGCCATGTGCCAGGCACTGTTCTAAGCGTTTCGTGTATTAACTCATTTAATCCTCAAAGCAACCCTAGAAGGATGTACATTACACAAAGAAACTGGGGCCCAGAGATGTTGAGTAACTTGCCCAACTGACACAGCTAGCAAGTGCTAGATCTAAGACTAAACCCAACTAGTGTGACTCCAGAGCAATGGTATGCTGGTAAATGCTTAACAACTGTCTTTCCAGGGGACAGAGCCCTATGGCATTTGCCAGTCCCTGTAATGTAAATATTTTCCCCATGACCGATTTCAAGCTACCAATGAGACTTCTCTGAGCACAGAACTGGACAAGATGGGAAGCAACACATCAGATATTATTTCCACCATGCAGGTACAATATATGTAAATAACTTCAAGAGCATAGATAATAGAAAATGTAGTCAAATAATTCAGAAATAAGTTTTGAGTACTTATTATCCTTGTGTTTACTATAATTTATCTGTAAGTTACAGAATTTAATTTTTAATAACAACTTTAATAATCAGCTCCCAACATTGCTGAAAATTTGGAAATTGACTCTCATGAGCTGGTCCATGCTGAATCAAGCACACCACTGATCCAGAGGTACTACATTACGTAAGACCAAGAGATGGAAGACGACACAACCACTATTTTGAAACACTTGCTTTGTAAAACTTTGGTAAGATATAGTTATATGATAAATAGAGAGATGACTGATAAACGATAGAGACAGACATATATATTTGTGTGTATATACGTATGTATGGATAATGTAATACACACATACTGGTTCATAATATAAGATATATTTCTTACTGTGGGTCATGATCAAAGAAGTTTGCGAAGTATTAGAATAAATCATAAGGTACCTTCTAATTTTGACATTCTATAATTCCATAATATCTCATTAGCTAACATTTGATAGGTACATCCTGTCTGTCCTACAGGGCAGAACAGGGACGGTGACTGCTCACTATATACATCTCCAGCCCCTGACCCTGCATCTAACCCACTAAATGTCCTTAAAGACATATTCAGTGAAGGAGACAGGGATGGAAATAAACATAAGAATTGTTTTTACTCCTGGGGTGAAACTCAGTCACAAGTAATTCACCCAGGAAGAATTAAGCCTAAAAGGATGTTATTCCACAGCATCTCTCTCTCTGGAATGTTCCTTCAGATGGCAGAAAGTGCTCTGCAAAATCCATCTCAACCAAGAGATGCTCCACACGAGGACCAGAATTTATGAGTGGAGATGAGGGTGGGAGAATGATTTACAGATCAAGATTAACAAGAGCTCTGTGCTGTTTGCCTGGAGCTCTTCAGAGAGGTGGACTTGGAAAGCCACTGTTGCAGGGAAAAGGGCAAACTGATACCCAGTGCTGAGGTAAGGGGCAGAAGGAGAGGATGGCTGGAGGTGTAGATGTAACATCAAAAGCCTAGGGAAGGCAAGAGGGGGAAGGAAGGAGCTGGCACAATGACAGGTTTTTTATCAAGAAAAGCCACATAAAAAGCCACATGGAAACAAAAGACAGCTGTGCCCAGGATTTGGCCGCATATAGTTATTTTATGTCTGTTTGCCCCTCTGAATTCTGAATTCCATGAGAACCAGGATTCATTGGCTGGTCTGTCTCTGGCACCTCTTCATAAAGCAATAAATACTTGCTCACTTAGCAGAAAGATGAGTTTGTGAAGGTGGTACCTATGATAACAAGGTATCTATGATAACTACCGCCTCACCTAAACCAGAACTGCCTCCCATTGTGAAAATCATTAACTGAATACAGTCCCCAGTGATGCTGGTGCTGGGGCAAAGACTAGAAACCATTTATTCAACATTCAATAAATATTTTGAGATCCAGCTATGTCCCAGTTGCTTTTCCAGGTGGCCAAGTGTTATTAGCCCAGCCAAAGTGTTGGTGGGATGGCCATGGGCTTCTCCTATGGCTACAAAACTAAATCCAGCTAAGTCTGCCCAAAGACAAAGAAGGCTCATCTCCCAACTTGTCATAGAACTCTGAGTGCAAAAGGGAGCGTGTGTTTCACATTTCCCATTCCCAGCTCTCTCACCTGGACCCAGCAAAGGCCTGGATAAGGCAGAAAACTCTGGCCATCAGGGTAAAGCTCAGTTCAGAATACCCTGCAAAACGGCGATACAAAGTGGACCTAGAAGCAACACACCCACACACTATACCCTAGGAAAGAAATGTTCAGAGGAGGCGAGGGAGGCAACTTCTGCAGGAAGGGAGAAAAGAGCAGGCACACAGAGCACCCTCCCCCACCCCAGTGCTCAGGAGGCTTTGGGACACGGCAGGAAGAAGGCAGACTTGGAAGTCAAAGAAGCCAACTCTGAGCTCTTGACTTTGTCCCTTACTGAGAAAGTTCCTGAACTTCTCCGAGAATCAGTTCCCTTGCCAGCAAAATGGATATATCATGGTCTACAATCCAAGGTCCTGTTAAGGAGTCATGCGTGTAAGTACCAGCACAGTGCCTGACATAGAGCGGACAAAATTGATACAGATATTGATAAATGGGTGACAATCATATTCTTTACACCCAGCCTCACCAAAACTAAAGAGCCCTTCTCAGGTGAGTTGCTGGCACCCCCTATCCCAGGCAAACAGGCTCAAAGATACCCTGATGTGCCTTTGTCTGAATCCTGTCCTCACTGCACCCCCTTCACTGTTCCCTCGCCTCTTTTGGCTTTTGCTTTCTTTCTCACATGTTCTCTGGGAACTCACCTCATGGTGCTGGGCATTTTCTTTTCCTTGCTCCCTCTCCTTCACTCTTCTTTTTGCTCAGACCCTCTCTTCCCACTCCCAGAATAAACAGATCTCCTTTTCCTGCCTTCCCTTGATACCTAAAATTATTCCCCATCTTGTTCCCCACCTAAATTATTCCCCACCTTAGACTCAGTGCAAGAGTGAAACTAATAAAGAAGGGAGGACTATCTAGTTTCATCAGATTTATTTGCTTTTGAAATGTTCAGCCTACATGTGTTAAAAATGGGGTCTCGGCCGGGCGCGGTGGCTCAAGCCTGTAATCCCAGCACTTTGGGAGGCCGAGACGGGCGGATCACGAGGTCAGGAGATCGAGACCATCCTGGCTAACACCGTGAAACCCCGTCTCTACTAAAAATACAAAAAACTAGCCGGGCGAGGTGGCGGGCGCCTGTAGTCCCAGCTACTTGGGAGGCTGAGGCAGGAGAATGGCGTAAACCCGGGAGGCGGAGCTTGCAGTGAGCTGAGATCGGGCCACTGCACTCCAGCCCGGGCTACCGAGCAAGACTCCGTCTCAAAAAAAAAAAAAAAAAAATGGGGTCTCACACCTTACAGGTAGGAGCTGGAAGCACTTACAAAGCCAAGGTTGACTCAGAAAGCTTGAAAATAAGTAGAATTAAAGGGGAAAAAAAGTTTTCCCATTAAGAATTACCCAGAAGAAATAAATGAATTCAACAAGATTTTAGAATACCAGGTCAATATACAAAAATCAATTGTGTTTTTATAAACTTGCAACAAACAATCTAAAGATGAAATTTTTTAAAATTTCATTTATAGTAGTATCAAAAAGAATAAAACACTTAGAAATAAACCTTTTAAAAAAGTGTAAAATGTATACTCTGGAAACTACAAAATGTTGTTGAAATCAGTTAAAGGAGACCTTAAAAATGGAATGACATCCTACGTTAATGGATCAGAAGAATTAAAACATGTGATTAAGATGACAATACTGGATGGACACAGTGGCTCATGCCTGTAATTCCAGCACTTTGAAAGGCCAAGGCAGGAGGATCGCTTGAGGCCAGGAGTTCAAGACCAGCCTGGCCAACATGGTGAAACTCCATCTCTAACAAAAAAATTAGCCAGGCTCGGTGGTGCACAACTGTAATCCAAGTTACTCGAGAGGCCAAGGCAGGAGATGTATTTGAACCCAGGAGGTGGAGGTTGCAGTGAGCTGAGATCACGCCACTGCACTTCAGCCTGGGAAACAGAGTGAGACCCCATCTCAAAAATAAATAAATAAATAAATAAATAAATAAGCCAGGCATGGTGGCAGCCTTAGGAGGCTGAGGCAGAAGGATTGCATGAGCCCAAGAATTTGAGGTTACAGTGAGCTTTGATAGTGCCACTGCACTCCAGCCTGGGAGACAGAGTGAGTCTCTGTCTCGAAAAAAAAAAAAAAAGATGGCAATACTCTCCAAGTTGATCTGCAGATTCAATATAATTTCTATCAAAATTCCAGCCTCATTTTTTGCAGAAATAGACAAACTAATTCTAAAATTTAAACGAAAATTCAAGGAATCTAGAATAGTTAAAACCATCTTGGAAAAAGAACAAATTTGAAGGACTCACATTTCCCAATTTCAAAAGTTACTTCAAAGCTACAGTAATTAAAACAACATGGCACTGGCATAAGAATAAATACATAGATTAATGTAATAAAACTGAGAGTCCAGAAGTAAACTTTTTAATGTCTGACATTTATAAGTATACAATCAGTGTTATTGATTTTGAGGTCTTCTCCCCGATTCTCTTCCCACCATGGGATTCAGCTCCTCATATGTGGCTTTTCCAAGGAACTAGGCCAGAAAATTTATTGATCAAATTGATAGGGTGAGCTTTTGTTTCATTTTCAAACGAATTTCCCAAAGGAAAAGCAAGGAAATCAAATAGAACAAAACACACCAAGGAATACACAACCTGAAGCAAAACCATATGGTTCCCACACTAACCAGAACCCTTTTATTCTCTGCTTCCTTCACACACACACAAAGATGCAAGCCAACCCATGGGTCTAAAGCATCCACAGTGGTCCTAGGAGCCAGTTCAAAAAGTCTGGACTTCCTAAAACCCACGAATCCAGCTCAGGAGTTTATGCTTTTAAATCAGTTAAAATTACCTCTGCTGCAAGGAATACAAATATCACCAATGGTGGCTTAAATTGTAGAGACGGTTATTACTTACTGGACACAAGATAGAGGTGGGCAGTCCCAGGGTAAGAATAGCGGCTTATCTATGTCCTTGGGACCCAACTCCATCAATCCTCTGCCATCCTCACTATACTTCACTCCCCATCTTAGTCACAACATGGCTACCATATTCCAAGCATCACATTATCACACAACAGTATCCAAAAACATACTGCAAAAAAAAAAAAGGGAGAGTAGCAAAAATGGCATTTTCCTTTCATGCTTTTCACTTCTTAGGAAGGAAACATCTTTCCCAGAAGCCCCTAACAGTCTTGTTCTTGCAGCTCTTTGGCCAAAACTTGGTCATCATAGAATTACCACACCCTGATCCCATTTTAAGCAACTCCTCAGATTCACTTGGCCTGACTTGTTCAACAAGAGGACCCTGACCACAGCTCCCCTCAACCAATCTCCTAACACAACCAAACCAGCTCAGCCTCCCTGAAGGTGAGGGCTGGGCTTTGATGTGACCTCCAATGGACCCACCAGCAGCTCTGGCCCTCAGGCCTGGCCTGTGGGACCACAGAGACTATGGCCCCTACCACCATTTTGTATTTGTAGATTATGCGATGATATCAAAGATTTTGCTCACTATGGGCCATGCAGGTGCTCACCTGCACCTCCTTGCCTTGTTCATCCAAAAATATGAGCTGTGGAGACATATACTAGCAAATGTCCCCATGTAATAAATGGTGGGAGGGACAGAGAAACAGACAGCTCTAGGTTTCTCCCCTATACCTAAATTCATATAATTACAAACTTCCTTCAGAGAGCATTAAGTTCACTGAGAAAACATCAATTCATCCTCTTGTTTCTTGCCTGTTTTTAAGCCCTTTTAACCTGTCTCAGCAGGGACCCTGGTCCAGCCAGACTGCATGGAGAAGTGTGAAGGGAATGGGGCCTCGCTGGTGGCCGAGGTCAGGGCCTGCTTACAAATCATACTCTGGCCATGCTTCAGGCAAATTTCCACCTGGTACTCGGAGAGCTGAAACCTTGCCATTAATCCTGAATCTGTCATCTTCCATCCTGTTCACAGGGAAACAGCCCTGGGGGAGGTGGGTACCCTGAACTGAGTTCCGACTCTGGGCTCCCATTTGCCCTTCTTCTCCCAGAGGCCCCCTTGTGCTGCCCTTTCTCAGCCTGGTCCCCCACGCACCCTTCCTTTCTCAACTCTGTTGGCAGCTTTTTCTCATTTCTCTTGTCGCCCCTCCAGCCAAGTCCTTGCTGCTTTTTTTTGATGGGTAAGATCATGAGGGCCAGACAGCTGGGGTTCAAGTCCTGGGACCACCACTTACTAGCTAGGTTACCTGGGCAAGTTGCTCCACCTCCCAGTGACTTGGTTTTCTTCTCTGCAAAATGGAGATAATGCCTCCCTCCCAGGATTGCTGTGAAAATTAAATGAAATCTTAATAATAGTGAAATCTTAAATGAAAAGGGACATATTCCAAGCACTTAGAATGACAGTCACTGTTCTACAGACACATAACTCTTCTACTTCAACAGACACATAAAAGGCTTAAAACAGTGTCCAGAATACACAAGTGAACAAAAAATGTTAGCTGTGGTTAATGAAATTATTATTATTATTATTATTATTATTATTATTTTAGAGATAGGGCCTCACTTTGTCACCCAGGCTGGAGTGGAGTGGCACGATCATAGCTCACTGCAAGCTCAAATTCCTGGGCTCAAACAGTCCTCCCACCTCAGCCTACCAAGTAGCTGGGACTACAGGTGCATGCCATCTCACCCAGCTAATTTTTAAATTTATTTTTGTAGGACGGAGTCTCACTATGTTGCCCAGGCTGGTCTTCTGGCTTCAAGTGATCTTCCTGCCTTAGCCTCTCAAAGTTCTGGGATTATAGGCGTAAGCCACCACACCTAGCCCCCTTTTCCCCTCACCCCATGGGCCCTTGGGAATTCATTCATTCATTCATTCATTCATTCATTCACTTACTCAGCAATTACCTGTCACCTGTCTACCCTGGGGTGGCCCAGCCTGGAATAATGGAGGCACTGTGCCGTAGAGGAGCTTGCAGACTAGCCAAGCATTCCCCTTCCCTTTTTGGGCTGATGAATGACTGTTAAAGCCTAACCAGAATTAAAATGTGTTGGCAGAGCTATATCATTACTCAGTGTGACAATATTTTGATAACTATATCTCCAAACAAGAACCAGCATAGGCGCTCCATGGAGCTGGCAATAAATCCTGTTGGGGGCACCCCAAACTTGTGGGTGGCACCAAGATGGATTTCTTCATCCCCATATATATTCCAAGTAGAGGGGGAAGAATGGAAGGCCTGGAGAGAGGTGGCCCCCGGCAGGACCACAATAATGGCCAGAAGGGAAAGGCCTGAGAGCAAGGGCTCTTTGCCACTTCCCTGTGGCTTCACAAGAACCCACTGGGGTCTCTGTTGCTAATCTCAAACAGGCATAGGCCAGGTGCGGTGGCTCATGCCTATAATCCCAACACTTTAGCAGGCTGAGAGAATCACTTGAGGCCAGGAGTTCAGGACCAGCCTGGGCAACATAACAGGAGCCCATCTCAAAAAATGAACGTTAGCCAGGCATTGTGGTGCATACCTCTAGTCCCAGCTACTTTGAAGGCTGAGGCAGGAGGATCACTTGAAGCCAGGAGTTCAAGACCAGCCTAGGCAACATAGCAAGACCTTGTCTCTACAAAAATAATAATAATAATAATAATAATAAGTTATCCAGGTATGGTGGTGCACGCCTGTAGTCCTAGCTACTGGGGAGGCCGAGGTGGAAGGATCACTTGAGCCCGGAAGTTTGAGGCTATAGTGAGCTATGATCGTGCCACTGCACTCCAGCCTGGGTGACAGAGCAAGATCCTATCTCTTTAAAAAAAAAAAAATTTCAACTAAACAGGTGTAGTAGTCTATCCAACATCCCTCCTGGAACATTGTGAATATTAAAAGAAACATTAGTCAAGGAAGGGCTTTGGAATCCCCAAAAAGCCATGTCCCTGGAAAGGATAAGTGTTATCCACATTGGTCTTCAAGACAGAGTGAGTGCATTGAGGGCAGAGGTTGCAATCTGTAAGCTCCATCCAGCCCACAGCTGTGTTGTGTTTGGCCTGTGCTTTGTGTGGTGTGTTCATTAAAAATATGGATTTGCTGCCAGCATTTAAAAACCAGGAAATTTCACATAAAAATCCAGATTTCTGGCTTGTCCTGAAAAATCAGAAGATCCAGCAACAATTAGCCACAGCTCAACAGTCTCTGCCCCTTCAACCAGGGCTGGGAGGAAGCTCTGGTCCACCACCAGAGATAGTGTCCACACTCTAAGCCCTATGCACACAGACTTCCTCAGCGCAAACACACACACACACACACACACGCACATACACACAGCCCTCCTCACTCATTCATCTGAGTGACCTGGCCCCTCCATGTATCTGAATTTGGGCCTTCTGGTTCCAAGTGCTAAGACCTTAAGCTCTAAAGATAATTGCACCTGGTTCCTCACTGCGGGTCTACCACTGACCCTGTGACCGTGAGAATTACTTCACCCCTCTGAGCCTATTTCCCAGTCTGTTAAATAAGCATTCATTTATTCAATCTATATTTATTGAATGCTCATTCTAGGCCAAACATTTAGCAAACAAGATAGACAAAGCAGACATTAAACAAGTGAAAAAATCAACAAGATAATTTATTGATTGTGATCTTGCTAGCAAGAAATAAACCAGGTGAGGTCCGAGAGAGTCAGTGACTGGGTCTGGGTTGCAGGGGCCACTTTAGCTAAAGGGGTCAGGAAAAAGCTGGGGAAAGTGGTTGTACTCACTTCCCAGGGCTGTCTGGGGATGAAAAGTGAAGCATTTCACAAGCACAATGCCAGGCACCTGGGCAGGATGCTGCTAGTGGTGCCATCACATCACCACGCTGGGTCTTGTTAGGAGGCCTGAGAAGGAAAGGCGGTGTGGGAGGCCAGCTCCCAGGAGCAGGTGGAACCCAGGCTCCCCACCCCCACCCACCAGCCCCACACTTCAGAACTGCTTTCAAAGCCTCCTCAATTATCCCATCTATAAATACAGCCTCTCAGCAGAGAAGGGGCAGAGATGCAGGCAGGAAGATTTAACCCTTCAATGGGCCTTCCCCCATCTCTCTTTCCCTAACTGTTTTTTTCCCTCTCCCTCCCTCCTCCCCATCCCTGCCTGTGGCCTCTCCCGCTCCATCTCTGAATCCCTTCCCACTGGCAGCTGAATCCATGTTTGACTTGTACCAACAGCCACCCCACTACAATCTAGAAGGGATTCAGTGGGGGGGGGTGGATAAAAATCTATTACTTGGTGGTATTTCTCTACGAGCCTGTGGCGCTCAGTGTCAGCTCCAGCGCTAGCCCTGGGCTCCTTGCAGACACCAAGCACACTGGGCCACCGGCCAGGTCAGCTTTAAATGGCCCTTGGCATGTCTGTCTCACTCCGGGCAGGGGAACGATTTGCTGCAGGCCTAGGATTGAGTTGCATTGAGGGGAGAACATATTTGTTTAAATAAAAGCTATGCTTAGATCTTCTATTCTTCCAATGTTAAGCAGGGACCTACTAGATCACCCATTCTCCCTGGCTCCCAGCTCCCTGCCCTTCTTTTCTTGGTTTCCAGAATATCATTGCTTCCTCCACCGCAGGGCACTTCTGTCCCACTGTGTGAAAAAGAGTCCCCCTGTGCCTACTGAATACCTCCTCATCTTTCTGATCAGGGAAGCCCTCCTTTGTATCCCAGACTGTATCAAATCCCCTCATATGGCTTGATCACTATTGTGATTTTTGACGATGCGTTCACTCCCCATACATTGTCCTGTGAGTTATGATTCTGTTTAAACTCACTATTGTGGCTGAGCATGAAGGCTCATGCCTGTAATCCCAGCACTTTGGGAGGCCAAGGCAGGCAGATCACTTGAGGCCAGGAGTTTGAGACCAGCTTGGCCAACATGGCGAAACTCAGTCTCTACTAAAAGTACAAAAATTAGCTGAGCATGGCGGTGCATGCCTGTAATCCCAGCTACTTGGGAGGCTGAGATGGGAGAATCATTTGAACCTGGGAGGTTGAGGCTGCAGTGAGCCAAGATCGTGCCACCGTACTCCAGCCTGGGCAACAGAGAGAGACTCTGTCAAAAAAAAAAAAAAAGGGAAGAAACTCACAGTTGTACTGTTGTATTTCTACACCAGGCACAGTGCCTGGAACCTGATCAGTACTCAATAAATATTGGTGAATGAGTAAAGAGGTGAATGAATGAATGTCCATCAGGTGTTAGCACCCTGACATGTGCAGAAGAACCTTAAGACTCCTCTGGAATGTGTGCGTGTAGAGTCCAGGGTGCTGCCTGCCCTGTTAAACACTGTCCCCAGGACTTGGTGTGGCACTTGTCTCATGCTTTGTGAATATTTGGTGGTGGAGTTGAATGGATGAAAGTGCCAAGGAGTCCATATTTAGGATGAGCTAAGTGAGGGGCTTTTCAGCAACGTTGCAGCACAGTTCAGAAATTTTCCAGCAAAGCTACCATAATAAACTTTACAAAGCAGGCTGTAAAGTTGGTATTTACAAAAAAAAAAAAAAACACACACCCAGTTCATTTTAACCATTGGTAACAAAGGAATCAATAGCAGGTGAGTTACAAGCTGCATGTGAAATGTGGGTCTCTCACAGGGTGGATGGTGTGGTAGAGACAGAGGACTCGTTGACCGGAATACTCACAGAGGTTTTCCAGTCGAGGTAGGGCTAGACCTAGCCAGAATTGTCTAGGAGAGAGGGGGAGGGCCCCCCTATTTAATTTATCCAAAAAAACCTAAAAAAAAGAATGTTATAACACAAAGCTCCAAGACCCAGTGCATGTCCCATAGGAGTGCTCCATCAGAACTGACGGCCATTAGCTATTATCATGCCAGACGCACACCATGATACAGGTCTAGGCTGTGGGCATGCAATGACGGGGAAGATAAGATCCCAGCACTACTGGAAATTTCATTCTAGCTGAAGGACAAGTAAAAAAGTTCAGAAGATCATTTCAGAAGAGAAGCACTACAAAGAAAATAAAGTGACTAGCAGAGGCTAACTTTAGAGAGGGTTGTCAGAAAAGCCTCTATAGGCAGGTGAGGTGAGAGTGGAAGCAAGAATGAGCCAGCCATTAAAGAAGCAGGTGTGTGTGGAGGTGAGCAGGATGCCAGGACAGGGTGTGCTAGGACCAAGAACAGGCCCATGCAATGGAACTCTCCAACTAGAACAGGTAGGGAGATTCAAGAAACAAAAAGACCAGGATGACTGGACTGGTAGTGAGCATAATATGAAGATTGACCCGCAAGCTCTTACTCACAATTCCTGTAAGAGACTGAATGTTTGTGTCTGTCCCTTCCACCCCCTACCCCCAAAAATATGTAGACACTGAAACGCTAATGCTCCAGTGTGGCTTTATTTGGAGATGGGACCTAAAGAAGTAATTGAGGTTAAATGAGGTCATAAGGGGGAGGCTCTGATATAATAGAATTAGTGTCCTTATAAGAAGAGACACAGAGAGGCTGGGCGTGGTGGCTCATGCCTATAATCCTAGCACTTTAGGAGGCTGAGGTGGGTGGATCACTTGAGCCCAGGAGCTTGAGACCAGCCTGGGCAAAATCGCAAAACCCTTCTCTACAAAAAATACAAAAATTAGCCGGACATGGTGGTGCACACCTGTAGACCAAGCTACTCGGGAAGCTGAGGCAGGAGAATTACCTGAGCCTGCAGAGGTTGAGGCTGCAGTGAGTCATGATCATGCCACTGCACTCCAGCCTGGATGACAGAGTGAGACTCTGTCTCAAATATTAAAAAAGAAGAGACCCAGAGAGTATTCTTACCCCAACCCCATCGGACACAGAAAGAAGGGTTCCTGTGAGCTCACAGATTGATGATGGCCATCTCCAAGGCAAGAGAAAAGGCCCCACAGGGAAACCTTCCTTGCCAGCACCTTGATCTTGGACTTCTTATACCTGCAGAACTGTGAGAAATAAATTTCTGTTGTTTAAGCCACACACTCTGCGGTATTCTGTGGCAGCTGGAGCAAGAGTAATACAATTCCAAAACCAAAAATTCTGAAAAATAATTAAAGTGCTTTATCAGCAGGGGACAAACTCAGTTAGTAACAAACCTGCCCTGACCTGATACGAGGCTGTTTATTTTCTTCACTTATCCAAATGTATGTGAATATTTGTATATTTCACTGATGAACTATTGACCCACTTTTTTGCCCCAGAACCCACTGGGGTATTAGAGGACATACTGTATTACCTTTTTAGAATCTAAAAAATTCTGAATCCCTAAACACAACTGGCACAAGGTTTTGGATGCAGAATCAATGTCCCCTTTAAAGATCTTTATCAGAGAGGGGCTCCTGGTTTCCTTTGGCAAGGTAAACTGAGGAACAGCTAGGTAGAAGTGGATGGCTTTCTTCACTTTAAAAAAAAAAAAACTTAATACTTAACTGTATTAACAAACACAAAGGATTGTAAGTGGAAAGCAAAATAAAATGATTGGTGGCAGTGGTGAGTGATTCCTCAGATGATAAAGCAGTCAGAGTTCTGCAGCTTAGCCACTAACTTGACCAAGACTTGCTGGAATTGTTCAACCAAAATGGATGATTTTTCTGCCCTGTGGAAGTGCACCTCCCTTTTCATAATGGACATCAGTGGAGACTGGCTGGTATCCCTGTGGTTGGAGTGAGTATCCCATTGGTATGTCCCATTCCCCCCCACCCCCCCACCCACCGCCGACTCCCCCGCCCTGCCGACCCACCTCCATTGTGGGTAGTTGAATGTGCTGACATCTCAGTTTTATTTCAGGGGTTAGGGCTTATTTGGTCTGACTAGTAACTATCAAGGATGCCCAGCAGCAGCAGGAGCAAGAGTGTATCTAAAACCGAAAAAGCCACAGAGGTGAATATGGGACATACAAAAGGAAATGAAACCCAATGGCCAGGAGCCAGGTAAGCACTGGAGGGAAGGAGGTGGCTGGAGCAGAGGCAGGGAGCAGGGATGGAGGCTGCATGACTGTTGCCTCACTCAGGCCTGGAACTCCAGAGGTTCTTTCTCACTGGGAGGGTAAGAGAGTCCTGTTAAAGATGCAGGGTCAGGGAGATGCTGGAAGGGTGGGCCTGAGGAGCTGGGTTCGACTCTTCTGGCTTGAGGACACCTTTATCTTTTTCCTTCTAAGTCTGAGCTTTCCTAGAGAGCACTGACTTTAGTTCAGAAGCCCCGAAGCACCTTGGACTTCCCCAGGAGGCTGGGAAAGGTGTCACTCCTGTGTCCAGTGCATCTTGCTCTTCTAGAAGTGAATTCCTTAAAGCATAGTCCTAGGAGGTGGTGTCCCTCCTTTATCAAATAAGTGTGGGAAACACTGCATTCTGCATCCCCATCATGATGAGTCATTATTACATTAGAACTTCTTAGAAACCCTTCTGGTCCTTATGGAAAAGATGGAAAAACAGGGCCTAGATTTACCCTCCTACTCTAAACAACTTAAAAAACCAGACAGAACATGTGAACATCAGTGTTCAGAGATCAGACTGCAGTTGCTGAGAAAAGAAAATAAATGTGCTGAGCCCTAGCACTCCACCAGCTTACTGCATAAAGGCAGTTTCTGACCACAAGAAAAGAGGGTACGTTCACAGAGCCTGGATGCCTCTCGGAGTGGAGGAGATGGAAATCCAAGTTCGGGATGCCATGGTGAGATAGAGTACCAGAGAAGAAGTACTGCAAAAAGGCCACCTTGAGTAAGTTCCTGAGTACTGATCTGCACATCTGGAAGAGGGTATTATCTGAGATTGGAGAAAGACCCACTGGAAAGGAGCAGTCAAAATACCCAAAGATCTGGGAAAAGCTCATGTTCCAACCAGCCAGAGAAGAAAATTCTAGTGAGACCTGGAGCACTGGGGATTGCCTTAATAGTAGGAATAAATTAGCCCTAAAGATTGCTCTACATCTTCCCTAATACAGCTTTCAAAGGCATCAAAAGAATCCAGTTGAATCCAAGGAACTTATCAGTGCCAACACAAAATTAAATATTGTTTAAAGGAGCAAAACAAAATCCAGAAACCAATTATGTAAAATTCTGAGTGGCTTAAGACAACGGAAATGTATTCTCTCACACTTCCAGAAGCCAGAGGTCTGAGAGAAAGGTGTCCATGATGCCACCCTGCCTCCCAAGGCTCTGAGGGAGATGCATTCCATGATTCTCTCTCCTGGCTTCTGGTGGCTGCTGAAAGTCCTTGACATTCCTTGGTTCCTAGCAGCATCACCCCAATCTCCCTACCTCCATCTTCACATGACCTCTTCCTCTGTATGTCTTCTCTGTGTGCCCGTCCCAAAACTCATTCTACCTCACTGGTATAAAGATGTATGTGACTATTTAAAGCCTACCCAGATAATCCAGGATAAGCTCCTCCCCTCACAAGCCTTATCTTAATCATACCTTTTTCCACAAAAGGTAATCATTCATTCTTTTTCACTCTAAACAATCACAGGTACAGGGATTAGGGCATGGACATATTTTAGGAGGGCCACCATTCAGCCCAGTATAGTGCTATTATGTTTTTTATGCTATATGTCAAGAGGTATAATGCTGCTTGAAAGTAAAGTAAGATTGGTTAAAGATGTAAGAATACAGAATAATTTAACAATGCTATTAACTAACTTGACCTAATTGATATTTATTGAACAAGCCACCCAGTAATAGAAGAATACACACTCTTTGTAAGTATATATGGTGCATTCACCACTGTATTCTGGGCCATGGAACAAGTCTCAATAAATTTAAGAAGATTGAAGTCATGCAAAATGTTCTCTGACCACGATGAAATTAAACCAAAATCAAAAATGGTAAAATATCTGGAAAATCCCTAAATATCTAGAAATTAATTAAACAATATACTTCTAAATAACACACAAGTCAAATAAAAAATCAAAAGTGAATTAGACAATATTTTGAACTGAATAAAAATGAAAATATATTATAGCTAAAGGAGTTCTTAGAGGAAAACTTACAGCATTAAATGCTTACAGCATAAAAGAAGAAAAGCTTTATTTAATGATCTAGGCTTCTCATCTTAAGAAACAAGAACAAAAACAAATTAAACCCAAAATAATCTGAATGAATGAAACAACAAAGGGAAGAAATGAAGGAATTTGAAAACAAAATCAATTTTTAAAATTCAATATAATAAATAAATTTTTTTGAAAAAAAATCAATAAAAGTAACAAAACTCTAGAGAGACTCATCAGGGAAAAAGATCAAAAGAAAAATACCAATATCAAGTATGAAAGAGTTGACATCACTATGGATCCTAAGACATTTAAAAGATATTAAGGAAATATGAACATTATGCCAGAAAGTTATGAACTTAGATGAAATGAAAAAATTTCTTAAAAGACACACAGTACCAATATCCCTACATCTATTAAAGAAATTGAACTGTTTTCATTCTATTCTTGTTAATAAAACTAAACTAAATTATTCAATTTTAAAAATTGAAGTAAAGCCTTTCCACAAAGAAAATACCAATTAATTCTTGTCCACTGCCAAGTCACCACAAATTAAAGTTTGTACCACTGCCATGTGTAGGAGTTACCTGTGCTCCACCTACCACCAGTAACCCCATCCTCACTGCCACCCAGGCAGTGGTCATCTAGGAAGCTCTAGAATTCCATCCTATAACTGGCTATTACATTCAGAAGATTGAAACTGGACCCCTTCTTTACATCATATATAAAAATCAACTCAGGGCTGGGCACGGTGGCTCACACCTGTAATCCTAGCACTTTGGGAGGCCAAGGTAGGCAGATCACCTGAGGTCAGGAGTTCGAGACCAGCATGACCAACATAGAAAAACCCCGTCTCTACTAATAATACAAAAATTAGCCGGGCATAGTGGCGCATGCCTGTAGTCCCAGCTACTTGGGAGGCTGAGGCAGGAGAATTGCTTGAACCCGGGAGGCAGAAGTTGTGGTGAGCTGAGGTCGTGCCATTGCACTCCAGCTTGGGCAACAAGAGTAAAACTCCATCTAAAAAAAAAAAAAAAAAAAATCAACTCAGGATGGATTAAACACTTAACTGTGAAACCTAAAATCTATTGGAAAAAAAAAAAAAAACCTGGAATGTAATCTGGGAAATACTATTCTGGACATAGGCCCTGTCAAAGATTTCTTGACAAAGACACCAAAATCAACTGCAACAAAAACAAAAATTGACACATTGTGGCCTAATTAAACTAAAGAGTTTCTGCGCTGCAAAAGAAATTATCAGCAGGGTAAACTGATGGCCTACAGAATGGGAGAAAATATTTGCAAACTATGCATCTGACAAAGATCTAATATCTAGAATCGATAAGGAACTTAAACTAACAAACAAAAAACAATCCCATTAAAAAAGTGGGCAAAGGATATGAACACACATTTTTCAAAAGAAGACATACATACAGCCAACAAGCAGATGAAAAAATGTTCAACATCACTAATCATTAGAGAAATGCCAATTAAAACCACAATCATATACTATATCATTCCAGTCAGAATGGCTATTATTAAAAATTCAAAAAATAACAGATGCTGGTGAGGTTGCAGAGAAGAAGGAACACTCTTACACTGCTGGTGGGAATGTAAATTAGTTCAGCCATTGTGGAAAGCAGTGTGGGGATTTCTCAAAGAACTTAGAACTACTGTTCAACTCAGCAATCTCATTATTGGGTATACATCCAAAGGAATATGTATCATTCTACCATAAAGACACATGCACATGTATGTCCATTGCAGCAACATTCACAATCACAAAGACTGGAATCAACCTAAATGCCCATCAATGGTAGACTGGATAAAGAAAAATGTGATATATATACACCATGGAATATTACATGAAACAACAAAGTTAAGTTAAGAAATGAAGGAATTTGAAAACAAAATCAATTTTTAAAATTCAATATAGCAAATAGATTTTTTTAAAAAATCAATGAAAGTAATAAAACTCTAGACAGACTCATCAGAGAAAAAGACCAAAAAAAAAAAAAAAAAAGCCAATATAAAGTACGAAACAGTTGACATCACTGTGGATCCTAAGACATTTAAAAGACAGCCATTAAAAAGAATGACATTATGTCCTTTGCAGCAGTGTGGATGGAGCTGAAGGCCATTATCATAAGTGAACTAACACAGGAACAGAAAACCAAATACTGCATGTTCTCACTTATAGGTGGTAGCCAAACATTGAGTACACATGAACACAAAGAAAGGAACAACAGACACCAGGACCTAGGGCCTACTTGAGGGTGGAGGGTGAGGATTGAAAAAATACCTATCAAGTACTATGATTATTACTTGGGTGACAAAGTAATCTGTACAACAGACCCCCATGATGCAGTTTTCGTGTATGCCAAACCCGCACATGTAGTCCTGAACCTAAAATAAAGGTTTAAAAAAATAGCAGGTGAAAAAATAAATAAAAATGTAAAATCTCATCCTAGCATCTGCTTTCCCTGACCATCTCTGGCACCTACTGTCACAGGTTAGCTTCCCTGAGAAGCAGGATTTGAAATGGAGATTAGCGCCCAAGAAGTTTACTATAGGAGGCTCTTAGAATCAACACCTGTGGAGGGGAGGGGAAGGAGGCAGCTTGGGCAGACACAGCAGCTGAATCTGGATGTAGCCTCAGTGCAGGCTTCTGCTGACCCTCCAAGGTCATTTTTGAGGCTACAGTGACACTTCTGAGTTATCCTGACCTGGGGGGAGGGTGCCAGAGCTTTGTACCCTGGTTTCCATCAGTCACTGGATATAGCCACCCCAGAAAGTGGGTGGGATGCTGAACCAGGCAGCTTCTGCAACTAAGGCCATCCCAAGAGGGCTGGCAGCTGAGCATGTCACAGCATCCACCACTCTTCCCAAAAATAAACTACCTGCACCCAAGTGCTGGCTTCAGCCTTTACTCTCAGGGAAACTGAAACAAGAACAACTACAAACATTTGGAATGCTCAGTCCACTCATAAGGCAGGAGAAATTCCCATAGTACACTAAATTGTTATTTGGAAAAGAAAAAAGGAGAGCTTCTCTGTAAGAAAAAGAGGGCTTTCTTGTCTCTGGAAATATCTGCATGAAGCCTTTGGGACTCTTTTCTATATTTCTTTTCCAGGAAAGTCCCTTATTTCACCCAGCTTGAACATATTCACTCAAGGAGGACTCTCGGGGCCTCCACACACTGAACATCAATCTCTGTGAACAGAATGCTGGTCATTGAGGAATTAAATTCCAAAGTTCTCACAGAAAGCTTTACTATACATAAGGACAGGGCAAGGCCAGGCTCTGTGGTTAGGCCCTGATAGCGGTCTAGGCTTGGAGTAGAACTACATCCATGAAGGCAAGTTCAATCCAACTGTGCCTCATATTTGCCTTTTTCTTCCTCCTTCCTAGACACATTGTCTTAGTTCATTCCAGCTGATATAATAAAATACCTTAGACTCAGTAATTTACAAATAACAGAAATATATTTCTCACAGTTCTGAAGGCTGGGAAGTCCAAGATCAAGGCACTGTCAGGTCAGGGGTCTGGTGAGGGCCTGTTCCTTATAGGTAGCATGGGAGAAAGAAGGACAAAAAAGAACCTATTTCCCTCTATCCCTTTTATAGGGCATTAATTTTATTTGCAAGGGTGGAGCCCTCATGACCTAATCACCTCCCAAAGGCCCCACATCCTAATACCATCACTATGGGGTATAAATTCCAACATATGAATTTTGGAAGGACAGCCACATTTAAACTGTAGCATTCTATCCCTGGCCTCCAAAACTCATGTCTTTCCTACATGCAAAATACATTCATTCCACCCCATTAACCCCAAAAGTCTTAACTCACTCCAGCACCAACTCAAAAGTCTGAAGTCCAGAGTCTCATCTACATCAAATATTGGTAAGACTCAAGGTACAATTCAGCCTGAGGCAAGCTGTGGACCTATGCAATCAAACAAGTTATGTCCTGGCCCTCTCTTTTGAAATCATTCTGCCATCGAGGTCCTGGCACTCTGGGCCTGCGATGGGTGGACAGCCATGAAGATCTCTGAAATGCCTTTGGGGCCATTCTTCCATTGTCCTGATGAATAGCATCTGGCTTTCATCTATTCATGCTAATCTCCTTATCAAATGTTCACTTAGCCACACACTTTGGTGTTTTCTCCCAAAAACCCTTTTTTATTCTTTACATGGCCAGGCTGAGAATTGTCCAAGCCTTTCAGTTCTGCTTTCCTTTTGATTCTGAACTCCATGTTTAATTCATTTCTCTCCTTACAGTTTACTGTAAGCAGGCAAGAGAAGCTATGCAGCACCCTCACCACTTGGCTTAGAGACTTCCTCTATCAAATATCCTAGTTCATTACTCTTAAGTTCTGCCTTCCACAAAGCACCAGAACACAGACACAGTTCAGCCAAGTTCTTCGCCACTTTATAACAAGGATGGTCTTTCCTCTAGTTTCCAAAACTTTGTTCCTTATTTCCATCAAAGACCTCATCAGAATTGCCTTTACTGTCCATATTTCTACCAATGTTCTGATCATGACCACTTAAGCAATCTCTAAGAAGATTAAGGCTTTCTTGATAGCTCTCCTTTTTTCTCCCAGCCCTCCCCAGAATAGCCTTGTGTGGTCCATTCTTTACCCATTACCCAGTCCCAAAGCCACTTCTACATTTTCAGGTATTTGTTATAGCAACACTCTGCTTCTCAGTACCGACTTCCTAGTCTATTTCTGCCACTATAACAATAAACTGGGTAATTTATAATCAACAGAAATTTGTTTTTTCGCAGTTCAGAAGACTGGGAAATCCAAGATCGAGGTGAGGTGCCAGCAGATTCAGTGTCTAGTGAGGTCTTCTGTCTGCTTCTAAGATGGAGCCTTTTTGCTATGTCCTTGTATGGTGAAGGCAAACAGGAATGAACACGGTCCTCATATGGCAGAAGAAATGGGAGGACAGAAAGGCACCAAGGCACTCCCTCAACCTCTTTTTATGAGAGCACTAATCCCATCTATGAGAATGGAGCCCTCATGGCATAATAACCTCCTAAGTGCACCACCTCTTCATTCCATCACCTTGAAAGTTACATTTCAACAGGTATTTTGGAGAGAAACAAACTTTCAAACCATAGCACACTACTTTCCAGGGCACATCCCATCTCAGAGTAACACAAAACATAAGGAGAGATCTTAGAGCAAGTTTGTTCAACCTGCGGCCTTCAAGCCATATGCACCCCAGGATGGCTTTGAATGCAGCCCAACACAAACTTGTAAACTTTCTTAAATCATTATGAGATATTTTTTGCAGGGTTTTTCTTTCTTTCTTTCTTTCTTTCTTTTTTTAGCTAATCAGCTATCATTAGTGTTAGTGTATTTTATGTGTGTTTCTTTGTGTTTCTTCTTCCAATGTGGTCCAGGGAAGCCAAAGGATTGGACACCCCTGTCTTAGAGCTTTAAGCAGCTCATAGAAACTGGGAAAACATTGGTTTCATTGCAAGTCCAATTTAGGCCTAGGAAGAAATCAGGCTGATGTGATATGATAAATGATCCAAGGGTGCCTGAAGAGGCACATCCTCTGGACTGGCCTCATTTATATCATCATTCTAGCCATTACCCTGCTCAATTGGGCAGACTGGCTGCATTGGCCCCAGACAGTAGCTTCATCCTTAGCCAGAGGCTCCAGCAGCTATAGGTCAGCAACTACACTGTCCCAGCCTTTCCTCTTCTCCCTCACATGGAATCTAATCTGCCCCTCCCTATTTACTGGAGATACTTTCTCTTTATTGAAGAACAGAAAGGTTGGGTGCCATAGTGAGATGTGGTTTAAAAATTATTGTCTTTGGCATCAAACTGGCTATAGGCCCAATCTCAGCTTTACCACTTACCACTCTTGCGTGATGGGCAACTTAATTCCGTATGCCTTGCTTTTCTCGTTTGCAGGACTGTGAATATTATCTAATTTATAAGGTGGTTGTAGGGATTAAATGGGATCATATATTTGAATTTCGCCCAACGTGCTTAACAAAATCTACTTCCTTCATCTCCCACCATCAGGTGAGTTTGATTGCCCTGCCCTGTACTAAGCATTACTGGGATACAATCTATGACACTTCTGAAAGCACTTACAATCTGTAAGCTCCACAGAGACAAGGACTATGTTTATTTTGTTCACCAGTGTACACCAAACATCTAGTACAATGCCTGGCACATGCAGATACCCAGAAGTATTTATTGATTGAATGATGAAATGAATTATGTAAACCTGAATCATAAAGTCTTAGAATTGTAGCGTTGAAAAGGCCCTAAAAGAACATCTAGTCTAGGGATGGTATATCACTTACTTGTTTGTCCATTCCAACTTATATGTAGTTAATGCCTAGGGCACTGTGTTAAGAAGCATTCTGAGGCCACATTTGTCCTTACTAGGTGAGAGTGGTGTGACTAATTAGCAATGCCTGGCAAAGGTGTGAAAGGGAATCAAGCATCCCTAGTACCTGTACTTACCCTCTTTGGTCTAAACTAATACACCATTGTACAGATGAGGAAACAGGAGATCAAAGATCACATAGCCAGTTAGTGCCTGACTTGGACACAAAGCCACCTCTTCCAACACTCAACTCTGGATGTGAGCAGCAGAAAAAAAAAAAAAAAAAAAGACTGGAAAAGTTCTGATTTGCAAGATAATGGCAGCAAGTTGGGAACAAAAGGTCACAGAGACTCTAAGCAGCCTTTCCTTCCAGCCACAGGTCCCAAGATAAACATTTTTCCTCCACCCCTATGAGCAGGGTACAAGCAGGAATTTGGAAGAGATGCTGATGGGTAGCACAGACTGAGAAATTTCAGTGGAGCCAGGGACCAAACTCCCTGTTAATTCCCTCTTACCAGCGTCACTTCCTTTCTGGCCACTTCAGTTCTGCATCAGCCCTCCACCCCATTTTCAGTAAGGGGCTGCTCCTCCCTCTTCCTCAGGCTCCCAGGTTCCTCAATCACAGTCCTCATTTAAGGTAACTTTGTCTCATCTCTCTCCAAATCCCTGCCTGGGAGAAGCAAAGAGAAGAGTAATTAGCAAATTCAGCATTCTGCTAACTCTTCTACAGGGAAGAATAATCATCTGTTAGCTTAAGTAAATCCCCATATCTTGATTAGCTGTCCAACGCTGACAAAGAAATGAGAATGGGCTCACTCACTGTGCCTGAGACTCTACGTGAGACTTGGAGGGCAGGCAAAAGGCAAAATAAAATTTTTTTCATTTAACGCTGAGAACTCCTCTCAAGGAAGTAGAGCATAACTTCCTACTCATTAAGTCTGGGCTGTATGCAGATAGAGACTTCCTTCTAAAAAGTCCAGTACAGAAAGATGGAAGGGCTGGGGGGATAGCTTTACAGTGGAGAACCCTGACAAACACTATCCCAGCCAGGTGATCAAGGTCAACGGCAGTAATAAGTCATGTTGATGGCATGTACCCTTGATATGATGTGATGAGAAGGGCATTTCACCTCTGTGATTTACTTCCCCAAAACACACAACCCCAAGCTAATCATATGACACCTCAGACAAACTCTAATTGAGGGACATTCTACAAATGTCCAGCAGCTACTGGTCAGCAACTACACTGTACTGCATTGAAGAATACGCTAGTATTCTTTAAAATTGTCAAAGTCATCAAAAGCAAGGAAAGTCTAAGAAATGTTCACAGCCAAGAGGAGCCTAAATGTAATGTGATATCCTGGATGGGTTCTGGAACAGACAAAAGATAAGAAGGGATAAGGAAATTTGAATAAAGAATGGACTTTAGTTAATAATAACATATCAGTCTTGGCTTATCAATTATAACAAATGTACCACACTAATGTAAAATGTTAACGCTACTGGAAATTGTATTTAGGTCTTAATCCATTCAGGCTGCTATAACTAAATATCATAGACTAGTATCTTATAAAAAAGGAAATTTACTTCCACAATTAGAAAAGCAAGAAGTTCAAGATCAAGGTGCTGGCAGATTTGGGATCTGGTGAGGATCCATTTCCCGGTTCACAGATAGTGCAGTCTTGCTGTGTCTTCTCTTGGTGGAAGGGGAGAATGAGCTCCCTCAGGCCTGTTTTATAAGGGCACTAATCCCAATCATAAGGGCTCTGCCCTCAGGAACTAATCACCTCCCAAAAGGCCCCACTTCCTAATACCATCACCTTGCAGGGGTAAGATTTCAACAAACGAATTTGAAGGCGGAGCTGGGGGGTATGGGTCACCAAGATTCAGACCACACCCTAGAGTATATGAGAATTCTGTTTTATCGTCACAATTTTTCTGTAAATCTAATATTATCCTGAAATAAAACATTTTTAAATTAAAGGCAAGGATCTTAAGGATCACCTCAAGAACAACCCTGGCCAGCAGCTCTGGTTATACTTGTGACAACAGGATTGTCCACATTCTCCCTCGCTCTGAAATGACTTTTTCACACTAAGCAGCCACTGGCTCCTTCTCTTCCCACCCTTGGTCTGAGTTCTGCTCTGCAAAATCCACAGAAAAAGTCTGGAGTCTAGACTCCTGTCCAGCACAGCCCCCAAATATTTCAATGTCATGTCTCATCAAACCACAGAAGACCTACAAACATCTTCCAGTCCCAAACCTTCATTTTAGAAACAAGAAACATGGGCCCAGGGAACAGGAAACTCACCTACAGTCATACAGACACTGACACCCAGGTTTGCTCACACCAGTCTAAAGCCCTCTTTTTTAGAAGATTCTGCTCGTAAGAAGAAAGTTAACATGTGCCCCAGTTTGCTCCTGAGAGTATTTCCTTCACCATTCATCATAATTTGGGACATCCAGATGCTCCAGGACCCTCCCAGGAGGACACTCATCAGCTTGTGAATGTCTCCCTTACCCTCCCCGCAGTCTTTTCAAGAAGAAACTGACTAGAGGAGGAAATGCTGGACTCCTTAGCAGAAATTTTTGAAGACTTTGCAGACAAGCCATACGCATTTGAGGATTATGATGTTTCCTTTGGGAGTGGTGTCTTAACTATTAAACTGGGTGGAGATCTCGGAATGTATTTAATCAACAAGCAGACACCAAACAAGCAAATCTGGTTATTTTCTCCATCCAGTGGGCCCAAGTGGTATGAGTGGACTGGGAAAAACTGCGTGTACTCCCACGACAGAGTGTCCCTCCATGAGCTGCTGGCCACAGAGTTCACTGAAGCCTTGAAAACCAAACTGATCTTGTCTTCCTTGGCCTATTCCAGAAAAGACACTTGATGCCCAGCCCAGTTTTAAAGATATTAAAAGCTAGCAGGCCAAGACCCCAGCTTCATTACGCAGCTGAGGTCTGTTAGGTTTTCTGTTGTTGTTGTTGTTGTTGTTGTTGTTTTATTCTTGCTTCTGAGGACAGCTAGGCAATGGGTAATGGCTCTGTGGAAAGAATGTGTGTTCTCCCACTTTGCCCCCAAGTTCTTATTTTTAATTTCTACAGAATTTTTTGGATTAACTATCTGATTTCCTCCCTCCTTCACACCATATCCCTTATCTTTTATAATGTCTTAGGCCTATGCCTGAATATAATAACCTTTAAAAGTGCAAAATAATAAGAAGGAAAAATTCCAAGAGGAGAAAAAAAAAAGGAAGAAGAAGAGACCAGGGTTAGGTATGTTAAAGGAATGAGTATCTTCTCCCTCCTAACAGTTGATGCCCAAAATTGAATACACAGATGAGAGATAACCAATGTAGTAACTCTGTGGCATGGAGTTACAAATAAATAAACACACTGTCCCTGAGCGAGCCTCAGATGCACACTGGCTAATGGTCACGTACATCAAGCATGGATCTGAATGCAGCCTTCAGCCAACCAAATCATCAAGGTCAATGTCACCAGCACTTCATGTCCACCTCCTTCCTACCTCTTCCAATAAGTTTTTACCCAGTGAGACGGGATAAAAGAAGGAGCCAGATGAGAACTGACATTCATTGAGACTGCACGAGGTGCATTACATATGTTATGCATTGATTAATTCAATAAGCTGTTATTCAGTGCCATTGAGTGCCAGGAATTGGGGGAAGAACTGAGGATACAAAAATCATAAGATATCATCCATGTCCTGGATGATTTCAGTCTGGTAGGAAAGACTTTCATGTCAACAACAAATTGCACAACCATGTGACTGAAACAATGAAAGCAGAAGTTAGGAGGTAACCCCAAATACTTTGTGAGGGAAGTATTATTTGCCTATGGTTATGTTTTCCTGGTGAGGAAGCTCAGGTTTCAAAAAGTTAAATACCTTGCCCAAAGAAACAGGTAGAGGTAGAAATTTCAAGTCAGGGTGACATAGCTCCAGAATCTATACTTTTCCAGCTACAGTGGAATAACATCACCCAAATGGAGTTGTTGGCACGTGTTCTGCAAAATGTGTCCCATGGTCAACTAAGTTTGAGAATTTAGTATAGTACTTCTTTGTCTAGGAAATTCAAAATGTCCATATGGCTCTAAGAAGTCTTGCAATAAAATATCTATTTACAATTTAAAATATCTGTTACAATTGTCCACCTAAATATTTTTTCTGAACTCTTTATTTCAGAGAATACTCATTCAGATATAGGGAACTAATATTACAGGAACTGTATTTTGGAAAACTCACCTCTATACCCTGCCGTCAACCATAAGGTAAATAAATGCAGTTATCATGCCCTTGCAAAAATAAGCTTAACTTGTACTTGACATGTTAGAACTGACAAAGCTAAAAGTATTCCTCTGAATAGATTCATAATCCATGAGATTTAATAGTAGGAGTTTAAGTCTAGATGGCATAAAGGTAAAGATATGCCTTGGGCCAAGACCTCTGGGTTCAGCTCCCAGAGTTCTTCGGGTAGCTCTGGGGCCTTGACTTGCAGGAGGCCAATGAATAAAAGTACTGGAGGAGGTATTAAGTGAAAGAGGAGGTGATAAGGAAGGGGAAAGATACATGGCAATATAAGAAAAGAAGAAGAAAGAGGAGGAGGAGGAGAGCAATAAGAAGATGGCTGGAAAAGTTCCTTGGAAAGAAAGAGAGAGGCAATGTTATCCTGTCATTGTAGCCTTGGCTTCCAGGCACTGTATGTGATCATGAAATGCTACTGATAATACCATAATTATTTCCTTTTTCTTTGAGAAGAGTCTCACTCTGCTGCCCAGACTGGAGTGCAATGGCGCAATCTCAGCTCACTGCAACCTCTGCCTCCCAGGTTCAAGCAATTCTCCTGCTTCAGTCTCCTGAGTAGCTAGGACTATAGGTGCGTGCCATCATACCCAGCTAATTATTGTATTTTTAGTAGAAACAGGGTTTCACCATGTTGGTCAGGCTGGTCTCGAACTTCTAAGCTCAGATGATCCACCCACCTCAGCCTCTCAAAGTGCTGGGATTACAGGCGTGAGCCACCGCGCCCAGAATTATTTCCTTTTTCTTATCAATCTCCCTAAATCAGGGTTTCTAAAATATGGCACCACTGACATTTTGAGCCAGTCCATTCTTTGTTTGGGGGTGAGGCGGGGACTGTCCTCTGCATTGTAAAATGTTTAGCAGCATGCCTAGCCTCTCCCATATGCCACTATTATTTGCCAGTAGCACCCTTGCCCCAGGTGTAACAACTAAAAATGTCTCTAGACATTGCCAAATGTCCTCTCCCAATTTCAAACCACTACCTAAATGGTTATTTGGTGTCTGTCATCATCCCATACACTCCAAATAAGAAAGATTAGCTTGCAAAACAAAGTCATAGCCATTCCTGAATATTATCACCTTGTCCCCAGGCTGCTTTTCAATAGGAACCCACCTGCTACTGCCAGCTCATGCCAAATTCTACTCATTCCTGAGGGCCCATCTCAGATCTCACCACCTGCTTCCATTAAGTCTTCCTGCCAACTTAAGTCAGTGATGATCCCTCCCCTTCCCACTCTATCTTACCATTTGTGGTACCATATTATCTGTTATTGATAATGATTGAATTTGGTTAAGCAGCTATATGTCTTTTATCTTGTACTGTCCTATATTAGTTCATTCTCACACTGCTAGAAAGAAATCCCTGAAACTGGGTTATTTATTTATTTATTTATTTATTGGGAGACAGAGTCTGGTTCTGTTGCCCAGGCTGGAGTCCAGTCCAGTGGCACAATCTCAGCTCACTGCAACCTCCGCCTCCCAGCTTCAAGTGATTCTCCTGCCTCAGCCTCCCAAGTACCTGGGATTACAGGTGCCCACCACCACGCCTGGCTAATTTTTTGTATTTTTAGTAGAGATATGGTTTCACCATGTTGGTCAGGCTGGTCTTGAACTCCTGACCTCAAGTGATCCACCCGCCTCAGCCTCCCAAAGTGCTGGGATTACAGGCCCAGCCAGACTGGGTAATTTATAAAGAGAAGAGGTTTAACTGACTCACGGTTCCACAGGCTGTACAGGAGGTATGATGTTGACCAACTGCTTGGCTTCTGGGGAGGTCTCAGGAAACTCACCATCATGGTAGAAGGCAAAGGGGGAACAAGGCTTTCCCATGGTGGGAGCAGGAGGCGGCGGGGGGATGCTACACACTTTTAAGCAACCAGATCTTGTGAAAACTCACTCACTATACAGTACCAAGAGGGCATGGTGCTAAACCATGTATGAAAACTCCACTCCCGTGATCCAGTCACCCCCAACCAGGCCCCACCTCCAACACTGGGGATGACAATTCAACATGAGGTTTGGGAGGGGATAGAGATCCAAACCTTATGTCCTGTAATTCATTTCAAGTGAGCAAACGTCAATAGAGCATGTATGATATATCAGACACGGTGCTGGTGCAGCACCACATGTAGACACATGTAGGATACAACCTTTCCTTTAAGAAGCTCACAGTCAGCTGGGCGTGGTGGCTCACACCTGTAATCCCAGCACTTTGGGAGGCCGAGATGGGCGGATCACGAGGTCAGGAGATTGAGACCATCCAGGCTAACATGGTGAAACACCATCTCTACTAAAAATACAAAAAATTAGCTGGGCGTGATGGTGGGCGCCTGTAGTCCCAGCTACTCAGGAGGCTGAGGCAGGAGAATGGCATGAACCAGGGAGGCAGAGCTTGCAGTGAGCCGAGATCGCACCACTGCACTCCAGCCTGGGCAACAGAGCAAGACTCTTGTCTCAAAAATAAAAGAAGAAGAAGAAGTTCACAGTCTTCGGTGGCTCACACCTGTAATCCCAGCATTTGGGGAGGCCAAAGTGGATGGATCACCTGAGGTCAGGAGTTCGAGACCAGCCTGACTAACATGATGAAACCCCGTCTCCACTAAATACAAAAAGAAAGGAAAAAAATTAGCTGAGCATGGTGGCACATGTCTGTAATCCCAGCTACTCAGGAGACTGAGGCAGGAGAATCGCTTGAATCCAGGAGGCAGAGGTTTCAGTGAGCTGAGATAGCACCATTGCTCTGCAGCCTGGGCAACAAGATCAAAACACCATCTCAAAAAAAGAAGAAGAAGAAGAAGTTCACAGCCTCGTAGGAAGGTATACCCGAAAGTTACAGTCTTGCACACTTGCTTATCATGTATCCTCTCTCAGGAAAAGCATGTGTCCCTGAGGGTAAAGGCAAAAGTCTTTTCACAAAAGTCCAATTCTTCTTTTGTGTCCACTACAGTGCTGAGCATGTAGCAGGTGCCAAGAGATTGCACTGAACTGGGATCAGAGGAGGCACACCTGGATCACACCAAAAGAACCAAAAAGCTTCAATGAAAGCACATCTCCACAAGGGCAATTGACATCCTTCTAGGACCACACTGAGCAACTTCTTTTATGAAATGATGGTAAAAGTAGGTGGTAGTTGTCTTTTTTTTGAGACAGGGTCTTACTCTGTTGTCCAAACTGGAGTGCAGTGGTACAGTCATGGCTCACTGCAGCCTCAAACTCTGGGTTCAAGTGATCCTCTACCTCAACCCCCTAAGAAGCTGGTAGCTGAGACTACAGGCACATACCACCACACCTGCCTAATCTTTTTTTTTTTTTTTTTTTTTTTAGAGATGGGGGTCTCACTACATTGCCCAGGCTGGTCTTGAACTCCTGACCTCAAGTGATCCACCCACTTCGGCCTCCCAAAGTGCTGGGATTACAGGTGTGAGCCACTGCACTCAGCCTTCTTTTTTAACTTTTACACCATGAAATCCAAATGCCTATGACCCACAGCTATAATAGGGAAAGTACAGAAAAAGAGAAAGGGAAGGGAAGGGACTAAGAAATACATTTTAGACAAATAGGAAGTAATGAAGACTGCAAAAATAACTATTGATAACAAATAGGCGAGGGAACACTTGGAATATGTGAGCACATGTCAAAGCAGCAAATCACAGGAGTCTGTGTTGCTGAGTCTTTGAGGGATATGCTGACACTCTAACCTTTTTAAAAGAGATGGAGAACAAAGGGACAAAAGGTGTGCAGGAAGGCAGGTGAAGAATTATTCACCTTCCTAAGGCAGAAAAAACAACAGCCCTAAATAGACATGGCTCAAGAAGGCTGGCTTTGGCATTTCTAAGAAACAATGAAATAGAGTTTAAAATGTTTAAACAACAAAGATGAATAGAGGCTGTGGGACCAGGAGCAATGCAGCAGAGGCACAGCCACCAGTCTGAGCCAGCAAGCACAAATTACAGCATCAAAGTGTAGAGATGCTGAATAAATAGCAGAGGGAGTTGATACTATTAGTATTGTCCCATTAAGAGTTACCTGGAACAAAGCAAGCTTCACCTGGCCCTACAGGCTTTTCCCTTCTTCTCTTTTGACTTGAACTAAGATCACATGTGACATTTATATAAAAGCCTTGAAAAGAATCAAGCTGGTGGCTACAGAAAATTTCTAAACATTCTGTCCTTAACATGCACCAGAGAAAGGGAAGCACAACACTGGTGGCTAATGGAACTCACGCTTTTCTGGTTTTAGAGCACCCCTCTGTCCAGGGCCTATACAGATCTAAACACACATCAGGACACACTCCACTTAGCCTTTTCCTCTACAACCAAAGCTCATTCTGCCCCATCACCATTCTCCAGCCTCAGAACACATTTTCCTCCTTACCCTTGCCAGTCATAGAAAACTCAGGAATCTGGGCGAAATGCAGCCAAAGGCTTTCCTTGCACAGAATTGGGGCCCAGGAGCCAGCAGCCCACAGCAGGAGGAGAAGTGGTGGCAAATTAAAGCTGGGTGGCCCGAGGGGCAGGGAAAGACCAAAACCGTCTCCACACCAGGTCTGCACATTGTTAGGCAAAAGTGTTCGAATGAAGACCAAGAAGTGTTAAAGAGAACATGGCGGAGCAAGATGGCCGAATAGGAACAGCTCCAGTCTCCAGCTCCCAGCGCCACTGACACAGAAGACGGGTGATTTCTGCATTTTCAACTGAGGTACCGGGTTCATCTCACTAGAGAGTGCCGGACAATCAGTGCTGGTCAGCTGCTGCAGCCCGACCAGCAAGAGCTGAAGCAGGGCGAGGCATCGCCTCACCTGGGAAGCGCAAGCGGGAAGGGAATCCCTTTTCCTAGCCAGGGGAACTGAGACACACAACACCTGGAAGATCAGGTAAATCCCACCCCAATACTGCGCTTTACCAAGGGTCTTAGCAAAGGGCATACCAGGAGATTATATCCCACACCTGGCGGGGAGGGTCCCATGCCCGCGGAGCCTCCCTCATTGCTAGCACAGCAGTCTTCGATCTAACGGCAAGGCAGCAGCAAGGCTGGGGGAGGAGCGCCCACCGTTGCTGAGACTTGAGTAGGTAAACAAAGCCACTGGAAAGCTCGAACTGGGTGGAGCCCACAGCAGCTCAAGGAGGCCTGCCTGTCTCTGTAGATTCCACCTCTAGGGACAGGGCACAGCTAAACAAACAAACAAAAAAAGCAGCAGAAACCTCTGCAGATGCAAACGACCCTGTCTGACAGCTTTGAAGAGACCAGTGGATCTCCCAACATGGAGGTTGAGATCTGAGAACGGACAGACTGCCTGCTCAAGTGGGTCCCTGACCCCTGAGTAGCCTAACTGGGAGCCATCCCCCACTAGGGGCAGACCAACACCCCACACCTCACACAGCAGGGTACACCTCTGAGACAAAGCTTCCAAAGCAAGAATCAGACAGGTACACTCGCTGTTCAGCAATATTCTATCTTCTGCAGCCTCTGCTGCTGATACGCAGGCAAAGAGGGTCTGGAGTGGACCTCAAACAATCTCCAACAGACCTACAGCTGAGGGTCCTGACTGTTAGAAGGAAAACTAACAAACAGGAAGGACACCCACACCAAAACCCCATCAGTACATCACCATCATCAAAGACCAGAGGCAGATAAAACCACAAAGATGGGGAAAAAGCAGGGCAGAAAAGCTGGAAATTCAAAAAATAAGAGCACATCTCCCCCTCCAAAGGAACGCAGCTCATCGACAGCAACAGATCAAAGCTGGATGAAGAACGACTTTGACGAGTTGAGAGAAGAAGGCTTCAGTCCATCAAACTTCTCAGAGCTAAAGGAGGAATTACGTAGCCAGCGCAAAGAAACTAAAAATCTTGAAAAAAGAATGGAAGAATGGATAACTAGAATAATCAATGCAGAGAAGGCCATAAACGAAATGACAGAGATAAAAACCATGACACAAGAAATACGTGACAAATGCACAAGCTTCAGTAACCGACTCAATCAACTGGAAGAAAGAGTATCAGCAATTGAGGATCAAATGAATGAAATGAAGCGAGAAGAGAAGTCTAAAGAAAAAAGAGGAAAAAGAAATGAACAAAGCCTTCAAGAACTATGGGATTATGTGAAAAGACCAAATCTATGTCTGATTGGGGTGCCTGAAAGTGAGGGGGAAAATGGAATCAAATTGGAAAACACTCTGCAGGATATCATTCAGGAGAACTTCCCCAACCTAGTAAGGCAGGCCAACATTCAAATTCAGGAAATACAGAGAACGCCACAAAGATACTCCTCAAGAAGAGCAACTCCAAGGCACATAATTGTCAGATTCACCAAAGTTGAAATGAAGGAAAAAATGTTAAGGGCAGCCAGAGAGAAAGGTCGGGTTACCCACAAAGGGAAGCCCAACAGACTAACAGCAGATCTCTTGGCAGAAACTCTACAAACCAGAAGAGAGTGGGGGCCAATATTCAACATTCTTAAAGAAAAGAATTTTCAACCCAGAATTTCATATCCAGCCAAACTAAGTTTCATAAGTGAAGGAGAAATAAAATCCTTTACAGATAAGCAAATGCTTAGAGATTTTGTCACCACCAGGCCTGCCTTACAAAAGACCCTGAAGGAAGTACTAAACATGGAAAGGAACAACAAGTACCAGCCATGGCAAAAACATGCCAAAATGTAAAGACCATCGATGCTAGGAAGAAACTGCATCAACTAACGAGCAAAATAACCAGTTAATATCATAATGACAGGATCAAGTTCACACGTAATGATATTAACCTTAAATGTAAATGGACTAAATGGTCCAATTAAAAGACACGGACTGGCAAACTGGATAAAGAGTCAAGACCCATCAGTTTGCTGTATTCAGGAGACCCATCTCACATGCAGAGACACACATAGGCTCAAAATAAAGGGATGGAGGAAGATCTACCAAGCAAATGGAGAACAAAAAAAAGCAGGGGTTGCAATACTAATCTCTGATAAAACAGACTTTAAACCATCAAAGATCAAAAGAGACAAAGAAGGCCATTACATAATGGTAAAGGGATCAATTCATCAGGAAGAGCTAACTATCCTAAATATATATGCACCCAATACAGGAGCACCCAGATTCATAAAGGAAGTCCTTAGAGACTTACAAAGAGACTTAGACTCCCATACAATAATAATGGGAGACTTTAACATCCCACTGTCAACATGAGACAGATCAACGAGACAGAAAGTTAACAGGGATATCCAGGAATTGAACTCATCTCTGCACCAAGCAGACCTAATAGACATCTACAGAACTCACCACCCCAAATCAACAGAATATACATTCTTCTCAGCACCACATCACACTTATTCCAAAATTGACCACATAATTGGAAGTAAAGCACTCCTCAGCAAATGTACAAGAACAGAAATTATAACAACCTGTCTCTCAGACCACAGTGCAATCAAACTAGAACTCAAGACTAAGAAACTCAATCAAAACCACTCAACTACATGGAAACTGAACAAACTGCTCCTGAATGACTACTGGGTACATAACAAAATGAAGGCAGAAATAACAATGTTCTTTGAAACCAATGAGAACAAAGATATAACATATCAGAATCTCTGGGACACATTTAAAGCAGTGTGTAGAGGGAAATTTATAGCACTAAATGCCCACAAGAGAAAGCTGGAAAGATCTAAAATTGACACTCTAACATCACAATTAAAAGAACTAGAGAAGCAAGAGCAAACACATTCAAAAGCTAGCAGAGGGCAAGAAATAACTAAGATCAGAGCAGAACTGAAGGAGATAGAGACACAAAAAACCCTCCAAAAAATCAATGAATTCAGGAGTTGGTTTTTTGAAAAGATCAACAAAATTGATAGACCACTAGCAAGACTAATAAAGAAGAAAAGAGATAAGAATCAAATAGATACAATAAAAAATGATAAAGGGGATATCACCACCAACCCCACAGAAATACCAACTACCATCAGAGAATACTATAAACACCTCTATGCAAATAAACTAGAAAATCTAGAAGAAATGGATAATTTCCTGGACCCTTAGACTCTTCCAAGACTAAACCAGGAGAAGTTGAATCCCTGAATAGACCAATAGCAGGCTCTGAAATTGAGGCAATAATTAATAGCCTACAAACCAAAAAAGTCCAGGACCAGATGGATTCACAGCTGAATTCTACCAGAGGTACAAGGAGGAGCTGGTACCATTCCTTCTGAAACTATTCCAATCAATAGAAAAAGAGAGAATCCTCCCTAACTCATTTAATGAGGCCAACATCATCCTGATACCAAAGCCTGGCAGAGACACAACAAAAAAAGAGAATTTTAGACCAATATCCCTGATGAACATCGATGCAAAAATCCTCAATAAAATACTGGCAAACTGAATCCAGTAGCACATCAAAAAGCTTATCCACCATGATCAAGTGGGCTTCATCCCTGGGATGCAAGGCTGGTTCAATATTCACAAATCAATAAACATAATCCAGCATATAAAGAGAACCAAAGACAAAAACCACATGATTATCTCAACAGATGCAGAAAAGGCCTTTGACAAAATTCAACAGCCCTTCATGCTAAAACCTTTCAATAAACTAGGTATTGATGGAACGTATCTCAAAATAATAAGAGCTATTTATGACAAACCCACAGCCAATATCATACTGAATGGGCAAAAACTGGAAGCATTCCCTTTGAAAACTGGTACAAGACAGGGATGTCCTCTCTCACCACTCCTATTCGACGTAGTGTTGGAAGTTCTGGCTAGGGCAATCAGGCAAGAGAAAGAAATAAAGGGTATTCACTTAGGAAAAGAAGAAGTCAAATTGTCCCTGTTTGCAGATGACATAATTGTATATTTAGAAAACCCCATCATCTCAGCCCAAAATCTTCTTAAGCTGATAAGCAACTTCAGCAAAGTCTCAGCATACAAAATTAATGTGCAAAAATCACAAGCATTCTTATACACTAGTAACAGACAGAGAGCCAAATCATGAATGAACTTCCATTCATAATTGCTTCAAAGAAAATAAAATACCTAGGAATGCAACTTACAAGGGATGTAAAGGACCTCTTCAAGGAGAACTACAAACCACTGCTCAGTGAGATAAAAGAGGACACAAACAAATGGAAGAACATACCATGCTCATGGATAGGAAGAATCAATATCGTGAAAATGGCCATACTGCCCAAGGTAATCTATAGATTCAATGCCATCCCCATCAAGCTACCAATGACTTTCTTCACAGAATTGGAAAAAACTGCTTTAAAGTTCATATGGAACCAAAAAAGAGCCCACATTGCCAAGACAATCCTAAGTCAAAAGAACAAAGCTGGAGGAATCACGCTACCTGACTTCAAACTATACTACAAGGCTACAGT